>NC_048276.1:19576900-19903567 GCF_009762535.1 Notolabrus celidotus
GTGCTCCTGATCCACATGATAACTCAATGGCTAATGCTCACTTTGGAAGAAACGGTGACGGAGAGCGATGGAGAGCTTTGTCATTGATTGGAGGAGGTTTTAATGTCAACATCAGATTTGCAAAGCTAAAATCAATGAATACTTGCAGGCTGCTTTGATACTGAAGGCCAGCATATGATGTGAAGTATGCTACACAATACCCTGATCTGATGATTTTGACTCATAACCTTTAGTCGTGGAAATGTAAACAACTTTGGTCTTAAGTGAAATACTTCAAGAACTCCTCCACTGAATGTCTTGAAAAAAGAGGCATGCATGTCCCTAAAAGATGAATCCAAATGACTCATCATCTCCTAATTCTAAATTTAACACAACATGCATTTTTTTAAGTGAGTTATCATCTTAGCAGAGTTGCACAAAATGTTGTAGGGACATTCTGGTTGCCTGATAATGAATTGATTTTTCTTCCTTTGCACCGATGAGGACGACATTCATGGTAAAACATCTCGACACCTACTGGATTGATTGTTGTAATGCTTGCTACACATCAGGGCTGTGTAATTAATCACACTTCCAGTGTTTTCAGGATGTAAGCATAGGCAATAGGCACAGAGTAAAAGTCAGAATTTAAGGTAACAATGAGAAAAACGATTTGATGTAAATGAGCAATGATTTCTCAATCAACTCAGTTCAGGCTAACACGAGTCTGGTTCTGCTCGAGGTTTCTGCCTGTTAAAGGAAGTTTTTCCTCGCCACTAGCTAAATACTGTGAGGTGCAATGCTCATGGTGGATTAAGATGAGATAAGACTAAGAGAAGGAAAAAGTAACTTATAGAATAAATAAAAATGAAAAGCTGTTTGAAAAAAGATGGGTCTGTCAAAGCAAGGACAGGATATCAATAAATGTAAAGTTATGTGCCTGTAAAAATATATGAACATGTAGAATCTTATGCCCCTTGTATGTATGTATGTATGTATGTATGTATGTATGTATGTATGTATGTAGATGTGTGGGTATGTGTATATGTATATGTATATATACACATATATATATATATGTATATGTATATGTATATGTGTATATATATATATATATATATATATATATATATATATGTGTGTGTATGTATGTATGTATGTATGTATGTATGTGTATGTCTGTATATATTTTTTGGGGGGGGGGGGTTATTTATATATGAATTTACGTATTCTCAAATTTAAGTTTTGATTATTTTTGTATACCCTTCTTTTCTATTTATTTTCAAAAGATTATTATTATTATAATTTTCTTTCTTCTCCATTCCTTTCTATTTTATATTTCTATATAATTTACTTTCCAATTTTGTATGGGTGGAGAGTCACAAAATTTCAAACAAAATGATATGTCAGAAAGGTTTGAACTTGTAAGAAATGCATATATAATATTGACACAATAAAGTATATATATATATAAAAAAAAGATGAGATAAGACTGAGTCTTACCATGTCTTGGTGTTCGGTCTTTGTTAATAATTTAACATAGAGTATGGTCTAGACCTGCTATGTTTGTAAAAGTGTCCTGAGATAACGTTTGTTGGGATGTGGCGCTATACAAATAAAGATTGATTGATTGAATGATTGCAAACTCATATCATAATAGCAATACCAAATAATGTAATAGCATATTGTATATTTTACTTATATTGTGCGGACCTATTGCACACATTTATAGCGTAACTTCCCTTGGTAAGCTTAGACAAACTTTCTAGAAAAGGTCATGTAAATATGTATTTTATTAAACTATCAAAGAAAAGTATCCACAATCAAGCTAGCCAATGAATAGCTAGGTAGTTAACAACAAAAGTGTGGCTAGAAGTTAGCAATATGAACAAAAGTCTGTTGTTTTGGACTAGACTGGCTACTTCTTGATTTTCACTCCAGTTACAAAACGACAATATGGGTCAGTACAGCCAACGACTGTAGAGGAACATTTAGAAATGTGTAAGTGAAACACCAGATGAAACTGGGCCCTATATTGTAAAATGATTCAACTGATTCAATATGGAAAAGGTTGCAATTCCAATCATCTTGCACCTTAACCAGACTAGAAATGTGTCCAACATCAGGGTTAACGACCAAATATTACTTTAAATGTTCACTAACCTCAGCTGTTCTTTGTTCCAAATGCTTGTTGTCAAATATAATATAAGCATTCTAACATACTCAAACTAAGTAGTTTCTTCAAGCAATAAAACATGTAGTAATAAAGCAATATCATTGTGTGCAGGTTAGGGGGCTGATGTGATCCTTCTGCACAAACACTGCTATGCCTCTGTTAAGTCTGCTTATAAAATGTACAGCTCACATCAATTGTATCCATTCATATATTTTAACTAGGTGTACCTCATTTCTGTTTGGCCATGTGCTTTTTAAGTGCAACATTCATTATGATTTGGATGAGAACTTTTAAAGGATGCATCGGTGTGTTGGTGTCAGTGTAACACTGGTGTAGGTCGACGCTTGCCTTGTTGACAGACATCAGCCAATCTGCAAATAATGTGCATTGTACCAATGTCAGAAGCCGATGTTTATCTGTGTCACATCAGTTTAGTCCTCCCAAGCTACAGTACATCCAACTGTTCATTCATATAAGTGTTTTTCTTATTGGACAAAAGAAGCCACCTGTTAGACAAAGTGGTTTCATGGTCAAAAGTGAAAGATAATGTCCCGAAGAAAGGTCTGCAATATGCAGCTTGTAAGTTATATTAAAGTGGCCTTTCAATTGGGGGGCGACTGCTGGCTGCAATTTAGACATGTATATAAACTCATAGCTCATTGGAAAAACAGACATGAAGAATTACAAAGGAAAAAATATGATTATCGGCTACAGGCTAAATTGTTATTACATACATCAGTATTGGTTTCTACCCTGATTTTCACAATCGGTATATCTAAAAGAAATAAATAGCGCAAAACTTATCTCAATAGAGCAAAACATTTTTTCCCCTCGGATTTTGTTTTATTTAAACCAAGTTCAGAGATTCTGTTGTAACATTTGGTGGAGTAGTTACTTGGGATGGCTGGTAGAGGAGTATCAAAGACTGTATTGTGGTCCGGTGAAGTCAAACTCACTCAAAGTTAGCAATGAAAAGGCTCAGACAGTGGACTGAAAGGCCAGAGGTTAACTTGTGAGCCATTAGCTAATTTTGGCCCTGAGACATAACTCAAAGACCACCCCCATGTTGTTCTTTAACCACCAACCTCTTCACCCCTCTGTTTCAAGATGCAAACTAAAGAAACACCTGCTCTGCATCAGTCAGTGGCCTATAGCTCCTGTACAAACCATCGGCATGCTCAATGCAGATCCTCCACTGCAGTGAGACACTTCAGCACTCTATGGCTGGAACAGTGAGAGCACAATGTGCTCGCTCTCAGCAGCACACACATTTTACACGTCTCACTCCTCCCCGTCAATCAACGCACCGGCAGCTCGGAGATGATTGATGAGAGTGATGAAGTCGCTTCTTATCATCACATGCATGAGAAAACACTGGAGGCAGATTGAATTGTTTCCACGTAAAGTCAGCGTTGCTTACTTACCAATAACCTCAGCGCTCACGTGTGTCGACCAACACCCCCTTCCCCCCCTCCCCCACTGACCTGTCGGCAGGCGCACACAAGCAGGCGAGTTTTTAAAAGGGAGGGCTTCAACACATCCCTCAAAAATAAAAACAAACACCGAAAGGAAAGCACTTACAAAGCAGTTGAGCATGGAGCAGGATACCCTTCCTGCGAGGCTCATGTCGAGGAGAGGCAGGGCCGTGCCTTGATGACACGCAGCCTACAGAGCAGCAGCACGACCGGAGCACGAGGAGCCGGCATAACCATTCTTCTCCCAGCCGGAGCCTCTCCTCCCCTCGTCCACTCCGAAACCCCTCTGCCTGCCGACTCTCTTCCCCCTCCCACCCTTTTGGATGGTCCCCCTTCTCAAGAGGTGCTTTGGGACAACACGCCGGGCCCAACTCTCATTCAGGAACCAATCCCACCACCCCCCCACCACTCCCAAAGTAATGAGAGAGGGAGAGAGAGGGAGAGAGGGGGAGAGAGAGAGAGAGAGAGAGAGAGAGAGAGAGAGAGAGAGAGAGAGCACGCTGGAGTCTGCAGACAGCCCCTGTTGCACTGCTAAGAGAGGGAGGATAGTCCAGAAAGGTCCAACCAAGAGCAGCGATCCACAAAATCACTTCAAACTGAGGGGAAAGTGATGAATTGACTGCAGATGAGCCTCCAAACTGTGACGAATGGATGAGAGGAAACTGCGAGAAGAGAGAGCAGGAGAGAAAGGAAGAAAGAGAGAGCTGCCTGATGCTAAGCTCCACCCTCTGCATGCGCATCCACCTCCCTCTCTCACATTCACGTGCTCACATCTCTCCCTCTGTCTTCCTCTCATCCCTTACTCCTCCCCCCACTCCCTCCTTGTTCACCCTTCACCGACATCGCCTCATAAATATGCTTCTCCCCCAGCAACGAGGCGGTGAAGCCGGCAACGAGAGGATGCTCCGACTGACATACATGCACTATCTGATATCAACCGCAGTGGCTCTTTCACAAAGCGCACACACACACCGTACGCTTAGCTAGGACGAACACAAAACAAGTCCAGGAGCAAACTCTTATGCACAGAGGGAGATAAGAGGGAGACACCTGATTCAGTATCATATCGGAAGACCGGTGCATCGGCAGCAGGGGACCAAATGCACGAGGAAATATGTGGCAGAGGACAGAGGAGGGAGGGAGGACAGTGAGTCTATGCAGAGATCTTCAGTGACACAGCATTCTACAGACTCCTCTGTCTCTACATGTCTTGGTGTTCAGCACAAGAGCAGAACATCACTGCAGTGAAGGTCACAGGATGTATATGATGTACACGGTGTCCCCGTTACTACAGGGGGGGACACAGCCCCCTCCCTCTTTTCCTTACATCCTCCTCCCTGGTAGAGTCGTGACAGCCGTGCGCCTTCAGCTGTATGACCCCATGTTACGTAATACGTATAACATAGTACACACAGCATAGGCTGGATGCACACTGCAGCACTATCAGTGGGATTAAGTGTGCTGTAGAGGTGCAGTGAGTTCGTTGGTTTTATAACAAATCCTCTTTTAACAGGAGAAATCTTCATGAGGAGTAAGGTCAATGGAATGATTTTTAGAACAAGTGATGAAAAAAAAAATTTTTGCCCAAAATGCTTCATAATAAGAAAAATGTTCACCAAGGGCTTCACAGGTTGAAGTAACCAAAAACAATATTGGAGTGAAGTAATTATAATAAGATGCAAAGCAAAACCAACTTGACAAAAATTAGATAAAATAAGGATACAATTTAAATCCATGTCATGCATATCATCAATAAGTTAATACAACATTTTAAAAAATGTAATAATTTTTTTTATATTTATAGATCAATTATTTTAACAAACTATCAATACACTGCTGCTTTGCAATAAGCTAAGCATGTTTAGGATTTATTTTTTCCAACTACAGCCAAAGGAAATGAAACCCTAAACCCTTCAGTCAAAGGACAACAACGATGACACGGGCACATTAATTCCACAATAAAGTTGGTTTCTGCAGGAATAAAACTACAATTACCAAAGTAACAACGACAGCAGAACACCCCCTAATACCAATTATCCCATCTGAATAACTGTTACAAATCATGTATCAAAAAGATGCAGTTATGTAACATTTCATCCTGTTATTCATCCGCATGGCTTCAACATATGTTCCCTGCATCAGCTGCTGCTCTGACCGCAGTATGCCTTGTCGGTCCTCAGGTAGTTAACATGGAAACTAAAATTAGCTGTAACTGCAAATTTCAAGACATATTTTCATTCAAGAATTTTAAGACTCAAATTAGAGTGAGTGAGTATTTGTTGAGGCTTATGACTTGTGTCTTCTCATTGTTACCAAGGAGAGCAGCCGTGTGCTGCAGGAGGCATGCTGCATTCACTCCAGTGCAGTATGTTTCCATCTCATCAGGTTAATGGACTCATGCATCTATTGCCATAAAATGCACTTCTATAAATTGAGTAGGACTTTGCAGAGAGTCATTTTCATGTCACATGGTAGACCTGTGACCTGTGGTTAGATTCGATTCCCTTCAGCAGAATGAAGAAGTGAAATCAAGTCTTCTGCATTGCAGCAGAGCCTGGACATACCAGCTTCACAGAAACCTCTTTAATGCCATGTGCATGTTTCATTGTTGGCCAGTGCACCACTCCTTGGTTTTCTTAGCAGGTGGAGGACGAGAGAACAAACACTTTCAAAGCTACATCAGCTTATCCGTCCCGGGACAGGAAATCTCTCAACACCTAAGTCAGTAGTGTTGATTTCTTTGGCAGAAGCCCAACGATTAAGACTTCTCACATCCCCAACAAGTGCAACCTCATCAAGTTTGTAAGCCTGCGGGTTTCCCCTTGAAGGAAAATAAGTTCACATAACTTACTAACTTCTGTACAATGTCAGAACAAAATGATTTTGAATACTTTTGAAAAAAATTTAAAAATGTATTTCACTGATAAACTTTTGAAAGAGTAGAACTCAAGCTTTCAAATATTTTTACATCTTTACAAAACTAAAACTGGACAGACAGTTGAGGAATTTGTAATGTTGCATCCTATTGTATATCCGATGGGGTCCACAGTCCAAACATTAGGCTTCATATTTCCCCTCTACGCCTGTCCGTAGAAGTGACCACCAGATTTGGCCCTGTTGTGTCTGTTGGTTTTATTTTAGGAAAGGAGGGCAGCAAGTCACCAACACAGAGTGTCAGTGTCATATTGACACACAGATGTAGAAGTAGGATATGAATAAGATATGAGGAATTAGGGCAGGTGTGGTATATGAGGCCGAAAGTTGTCCAGACTCCAGAGACGACTTGCAGAGCTGTGTTTGAACTGACTAAGAGATCAAAGTCCAAAGATTTTGCCTGAAAATTCTCAACATGCAAAACTAATTTAAGAGGAGCTCCTCACAAAAATAAAATCTTGGTCAGACAATTTTGAGACATGTCCTGGCATGCGTATGTGGAAAAGGCTTTACAGATAAGAGCCAGAGCAGGAGTTAAACAGTGTTAAGAGTTATGGTCCAATAAAGGAGAGTTGGTCAAATCATTAACAACAACCTGGCATGAATCCTCTTGACTTTATCTCTGGTGCAAGTGTCCAATGCATTTCAGAAAAATAAACCCTGTGCAAAAAGTGACCTAATCCTTGTGTAAGCAGGTGACACTGTGTCGGACAGAAACACCCATCTTGCACCCTGTCTACACACAAACTTCACCTAGTAGTTCTGTCAGTCCTACAAGGTAGCATTACAGTGCATTGTGGGTAGTGATGGCAGGGGTAAAACAACCCCTTTGTCCCCGTTTCCATGCTCTTATTATCCTGCCAACAATACAGCAGCATGAGTGGACAACAGTACGAACTCAATACTTCCTGTTTTGTTGCAGTGAAAAAAAAAAAAAAGGCTGACGGCTGTGAAGCAATTAAGAGCTGCTTCACAAGACAGGATTAGAAGGATCGTATTACCTGTGGAACAAACTGCTGGAACGAACGTCTCTCAATCCCACCCAAAGAAGATAACCCTAACATCAACATCAGCTGAGAACAATTGGACTTCATCATTAGCTGAGGAGGCCTCACAATAATGTTAAAGTGACCCAGTGATGCAGTTTAATGCAGCAAGAAAACAACTTGTGCATAATTTATGTTACACAAATGCACCAAAACGTCTCTCCATATGTACATTTGAGTAGTATTAACAAACTGATTTCACTTTCTGATCTCTCATGACCAAAGTATTTACCTGTTGCAGTGGCAGTGAACACACTTCAATTACAGACCAGTGAAAACATCTGAAATTGGGCTTTGACACAGGACTAACCCAGGACTATCTGGGGTCTGCACACTCATTTAACCTGCCTCGCTGGGCACATTATTTGTTTGTCAGCGCGGCATCAATTAAGCCCACAGCTCGAGTGTGTGTCCCATAAAAAGGCTGAGAGCTGGGCACTCAGCCAGGGTGGCATTCTGTGCAGGCAGTTGACCAGAACCTCAGGACACACATCCTCCTGTTACACTTCCTATTTCTGTCCCATAAAAGCTGCACACACTGGCTTCAAGAGGAATTTGTCGCTCATCTGGTCACTGCTTCCCCTTCCCTGGCTGTTCATGCTGAAGAACCAACACTGTATGTACAATGAGAGAGAGAGAGAGAGGGAACAGATAGGACACCCAGTACCCAGGGTTCTCCTTAAACAACTATGTATATCACTGCTATTACAACATCAGGTAACCTTTACTTATTGTGTTAACCCTCCTGTCATGTTGCGGGTCAAATTGACCCTTTTTAAAGTCTATTTTTTTGGAAATATATGCCTTCCAAACCAGATAAATGCAGCATAAAAATCTGGGCAGAATGTGACAGAAGAGGTGCTGTTAATTTATCAACATCACTTCATAAAAATAAAAAAATTCAAAATGTAAAATTAAACAAACAAAAATCAGCCATGTAAAACTATTGTGTTTATATTTAGGGCTTTCCAATGTACATTAAAAAAAGTTTTAACATGAATTTCAATGAAAAACAAGAATTAAAGAACACCAATGGACTAAATATTGATTTAAATGGTTATTAATGGAGTTAAAAATGAGATTAAAGAAAAATGTGTATTGGGATTTTGTGGGGTTCTGACACTTTTGGATAATTGAATATGCCCTGGGTGAAATTGACCCAGGAACATTATTGCTGTTCCAGAGAAACGAACATAACAGGAGGGTTACAGCTGAAAGAGAACAGTATTGTACCGTCTAATTTAAAAAGCCCTGTGCACATTTTTAAAGCTCAGACAAAGTCAAATATACTGTACAAACTGTCAACACATACACTTAGTAATAAAAGTCCAAAAAACATGTTGCATGGCCTACTTGAATTGTAAGCAGAGTTGTGACCTACAAATAGTCTTGCATCATGCCCATTTTATTTGTTCTGCCTCAGTATAATTACAACCCTGGAGCCATGAATGCAGCAGCATACTTGACAAACCACTGTTTGTTTCACATACAGTAAAATCTGAGCCTGACGCAGCAGCACGAAGCCTCACAACTACTTCTCTGTAATTTTACGATGATTACTTTCATTATTTGATATAATAAAAAAGAAAAAGAAAATCCCAATTTTGCCCAAGAGCTCCATAGCAGCTTGCATCCACTAGAGGGCAGATAAATGGACAGATTCCAGGTCAGCACGTTCTGTACCAGAGAATGTGGGACAATCTCAACCGCTGCACAGCAGAACACATCAGTACATTTCATGTTTTAAATATCAAGCTCTTTAGACATCAAGCTGGGGTTTATATTCAATTTGATGATCACTGAATAAGCATGCAGTCGTTTATTCTGAAATGCCACATAATACTATGCTTGTTAATATGAACAACATTCTGGATGTGTAGAATAGGAAGAGGCGCGTGGCAAGGGTTCCTCAAAGCCTTCACATCTGTTACCTGCTACAGAGCACGTTTACTGATGCTGCAGCACGTTCCTGAATGAAACAAACGATGCAATAAAGTCATAACCCTGCTGAGGAAACGACTACTGGAGTGGAGAAAGATGCTGCCAGAGGAAGTTCAAGTTTTACACTCAGTCATTTAGATTCCAGGCAGTGTGAAAAATCAGTTGGAGCAGCTAATGCACAGATTGCATGATCTGTTGGTTATGGACAATTGATGTGAGTGTAAATCAAAGTACTGGAACTGGACCCAACTTTACTTTAATAAGGTTGTCACCTTTTATTGAAATTAGAGCATATTTTAAATATGCAGAGGAACGTTCCTCTATGAATCTTAGGGCAAAAGGCAGCTTTAAAGCAGTTTTTAATTGTTTTGTTGACCGATCAGTAAATCATTTGTTGTTTGAAAGCCACATGTTTGTCCCTTTGAGTTTCATTGAAATGAAATGTAAACAAACTGTTAGCGCTTTGCTGTTGGGGGAATGTTCATCAACCTGTTAATCAGGCCTACATGCAATTAACAAAGGCACAGACAACACCCTCTGCAAAAATAGAGGTGTAAAGTAGAAGCTGAAAGATTCCTCATCTGTTCCCTCACAGCATTATAACATGTGCTCTATTGAAACTGCTGCACAACAAAAAAATAATAATAATGAAAACTGTCTGAATAAGAAAATGGACATACCGTCTTAATAAATAAAATGAAGCATGCAGCTCATAACCACATGTGTCGTGAGTTTGAAAAAGTGACACAAGTTTGCAGTATGTTGCAACACCCTGTGCGTTGTTTCAGCCTGTGGGAGTGTTGTGCCATTTCCTGTCAGAGTGAAACAGTCCTAACTTGCATTTTATCCTCACAAAGCATGCATGGAGTTCAGAGCAGCACCCAGGAATCTGCAGCAGAGTGTATACAAATATAAAAGGATCCCCTCCCCTCTCATGTGATTGGCTCACCATGCTGCCTGCCGGTGTTGTAGACAGTCGGTCTGGGCGCTCCTCTTCAGATCCCTCCCTCTCCTCCAGTCTACTGGGCTCTGCTGTGCCAGCAATGGTTCCTGCAAACGTACAAACACACTACCTTCAGACATGGGGTGTGAGTCTGTGTGTGTGTGTGTGTGTGTGTGTGTGTGTGTGTGTGTGTGTGTGTGTGTGTGTGTGTGTGTGTGTGTGTGTGTGTGTGTGTGTGTGTGTGTGTGTGTGTGTGTGTGTGAGTGAGTGAGTGAGTGTGCATGTGTGGATGGCTTTTGAGTGTGAGTGATTGCGTAAATGGCTGGACGCCAAAGCCTTTCTTGGTTTAGAGTGCAGCAGGCAGAGCGAGAGCGGACACTAAAAATCATTGAAGTTTTTAAAGAGGTCAAGTATGGATGTCGTATTTTGGATTTGGCAACTCACTACTTCCTGTGCATAATCCCCACAATGCAACAGCTTTTAGGAGAATGTTTCACATGTAGAGTGATGGTTAAACTGGCTGCCTGGTACAAGAAGAAGCAGACTCTACAAATGAGGTCAAGTCAGTTTAAACACTCTGTGCATGCAGCCCCGCACACAGGCATGCAGCCACATGCGTGAAGTCTGATCACCTCACCTGACCTTACCCGATAGGAGAAGTTACAAGAAACATAAACTGAACATTCTTCAAGAGATTATCAACCAAAACAGATCACTGTGGAGGAGGGAGACAGCAGATGTGGACAAAGTTTAAAACTTCTGTCCACACCCAATACACACCAACAGGTGCTCCCAGTCAGGTATTTTATAAGAACGTCAACACAACGAGGAGAATTAATGGATATCTGAACACGCTCAGTGGCTGCACATGTCAGAAGACAACAATCCAATAACTTACGATTACTAAACACTTGATTCATTCAACTACTTCATTAAAAAAAGAGTCAAAAACTGCACTGCCTTCGTTTCCTGTGCATGCCACTCAGTCAGGAAGCTTAGTAAGTTTACTATAAAGAGGTTAAACAAACAGGCAACAAGACGAAACACAGACACAGTGTTCTCTTCCTTGTGTTTAGGACCAGACATATTTATTATACATTGATTAAAAGGAAACAACTTAAACTAGATTAAAAATCTCCCTGTCCCACTTTCCTGCACTTGTTTTTTTTTCCAGACACACCCCCTTTTGCACACGCACCAAAATGAAAAAAAAAAGAAAAACGACTATTCTCAACTCACAAAATACTACTCTCAAAGTCGACGTTTCTCACCTGAACAAAGCGACGCAGAGCCTGCAAACTTTGTCTGGAAACTTTTCTCCACCTTTTCAGAGAATCTAAATTCAGTGCCTTGCAAAGTAGGAGCAGACTTCGTCTCCCAAACACTCTCTGGTTGTAATCCAGAGCATGACATACCTCCCTCCCTCTCTCTCTCTCTCCTGCTCTCACTCCCTCTCTATTGCTTACACGCTCTCCCTCCCACTCTCTTAGTGCCAGGCTTCTCAAAGCGAAAGGAGCCATACTACAGGGCACAGACTCGCTCTCTTTTCGCCCACCTCCACTCATGACTCATTTTATCAACTGGGATGGCTTTCAGTGCTAATAGCAAATGAATACAGAAATCACCACATGTAAGCAACTGGTCATAATTGCTTTAAAAAAAGGTACAATATCACACCCTGGGCAGTATGAGTCACCTCTTTACACAGAAATAGAGCCAGATATTTTAACTATACTAAAAGAAAGAGTGCTGAAGAACTAATGAGGTGTGAGTGAAAAGAAGTCTGATCAGAGTTATTATTCATTAAGAACGTCAAACACTGATTCAGCACAAAAACAGACAAGTAAAGGCAATACAGATACCAAACCTTTATGCTGCATTTATTCATGACTTGGCTGTTTGGAGACACTAGTACTTCAACAGCAACCTGTGTGGTAGTAAGATGACCCAGCTGCTTTGGTTCATAAGCTGTCGTGATTTTTGCTCTGATTTAGTGTAAAATAACTCCCAGAATAAATCAGTAAATAAATACTCTGATCTAGACCAACACTGAATAGTTGCTCACTTTGTATGCAGTTTGGGGAAGGTAGTTTAAAGTGTCTATCTGGGGTTTCAAAAAAGGAGGTTCAACAAACTCTGAACCTAACCATGAACTTGATTTACCCTCAAACATGAAACTCAGACTTTTCCATTTCAAATAAGCTGATTTGAGTTAGTTCAATAACTCTGTGTAGGTTCGCTCAGAGTTCAGCCCGTGCACTAGGGCTGGACGATAATTCGATATCGTTCGATGAAAATTCGATATGAATAAACATGTAATTACACCCCCCAGCCACTTAAAATGGAGGGGGGCGCTAATGAGCCTTGATTGCTAGTTGCCACCCAACATTAGACAGAAGAAGAAGACGGCATTGAACAGCCAATCATGTCGCAGGCTGAGAGGTAGGCAGGGCTTAAAGACGTTCGGAGCAAAATGTAAACACAGAGGGACGAGGGACAGCCACACTGAAGAAGCTCAAACCTACCAGCTCTAAGGAGAGTCGTTAGTCTGACACTGAGTCGACTCTGCGTTAACTTTTAACTTAATACACTTCATTAAATATACTTTCAGGATGTGGGTAAAGGAAGAGCACAGAGAAGACTTTCTGCACCACGACTGTAGGACAACTGAACACACTGAATAACCATGATGCATTCACTGCACTGTGGGAAACAATAGCACTCTGTCCATAACCCTTAGTAATCTTAAATGGAGTGCACAACTCAAAACAATACTCTATAAACTGATACACAGTACACAATTTGATGTATATTTGTTGTAAATTTAAATCAAATTATGGAAATAAATAACCTCAAACTGAGAAAAATAAGAATGTTCAAACTTAAACTTCACAAAAATCAAATTTTACACAAAAGACCTGCTTAAAAACATGGATTCAAGAAGTTCATCAGAAAACTAAATCCAGATACAAGCTAACAGACTGCCTGGTTTCTTCAACTTTCACTCAGCAAAAATCTGACTTTAAATTTAAATGAAATAATGATTTCATATTTAGCGTGATAATTATCAATATCGACTGCTATGACATATTCTATCGTGATAACATAATTTTCAATATCGCTCAGCACTAGCGTACACCATGACTAGAAGAATAAAACATGAATGGAGCCCCGATACTATGATTCACCATGGCAACAGCTGACAGAAAGAGGTCCGCCTACTTCACCCCTGTGCAATTAGAAACTCTCATGCACATATGCAGTGAGTTTGATCATATCTAAGAAAGACAAGCCAGCCTGCAGCAGCGGCAAGAGAGAGAGAAGCAACGTGGGAGAATCTGCTGCTAGAGTCAATGCATAAGTTTGACTGTACAGTAGTCTGATTATCTAATATTTAATCACACTCATGATATTATAGGTGAAAACTGGTAGAATGTTATATAACCTAAAAATTCCCTCCCACATGCAAATGTGACTCCCTGCAGAGTAGGGCAGCCCCTTTATCTTAAAGGGGTATTTCAGTTTTTTTGAAGTGGGGTCGTATGAGTGCTCATGCAGCGGAAGAACACCGGTCTGCGAGGTGCGTCTGGAAATAGTGCCAAAAGTGGGTTTCTAACGGCAAACAGAATAGCTCCAATTTTTTCTCCTGGAGCATGCATTTGCACCGTGATGAGTGCCTGGACCATATTTTCTTAACTTTAGCGTAATTACGCGAAATAGGTGTCCCCGTTCGCAGACAATTGTAGCCTAGCTTGCCTGCAGGTCATCTGGGAATTTTCTCGTTAAAAGGGGAAGAGCTCACCGGCACTCATTATGGCTAGCAGGAACACTAGTGTAATGTAACTCATACGACCCAACTTCAAAAAAACTGAAATATCCCTTTAAGGGACCTTGATAGAAGGACAGCAACTGAGCTGAAATTTGACCCTACTTCAAAATTCGTCTTGCAACTTAAAAATCAAATTCAGGTCAGAGTCAGCTTCACCTGACACAGTGTGTGCCTGGCCTAACCTGCCCCACATCCTCCATATCATACAGGCTATCGGACAAGTTGGTCTAGTTCTGGTGCATTTCATTTCGGATCATCTGCGCTGGAATCCCACAAGCTATCAAGTTTGATAATCAAATTCTACAAAACAAAAGTATTTCTAGTATTTCCAGGAGTATTAGAATAAAATTCAGTCGACCATCTCCCTCTGTATAGCACTGTTTGGAACCAAAAATGCTTTCCCATCATGCACTCCCACCACATACAAACAAACAGGACACCCAGCACAGGCTGTCTGTGATCATTATGCCTCTGAAAACCATTTCAGGGAAATCAGCTGACAGATTTTATCGCCACATGCTGTGACTTCTCTACCATAAAACTGACAGGTTATCAGAAATGATAGTGAAAATTAAATATGCCCCAAGCAGGTCAAGGGCTGTCACATTGAGTTCGATACATTAACCCTAATTAAAAGTCCTATCTGGAGATTCCACTCACTGTAGGGTGTGTCATGTTTACAATGGTAAGGAGAGAAATGTTGCTATTAATCGCAGTTCACTCCCACACCTTCCTCAGTATCAGGCATGTTTATACATGTCTGACCCTGTTACTATCTGTGGATGGTATGTTATTATTACTGCTGTATACTGTACATGACACTCATTCAGTAAACTATTAATATATAACTTTGACAATATTAAATCCTGTTTCTTTAAAACTACATGATATTATTTTTGACCAAGCGGCAACCTACGGTCTAAAAATATGAGTCCAATGCGGAAGTGCTAAAAACTGCAGTTTCTTGAGTGTCTGCTTGAGGCTGGCTCCGGAAGTACGGCCCCTGCCGACGATTGGCTTCAAAACAGCGCTCAGGAACAGATGGATGACATCACGGATACTATGTCTATTATTTATACAGTCTACCGTGAAAGTTGACCATGACGTTTTACTAGGGATGCGATATTGTTTTTTCCCGATATCCAATATGCCGATATTTTACAACTAATTTCATCGATTAATGATACCGATATTTTTTTCCGCACACCTAATTGCAGAGATCATCAATTCTCTTCTGTATTGGAATTAGCGTACGTATTCTTATCACATTTGTTATGTAATATTCATTTATTGTGCAAAATAAGAAAAATGCTTAAAACTGCATATTTATTTATGACAAATGCTTTCAAACAAAATTCATACAAAAAGATACATCCTACTTAAAACTTGGATGATGCTCTCCCTGAGACAATCATAACAATACTACGGTGGCCCTGGAGTGCAAATCACAACAGCAAATCAGAAAACACGACAGCATTTCAGAAAACATGTCGACATTAACCAAACCAGAAGAAGGTACCCTCAGTCCAATCAACTACGAGTCATGTTCCCCGAGGGTACCTACTTCTTCCGGTTTGGTTAATGTCGTAGTGTTTTCTGATTTCCCATTGTGATTTGCACTTCAGGGCCACCGTACAAAACCCACAACCAGGGCAAATTTGGCCAATCTCCATTTGACATAATAAGTAAACCTAACCTCTGTTCACAGGGAACATGTGAAAAGTGCAACTGTACAGCAATTAAACCCAAATTAAATACAATGGTTTACTCTTTGACAGTCAATGTGCCTAAGTTAGTCAGCTACATGCACCTTACAGACTGCTGCTTCAATTCAAATTTAACTTAAAATATGAGCCCAACATGTGTGCAGCAGCCCATTATTTAATCGGTTAATTATATCGGCGGATGTCGGCGTGTTGGCCAATATCCGATAATTCATTTTTAAAGGCAATATCAGCCGATACCGATAATGTGCCGATAACATGCATCCCTACGTTTTACAGAACGATTAATAGTGAAACTGATTAATCTCTTCAACCCTAGTCAGCAGGGGGAGCTCTAAATCTTATAGCTTCACAGTAAGTGAACATGTATGGCGTACATTTAAATACAGTCTATGATTAGTAACTACACATTTTGAATTAGGAGGTTAATAGGTTGTCCAGCAATCAACTTAGCCATAGGGAATACAGAATTTAAAAAAATATGTCCAATTCTTATTTAAGCACAGTAAGACTAAAATATTATTAGTTGTCAAAGAGAAATACTCTAGTTATTGTTAATATTTCACCCAGGTAATAATGATCATAAGTGTTCAGTATTAAGCATTGCTTTAAAAACACAGTTTCTGTTCCGCATTGGAATAGAAATAAATTTCCAGTTGGGGCTTTCCTCTGGCATTTACATCTGTAGACATTTCCAGCATAACAGGTAATAATGTCAGCTCCACCAGAGCAGTGAAGAACAGGTGATCTCTGACTCGTGATAAAACAACAGGTGTACACGTAAGATAACACGGGTAAAGTTGAAACATATGTAAGATGAAAGTGAAAGTGGTCGACAGCCTCCCAGCACACTGACACTGTACCAGGAGGCGACTAGTTAGTCAAACCGAAAGTGTGCGTGTGTGTGTATGTGGAGTGTTTCATCACGTTAGCATCATGCTAGCTGCCGGATAGCAGCAGTAGTCGAGACTGTGTGAAAAAATCGCTATTTTTAAAACACAAAACGATTTTAAGGTTTAAGGTTCATACGTCGAACATGAGTCTGAAAGCCTGGGAATATGTCACACACAATACATTATTCGGAAGTTACTTAATTTTGTAAAATAAATCGAGTTACTCACTCAGAAAGAATCAGCTGACACAACGGTGACTCAGTAGACTCACGACTTCCGCATTCTTGGATGATGACAGAACTGCGAGCCAATAGAAAAGCAGCAAACTGAACATTGAAGGCCAATGACGCTAAAGAACCATAGTGGCCTATTAGATTCTACAACAGTCAAGAGAGTGACTCTTACACACCCACAGCTCAGCCAATCATGGGCCACAGAACTCTGAGAGCGCACCAATAGAAAATCACAGCGCGGCACAAACTGGGAGCACACAAACCGAGGAAAGTACGTGCGCACAGACACACTGAGGAACAGCCAACCTTAAAGATATATCCATTTTATTTAGTTCTCGTTTCTTAAATAGGCTCAACAATACATGTTATGAATAAAAATGGTGAACTAAAATTAAAAATAACCAATGACAATATGTTTATGTTTATTTATTTGCACAATTAAAATAAATTGAAGAACAAAAAAAGAGCAAAGATGAATAATGTACTGTGCAGGAAGAGGCAGAAAACTCAGAGAGCTTATTTGAAGCTTTGAAGCCTCCACCCTAATAGTGTTCTAAAATCAATAATGAATTGAAAAATACTAAATTGACACATATAAAGACAATAGAAAAATAAAAAATAAGAATACAAAAAAATAATAATTCATATAAAAACAGTTATTACATCAACAGAATTCAGAAAATATTTTTTTTTGAATATGATGTGTATGGACACCTGTTTATGAATATGTGGTTGAGCATGATGAGTATAATTTAGTAACAATGGTTAAAAAAAATTTCAGGCATCCTTTATAACATATTTTTTATTTAAAGATAAACAGTTTTTCGCCACATTGGAATAAATATAGTCCAGGATTTGCTGCCCCTGAAACATATTGAGAATTGACTTGCAGTAATAAAGGTAATAGATTTTTTTTTAAAGAGAGCAACATTTTTAAGGTTTCAGTATATTGTTCAGAATGTGTTATAAGGGCTGATTGTATGCAAATCCAGACAGTCTGTAGCTCTCAATGCTCAAACAGCACTGATTGTGAGATCCCAAACTGTAACGATTAGATGAAATGAAATGCATGTTCAAAATCTCGAAATGCTTTAGTGTACTGATGATGACAGCTTGAAATGCAGGCCACTTTTAAGTTGGCCATTTTTGTCTACAGCCCATGAGAGAAGTCAGGATTTTTTATTTCCTTAATCTTATCATTTGTAACATACATGGCTACTTCTGCTTCCCTTTTTTTTCCAATAAGTGGTTCGATAATTTTATGACATTCGCCCATAAATTTCCATTTTGCATATTTATTGTGTGCCGGTAGCTTATTTGCTCCTGTATTTGTCAGGCCTCCATCATCCAAAAAAATGTCATCTGATGAAGACCAGTGGGTTGAAACATTGTGAACCGATAAACTTCTTTGTGGCCTTGAGTAAGTCTAATGGCTAACCTTAAATTACTGTTGAATTGTCCTGTATGCGCCTCTTGTGCGTAACACCAACCTTTCTCATGTTGTTAATGCATGACACAATAATTGAATCAATCAGTCAAAAGTATATTGACATCTGTTGTTGGACAAGAACAAGCACTATTCAATTATTACAAGAGACTCTGGTGACTTGTGTAGACTATTTTTCAAAATCAAATCCAAATTGATTGATCAATCAATTAAGAAATGACTGTTTTTGCAGCTCTTGTCTGACCACTTCTTGTCACCACAGACTTATTGCAGAACAGCTAACTGCATCAGCCCTTTATTTCTCCTGCAGCTCTCTGAAGCAGACAGCAGCCAGCACACATACATCTGCTCTGCACATGACGTTTGCATTAGTGACTGTTGCTGGGCCCTGACATTGTTTTGGTTCTTCGGCCTTGAGTGAAGCAGTCTGGACTTGACCTTACATGCTCTCTGATATCAGTCAACGGGCCCACAGCCCCTCACCTCACCGTTGTGTTTGCGGCTGTCCTCTCACGTTTCCCTACACAGCAATGCAAAATATGACCTCTCAGTTATGACAGTTATGTTTTTATGACCTCAGAGACAGTCGAAACGTGTATATGTTCAGTTATGCAACAGTTATACATTTTGTGAGTTAGCCAGGCATTGTGATGACCTTTATTCACGATTCAGGACAGTGAAGAAGTTGTGAAAGCTTCAAAAATCATGATAGCTTTGTTTTTACTAAATTTAAAATTAAAGTGCTTTATAAGAAATAATTGGTTTTCATGACCTAAATAATATGTAACTCAGGAACTATTCCAAATCAGTTCACTTAAGTAGAAAATCGGGTCTTACTTATTGACATCATAGTACATAATTTTTTGTGTTCTGAAAGTTTGAATCAGGCGATATTGCTCCCTCTGCTGGTGAGAACAGAAACTAGAGAAGAAATTATGTTAAACAGGATTGTCTCTTATTTTTTAAGCCTCTATCTAAACCTCTATCTAATCTAAGTTTGCTGGATTCTTACATTTTCTTTAAGCTGCTATGAGAATGTAATATACTGAAATCAAGAGCTTTAGGGTGCCAGTTTAGCTCAGCAGTTTAAGAGCATTCCGCTAGACAGAGTTAATAGTCCATGTTATAGTGGTCTGACTCCCAACCACCAACCTTTGTTGCATGCCCCCCCCCCCCCCCCCCCCCCCCAACTCTCTACTTCCACATGTTTCTCTCTTCAGCTTTCCTATCTAATAAAGGAAAAATACATGAAAAATAAATACAAAAATGATTCAATGAAAAACTAAGAGCTATTCAGCTAAGATAACTACTTTTGCACATGAGAGGTATGCTCAGTATTTTAGGAAAATCACCCATGATTCTACTATTATGTCCCCCCTAAAATATATTTATAACTCAAAGGACTTTCTGGTTACATAAAGGTTAGATGACATTTTTTAAAATCCCCATAACTCAGGTTAATGTAACAGTGTTACTATGGTGACAGAGGACTGACTGAACACTGGACCCAGGCTGAATGAACTTTTTTTTGCATAAGTGCAGCAGGGCGCCGGGAGGCGGACAGGTGGGTGTAGATCCTAAGGGACCAATCACAGATGGTCATTAGGTCAGTACTTATCTGTAAAACTGTCCGGTCAGACTCTGATTTTTAATCCCTCTCTTCTGTGAACCGTGGCCCATCTACAATCACAGCATGGTGAGTTCACTGTTATCAGAAACATGATGAGCACGGACCCCGCTGTGGGAAATTCTACATTTTACAGCACACTAACTGTAGAGATAATTGTTGCAGAGTTGATAAGAATAATGACTCCTGTCTGTTCTTTTGTTTTAGACATCCTACACAGATAAAGGGGAGAAGGTGAGATTTAAACTGCCTCTGAAGACTGCTGTATTTTTGGACAGGTCTCTGTGATGTGTGATGTAGTTTGATGAGATAAAAAGTCTGTAGACTCTGCAGTAGAAGACTCAAATCCTGCCAAAGAGGCTGCATGTTGTAGGAATAAATCAACACTTCTAAACTAATATACGTTTATATATAACATTCGGTTAGATAGTCAGTTAGATATAATCATTCAAGCATCTGAAACCCAAAAAACACTAATTAAAGCTACTGTGTTTCACAGCTGTATAGCACTGTTTAAACTTTTGTGCCTTTTGTTTAGATTTGTACTTGTAGTCATTGTATTTCTTCTGCTGTACTTTGTTCTTTCAGCATGAGAGGGGAAAGTTTGTCAGGTTTCATCATGTCACCTTCTGGGTCGGCAATGCCAAACAGGTCAGTGTCCAAACCCTGACTTAAGACTAAAGTTGACTTGTCTATCCTTTTCACATTGTTCAAAATTCAATCGGGAGGATATATATTTTTAAGATTTTAGACTTATTGTGCAACAACCTTCAGTGTCAGATCGTTTCAGACTTAAAAGAGAGAGGGGCTTGAGTTTTAAGAGGCTGAGGAGAATACCCAAGTTACTGTCAATTTACAATTTTTTGATATTAATTACAGCCAGTATGTAACTACTTAACCCTGACTACTGCATTATTCTGACAGTCAACACAGGGACATAGATTTCTGAAAGAGGTTCCAGATTTTGAAATATTAAGAGCTGCAGCCTATCTTAGTCATGAATGATTCTAAATTTCATGTTTTGGAGTGTTGGCTGCTTTGTGAACTTTGACAAAAACATGATGGGTATTCTTTTAATCGACAAAACAATGAAACAATCAATTACCAGAGGAATGAATTCAGATATGTTACTTTAATAACTCTTAATATGCATGACTGAATAAAGTCAAATTAAGCTCACAGAGTAGAAACCACCTTTAGTCTGACTTAATTTCATCTAAAGACATACCTGTTACACAGACTTGTTCAGGGCCTTCGATGCCTCCGGTTCAGTCAGAGTTGTGTAATCCACAGTCGATACTTTTTTTGGCAGGAAACTCTTTCAACTCTGAATGTTTCTAAATCTGTTAAAGTTCATCATAGAGTGTGATCACTTTGCAGGCAGCTTCTTTCTACTGTGGTAAAATGGGATTTGAGCCTCTGGCCTATAAGGGATTGGAGACGGGCAGCAGAGAGGTGGTGTCTCATGTCATCAGACAGGACAAGGTATGAAGACTGCAGTGATTAAATTAACACTTGAGATCCATGATCAAACACATCATAATCCTCATCTCCTTTCCTCCTCACAGATCATATTTGTGTTTCAATCTCCGCTCAACCCTGGAAACGAAGGCGAGTCAAGATTTCTCATCAGAACCATGTGACTTTAAGATAAATGAAATATTAGGAATATCACATTAAAAAAGGTGGATCATGTTTTGTCTTTTCTCAGAGATGGGAGAACACTTGATCAGACATGGTGATGGGGTCAAAGACATCGCCTTCCAGGTGGAGGACTGTGACTACTTAATCAAGGTGACTATGAAGACAAGGTCCTGTGTGTTGTGTAGATGAGCCTGGGGTTTCAAACACAGTTTGAAGTGAATTGTCAGCAAACAAGATGCAACAATTCAGAACAATGTATCTGATATATAAAAGTAGAACTCTACAAACCTCTATGTATTTGGTTTAAGTTATGGCAAGTGTGTTTGATAGTGTTTTAAAATGGTTTATCTAATAATCTTATAATAAGGTGAATGCCTTGAAGAACTTCAAGATAAGATAAGATAAGATATTACTTTATTGATCCCCCGGGGGGGAAATTCAGTTGTTACAGCAACCCAGACATAAGTACAATCAAGAAAGAAGTTTCAATAAGTACAAAATAAGTACAAAATAAGTACAAAATAAGTACAAAATAAGTACAAAATAAAAATAAAACACAAATAAAACAAAATAATATAAAATAAAATAAAAAATAAAATAAAAATAAAAATAAAAATAAGTAAAAATAAAATAGATAAATAGAGCTAGAGTACAATTAAGATATATACAATGTTACAAATGGAATTTAAATTAAATAGCAGTAATTACAGGCAGTATCAAAAAAAATAAAAAATAAAAAATAAAAAAAATGTTTCAGTAGTGACAGGTTGACATGGTGTGATTATGGTTGGTAATGACAAATTAAGCAATAAATAGAAAGAATATTTGTATGTAATATGACCATGGGTTGTACTTAGAATAGTAATGTAATTTAACAAAATATAATATAGCAGATAATTATATAATACAGTATATTAGCATGGTGCAGTCTGTGGCCTCCATTACTGTTCAACAGTCTGATGGCGGTGGGCACAAAGGAGCGCCTGAAGCGTTCAGTCTTGCACCGTGGTGGAATGATGCGCTGACTGAACGAGCTCCCCATCAGCCACAGCTCATCATGGAGAGGGTGAGAGGGGTTGTCCAGGATGGCTCGCAGTTTGTCCATCAACCTCCTCTCAGCCACTGACTCCAGACTGTCCAGTTCTAGGCCAACCACAGAGCGGGCCTTCTTTACCAGCTTGTTGAGCTTGCTGGCCTCACCCGTCTTGATACCTCCACCCCAGCACGCCACAGCAAAGAAGAGAGCACTGGCCACCACAGACTGATAGAAGGTCTTCAGAAGCCTGCTGCAGACACTGAAGGACCTGAGTCTCCTCAGGAAGAACAGTCTGCTCTGTCCCTTCCTGTAGATGGCATCAGAGTTGGTGGACCAGTCCAGTTTATTGTTTATTTGGACCCCAAGGTACTTGTATGAGTCCACCCTCTCCACTTCCTCCCCCTGGATGAGGACTGGGGCTGGGGGCCTCCTGTTCCTCCGGTAGCTCACCACCAGCTCCTTAGTCTTGCTGATGTTGAGCTTCAGATGATTGCTGTCGCACCACGTGATGAAGCTCTCTATCAGTCCTCTGTACTGCTCCTGGTCGTTTAACCAGCTCCTGTTGCCTTGAGGACTAACTGAACTGTGCTCATAAGCTCAAAGCTGTGTATGTATGAACAGTGGTTAAAGATATAGTGGAATATTTTTAGAGTGTAATATCAAACTGTTGCAAAAACAATTAAGACATTTGAAAATACAATGTTACATAATTTAAAGGTACAGTGTGATGTGTTATGCAGCATTTAACAATAAACTTGGTAGAAATTTAATATAATATTTATAAATATGATGAACTTAGTGTATAATCACCAGAATATTCATTTAAACGTTTGGTTTTTGCTTACTTAGAATGAGCCTTTTATACTTACCTAGGGAGCAAGTCTTATACCATGGAGGCCACCATTTTACACTGCCATGTTTCTACCGTAGCAAAGACCAACAAGGCTGCGGTTGTAAAACAGAGGAGAGATTGGTTGTTGAGCACTTACAACTTTTTTTTACTCATAGACATTTTGATGGTAAAAACAAATTGAGGATCGTTCTTATCATGCATCTTAGCAGCTTTTTGTGCCACCATCTCTTCACTGACAAGAGGGCTGAGTAAGGGACGATTTAGTCTAAAATTTGATCTCTCGATATGGCTAGATATTCCTATGGTATCTTTAATCTATTAAAAAAAAAAAAAAAAAAAAAAAAGTGTCTCATGATATGTACTCGACAGTGGATTAGGGCTGAATCAAGAATTTAAGAAGAATTTAGATTTGGTGAACAAAGTTGTAAATTTACAAGAATTAAATAGTAATTCTACAAAAATAAGTCTTAATTTTATGCAATAAACTTACAGGTAAAAAAATTATATTTACAAAAAAAAGGAACATTTGAAAATAAAATTAACACATGAAATACATTTACAAGATTTCAAAGAACAAATTCATTAAATTAAAGTTGTAATTTTATAATAAATATGTCATAATGACTGACTTAAGTTAATCTATTTCTTGGTTAAAATAACATGGTGTTTCTTCTCCAAATCTTAATTTTTTCCATCGTACTAAAGTGTAACCTTATTCTGAGCATTTTGTCTTCCAAAAATAAAAGTACAAAGAATCCACATCCAAATATATCTAGTGTATGAAAGTACTAACTTTTAATATGCACAAAGGCCAGTCCAGAAACTGTTCTGCGGTATGCACAAATACACATTGGTTCATGTGTTCATCATCTCAGTAGATCAATAAAGTCTAATGTTTACCTATAATGGTACAATAAAAATGATTGTGTTTTAAAGAAGATATCTTCAAACTGGCAGTACATTAAGTGATTTAAAATATAAAAAGCCAAGTATGAACAGCTTAGTGTATTAAATGTAAGTTTGTGGTGGAGTAAATTTACTTAGTTATTTATAGAATAGATTTAATAGAAATAACAGTGGATTCAAATTGAATAACTTCTACTAACGTTGATTAAATTAAATTAAATATAACTTAACAAATAGAACCTGATTCTTATTATCGCACAATACCCTTAGATGTGTTGTGAATGTGTGTGTGTGGTGCACTCAGTGTGTGTTGTAACAGAGGCAAACATGCAGGTGGAGTGACAGCAGCTTTGATGTTTGGTGCCTCATTTGAACTCTTTACTCTGGTCAAGGTCAGACACAGCTTTGGATGAACTCTATGTTGACAGTTAGGAGGCTGCAGAGTCACAAAACCTGCACTGACTTAACCCAAGACAGCAACAACAACTAAGTTACATAATACAGCAACGTATCACAGCAGGTGGAGGAAGAAAAGATGTTCTGTCTTCAGCCACTGGAGGTCGTCAAGGAGCTGTCTTCAAACACTTTTCAAAAGCTTCTGTTTTAACTGAACTCTTCTTGTCTGACAGACAGCGAGGGAGCGAGGAGCTGAGGTGGTGAAGGAGCCGTGGGTGGAGCAGGACAGCTATGGGAGAGTCAAGTATGCTGTGGTCCAAACGGTACAGAAAGCAAAGATGCACATTTGATATCATCATATAGAAGCTGCAAAAAGGTTTATAATGTTGGTTTCATGTTTTGTCTGCAGTATGGAGATACAACACACACGCTCATTGAGTACCTCAGTCCGTACAAAGGCCTGTTCCTGCCGGGACACAAAGAACCTCTGTTCAGAGACCCTCTGTTAGCCACACTGTGAGTCCATTAGATTTAACTGCACCAAAACACGCATTTATACTGATTTGTAATTGGTGGCAAAGCCACTAGTGGTGCATTTGCACCATAACTTATCATAGTTTACATTCTTTGACTAAACTTACACAACTTATAGAGAGGCGTTACTTCCTTTGGGAGATACTATATAGATCTTATTTGAGCTCACAAACTTTGAGAAAGTTTTACTCTAAATGTCTGAACACTATGTTTAGTATCTTGGTCCACGTTTGATGACTTTGCTTAGTTTGGAGAATAATAAATTACAGTTATGACACATGCTTAATTTCCAGATTTAAACCCATAAAACTAAACCAAGGCATTACGATGATCTTGTTTATCAACTAATTGAGTCAATTTTCAGGACACATTAATATGATATTTATTAAACATGTTACATTTTCCAATTAAGAGGGAAATGAAATGCAGTAAAACAATCCTACAAAATCTCTCAAAATACAGACAACATCAGTGATCACCAGGAGAACAGAGGATACATACATTTTCAACTGGTAACCAAGGAAATGATTAAACACATCCATATTTTGAATAATCTGCCTCACAGATAAATATCAAATCTCATCATTTCTTATTTCAAGAACATCAAAGTGTCTCTGATCACCTGTTTGAATGCCTCATAGGCATCAGGCCTCTTCCCGATCTATAGAAATGAGTCTAATCTTCATGTTTAATAGTGAATGAATAGAGTTTGATTGGGGTTC
Organism: Notolabrus celidotus; assembly: GCF_009762535.1. Taxonomy (NCBI): domain Eukaryota; kingdom Metazoa; phylum Chordata; class Actinopteri; order Labriformes; family Labridae; genus Notolabrus; species Notolabrus celidotus. The sequence goes on from NC_048276.1 coordinate 19,603,239, forward strand.
ACATTTGTTAAGGTACCACACACTAAAACACGTCATGCTTAACTGTTATGGAAAAGTACCCATGTAATGTATGACTATTGCTTCTTTTCTTTTTAGTCCAGCAGGAGGTTTGAACTTCATCGATCACATAGTGGGAAACCAGCCAGATGATGAAATGGTGCCAGTTACAGACTGGTAAGACTCCTGTCTGAGCGCACGTACACACTCCTGTAGACACAGTGTGGACACACTCGTACACACACAGTAGACACACTTGTACACACATAGGGGACACATGGGGTAAAAGGACAAGTAAATACTCTGCTGATGGTCCCTTCACCTCCATCACAAGGTGAAATGTTTGTGCACATATAATAAGAGGTGGTATCTGCAATACAAACAAGAAGAAATTAGCTGTAATTCTTTAATTCCATGTATATATATATATTTTTTTTTTCTTCTTGTCCTTCAAATCTCCAGGTATCAAAAGTGTTTGATGTTCCATCGGTTCTGGTCAATAGACGACAAACAAATCCACACACATTACAGCGCACTGAGGTCCATAGTGGTGACCAACTATGAAGAGACCATTAAAATGCCCATCAATGAACCTGCCGCAGGGAAGAAGAAGTCACAGATCCAGGTGCGACACACTGTTTTACTCTCTCTGTAGCACTTTCGGCTCATCACAGTTTATCACAGTGCTTCCCAGCAGCTCAGAAAAACAGTTTTAAAATGTTATTTATACTGTCTACATTTAAACTTGAACCGGGGGGGATTAATAAATTACAGTTTTACAGCCCTGATTTGATGTATTTAAAACATGGATCTCCCTCATCACAGGAATATGTGGACTATAACGGAGGACCAGGTGTTCAGCACATCGCTCTCAACACGTCAAACATCATTCAAGCTGTAAGTGTCCTGCATTTCATTACATTCAGTGTTAATCTATAGACTTTAGCTTCATCTTTTAACAGCTTCCACAAAACTGCAAGCAAAGGCAAGTATTAGATTCTCATATGTTCCCTTTTTTTGTCATAAAACAGATAGTGAACCTGCGAGCCCGGGGGATGGAGTTCCTCTCAGCTCCTGACACATACTACACTAGCCTGCGGGAGAAACTCAGATCCGCCAAGATCAAGGTGAAGGAGGACCTCGACCGTTTACAGGTGAGGAGACGTGTTAATTCTGCAGACCTGAAAGCATTTGCTTCTTGTGTTCTTAAATACAAAACCTCCTGTGTTTTTTTTCCAGGAGTTAAAAATCTTAGTCGATTTTGACGACAAGGGTTACCTCCTCCAAATCTTCACCAAACCTGTGCAGGACAGGCCAACGCTTTTCCTGGAGGTCATTCAGCGGAACAACCACTTTGTAAGTTTTGGAGATCAGTTGGAAAAACGGCTGGTTTAGTCTTTGTGATGAGATTTACAGGCATGTGCTTCTGTATACCTTCAACACCTTTAAAAAGCAAAAGTATAGCCGCCTGAACACCTGTTTCCAGCTCCCACCCAGAGCGAGCAGTGTAAGAGCAGCCCACTTGTAAAAGTTCAGTAAATCTATCACAGACACAGATTAAAAGGCTTCACTGTGAGGGGGATCTCTGGATTGGTTTCCACCCTGTAGCACTTAATTTATAACATTCCTCTTGTCAAGACAGGCACATCATGTCACTGCAGCGTTTCTCTGAGTCTTTACATGTGAATACAAAGCATGAAAGTGAGAAACTGACTCTGAACCACAGCAAAGAGTCTCCTATAGCGACCACTAACACTTGATCTTTTGATTACCTATGAAAATATTTACATCATTAATCTGCGAGCCCCTCAGTTAGACTTTCTATCCCACTTCAAAGAGTTTAACACCTTGAGCAGTGTCTGAATGAAGATCCCCACGGCCATAACAAATGACACGGAGAAGGTAGATCTCTGGGTAATTAGCCATCTGTGTGTGTATTTGTGTGTGTTTGTCCTCCCTGTAGGGCTTTGGGGCAGGAAACTTCAAGTCTCTCTTTGAGGCCATTGAGAAGGACCAAGACGCCAGAGGTAACCTCACCGTGTTGACACCTGAGGGTCAGGCCAAAGCCTTCTACTGATCATCCATCTGCTGCTGCTTAAACACACTTATATTTTTATATATGGCTGTACATTTCAGATCAATTACAACCCCCTTTACTACATTGTTTAAGAGGGTTGATAATCATCATGTGAGGCTGAAAGTGCTATCAGGTATGTTTCAAGTTTGCTGTAGATTGTAGGAGAAATAAAGAAGCTGGAGCTCAATTGTGTTTTGATGGGGGGGTTATGTTTGAAGGGAGCATTTAAAAAGTCAAAAAAAATTATGTTGTCTTGCAAATAGTTGGATGAGAAGATTTGCACCACTGTTATGTGTATACCAAGCTGCAACAGGTGGGACTGTGAAAAGAAGCTCAAAAACTGCAGTTCCTTGCATGGCCACTTGAGGCTGGCTCCAAAAGGAGCTCAGTTCTGTCAGAGCAACACAATAAACTGTATAAAACATAGAGCAATACAGTCTGAGTGATGTCCCCCTTTGTTTTCTTTTCTCTTTTACACGAGTCAGTTTGACAATACATTACACAAACACTCAAAGATATAACACTAGTATGAATGATTTACTACAAGGTTCAATTATACCTATTTTTCAATGACAGACAATTTACCTGATTCAGGGTTAGATGCCTGGAGCCAATCCCAGCTGTCTTGAGTGAGGGGCAGAGGTACACCCTGGACAGGTCACTAACCTATGCACACTTACAATTTATTATGACCTTTATTTAAACTAGTAAACCATTGTGGGCTGGTCCTCATTTAAATGATGTTGAGCGAGAAAAAAAAAACAGATCAAAAACACTATGTAAAATACAAGTTAGAAAACAATCAGCTAGCACAGGTACAAACTGACGTAGCATGATTCTTTCAAGGATTTAAACATACCGAGGGGAATTTTTTAAGTGCTTTTCAAAGAAATTCAAGCAGATGATGCATAAAAACTAAAAGCTGATCCACCAAGCTCAGTACAAACTCGAAGAACTTGCAGTAAGAGACAGTCACTAGACCGTGATTGGTACGACCCAGATGACCAAGCTAGCAGATATGATATGTGTGGCAAATTCCCTGTATCTGTAATGGCCTTACAGATAAACACACTCAGATGCCGATGTCTCTCACCCAGAAAGGACCACCCAGCATTTCTATAAAAGGTACAATGATGAGTGTTGTAAGGATCACCTGTAAGAAACCTGATAGTGAAGTTGTAAACAGCATGTAGAGGTTTAGGAGCAGATGCAGAAGCATGCATGTAAATCCCATAATCAAAAACAGAGAGAGAAAGAGCTTCAACAATCAGTTTCATACACAGCATTGGAAAGGTAGTTTTGTGTGGATTTAAAAGGAAAAAAAACTTTTTTTTAATATAGTTTGTTGGTTAGATGGTATTGTGATATTTGAATGAGAGTGTATCATCTATCTATAAACTAAGACACTTCTGTTCTTTCACTCTCTCAATATTGATTGCTTGCATAGTAGAAGTACAAAGGAACTGTTTACACTTTTATGAGTGTTAAAAACAAGTTTAAGCATAAGAGCAGACTATGAAACATTAAAAGAACACTCCAGTTGTCTTCAGCCTGCTGAGCAGAGTCTGCAGTGTAATGCAAAACCTAGTCATCCGCAGAGAAATGTGCATGGCAATTCATTAGAAGAGGAATTACATTATTGATATAAATATACAAAGGTACTGGACCTTTGTGAAACACCATTGGTTATCATTGCAAACTCAGAACGAGTAGATCCCAAGATTACTGCCTGCCGCCTGTCAGACAGGCAAACCTGGAACCATTTAACCCCCTGTTATGTTGCGGGTGAAATTGACCCTTTTTAAAGTCTATTTTAGGCAATATATGCCTTCCAAACCAGCTAAATGCAGCGTAAAAATCTGGGCAGCATGTGACAGAAGAGGTGTCGTGTTAATTTATCAACATCACTTGATAACTTAAAAAAAATCCAAAATTTAAAATCAAATAAACAAAAATCTATGTCATGTAAAACTATTGTATTTATATTTAGGGCTTTCCAATGTACAGTACATTAACCCTCCTGTTATGTTCAGGGTCAGATTGACCCTTTTCAAAGTTCAAAAATTAAAAAAAAAATGTTAAAAGTGTTTTTTCAGTATGAAACTTCTTGTACTTGCCTTAATTAGCATAATCAACATATTACATAGAAATGGTTCCTTTCACATATTTGCAACCCCCCCTGCATGTTTATATTACATAGATACTGTTCGTGGGTCAGTTGGACAGTCAAAGTGGAGGCTAAAAGGAGTTAGAAGATTCAAATACTAATTGTTTCTTTGCAACTGTGTTACACATTTCACCCCAATCACGTACCCACACACACACACATACACACACACACACACCCTCTCCCTATCTCTTGACCTCATCTGTTAAGTGCGAGAATGCAGGTGTTGGCATAACTTTTGACGGGAACCTTCTCTGTTCCCGTGGGCAAACTCCACCCACATTGAGTGGACTCTCAGCAGGGTAGTGATGTTTCATGATCAAAAGCTATGGCTCTGAGAGCTGATGCTTTATAGTGAATCAGAAGAGGCTGTGTATCGTGGCTACATCTGTTCCTCCTGAGAGTCTTCACGAAGACAGGGCAAATACTCACTGAGAGGAGAAATCGGATCAGCCCATCCAAGCCGAGGCATCTGATTTTTCTTAATGCCAACCTGCACTGAGGACATTAATAATGTTTGCTTGAGCTTTGTGCTGATTCTGTTTGCTTGAGTTTGGTTCTGTTTGGTTCTGTTTGCTTGAGTTTGGTTCTGGTTCTGTTTGCTTAATTTGGTTCTGGATCTGTTAGCTTGAGTTTGGTTCTGGATCTGTTTACTTGAGTTTGGTTCTGGTTCTGTATGCATAAGTTGGTTCTGGTTCTGTTAGCTTGAGTTTGATTCTGGTTCTGTTAGCTTGAGTTTGGTTCTGGTTTTGGTTCTGTTTTCTTGTACTTGGTTCTGGTTCTGTTTGCTTAAGTTGGTTCTGGTTCTGTTAGCTTGAGTTTGATTCTGGTTCTGTTAGCTTGAGTTTGGTTCCGGTTCTGGTTCTGTTTGCTTGTGCTTGGTCCTGGTTATGTTTGCTTAAGTTGGTTCTGGTTCTGTTCGCTTAAGTTGGAAATTTGTAATGGGATTTTTTTTGGGTTCTAACACTTTTGGATAATTGAATATGCCACTGGTCAAATTGAACCAGGAACATTATTGCTGTTCCAGAGAAACAAACATAACAGGAGGGTTAAAAGCTTGTGAACTAAATCCAACATTTTGTAAAATCTGTAAAAACAGGGAGCTCCTTATGGAAATTGTTGCCTTTTGTACCTTGCTGAAAACGTGTGCTAGGGGGTGCTATTGAGCAACAACGTTTACGCCTAAGTCCAACACCATTCAAATATCAAAGTTTTTACCAGGCCTGTATACACGACTTTTCAGATATGTTAGGGGGCTATTCAACTTCATGTCCTCTACCACAGGGTTCACAGAGTTCGTCTGCGAGCCCCCACAAATTGTCTCTCTCTCTCTCAGAGACACACACACACACACACACCGCACCAAGTTTACTTGATCATCTGTGTTGTATTTACAAAAGATTTTGATTGTACTTTGTGAGATAAAAGCAAAGAAAAAAGTGTTTTTTCCCTTTTACTGTCTAAATAATGCAGTTTACAATGTCTAGATTGTGCCTTGAGCATAGTTATCGAACAGTGCTTTGATTATTCAGTTTCTTAGCTCCTGTTGGGAATTCTAGCTGGCATTGAAACAGACTCAAATTAAAACTAATGCCTCTGTGTGAGCTACAAAAGCAAAACAGACCATCAGCAACCAGAGTGGTTATCTGTATTTGGCACTTTAATAGCCTGTAGATGTTGAAGCAGGATAGGTATTAAATAAATTGAATATCAGCCCACTGCCAAACTAGCCTTTGATGACAGTTCTCACAGCAACTTGGTACATTTTGATGATAAAAGGAAGCAGAGATGCAAGGAAGTGATCGGTAAACAAATAAGAGGAACTGTTTTGTCCACTTGGGGCACTAATCAAATCAACACAAACACAAAGTTCCTCACAGGAGGTCAAATCTGATGTGTCTTAAAGGTTTCTTTGGGACCGACTTGGTTTTGCTTACCAAGATAAAGGACACTGTTTTGAAATTACGAGGGCTAAACAAAGTTGAGTTATTCATTTAACAACACTGGCAGAAGACGAAAAAGGTCAAGACAACTTTCCAAACACTGAAAAAAAATAAACCAGCAGTGAGTTTTTATTTCAAAATAATTTATTTGCATATAATTGGAATGAAGACAGGTTGATACATCTGTGATGGCACTGCTCAGTTTCCATATAGAAACATTCAGTCTATACAGACAGCACTCTTTCAAACCTGGACAAAATGGATAAATATATTAGTAAATAAATATATTAGTGACATGTCACTATATTGAAATGTTCTATTATATATAAAATACAACACTATTTCATTTCTGTTTCTCTTGTTGTTCTCTTTTTGTACACAAAGTATCCAAAATATACTGACTCATCCCTTACAGTTCAGGAGGGAATTTTTTTTACTCATAGAAAAAGGCAGTTTCAGCTCATTATTCTTACAAAACATTACAAAACACAAAAACAACACAAAGAGAAAGATCTTGAACAGGATTAAATCACATCAGATATTCTGTGGCATCACTGGATGCTATTCTGCATGTGCTGATGGTTTGGGCTTGTTTTTGATTAATACTATAAGTTTTATGTTTGTTTATCTATTTTTAAAAAATCAGCTAAAGCCAAAGTGCTGCTTATTTTTCAGTCATTTCCATCTCAGTCTCTGAAACAGTTCAGGCACAGAGAAGAGTAAAAGAGGGAACCCTGAAAATTAAGTGGAGGGACGCTATGTTGACACATTCATAGTGAGGTATTAATACAAGAGGCTGCAGGTGAATACTTCTGCATGATTGTCCATAACTGTAAGTCCTGATTTCCACTGGCACATCATTGAGAGCATATTTGATTCTAAGATTGAAGTAAAAAGGGTTGCACAGGGCAAAAGGCACAATGCTTTAAGTTCACTTAGTTCAAGAGTTTGCGTCTTTGGTTCAACAGGTAAGAGCTTAAAGAGTTGGGAGGTTCCTCATTCAGGATTATTTAAGGTCTGAATGAATAAGGCACGTATGAGGCCCTTATTAGGAAGTGCTACAGGTTACATTGAATCTACCATTAGCTTGATGTCTGCTGGTGGCACTATGGTAAACTTTTTTTGAAGGCTGGCTGCTTTCACATTTGAACTTTTAAGGAAAATCCATGCTACAAATAAGTCTCTGATCTGAGATTATTTAGTCAGTGAACTTTAATCTGCTTAGTTTAAGAGTTCAGAGGAATTGTGCAAAAACATAAAAAAAATGTCTTAATTTCTTTTAGTCAGTCTGCCTGAATGGCAGATCACAATATAAGGAAAAAGAAGATATTTAGTTCGGTCCTTTTACTTTTGAGAGATGGTTTACTTTTTTAAACAATAAATCTAAATGAAAAAAGACTAAGTAATTTGTGATTAAAGATGGATATTTTTCAAGTGCTGTTGGATCAAAAAGCAGAGACATCCACACTTTAAAGGCACAGTGAGGAGGTTTTGTTTGATTTAAAATAGTCTCAGTCTGACACTAGATTTACCCTGCTTTTTTATGACCTACAGAGTACAATCAGATTATCAGATGTCAACTTCTTTAAACTTAATTTTGGTGCCTGTGTTTGGGTTGGACTTTACGCAAAGAAAACCGAGTAGATTTGTCAGCACTCACCCAAAAGTTTCTGCATTAAGAACTGAATGAATGCTTCACTGCTCTTTGAGAACACAAGGGTTAAACTGTGTGCATATTTACTTTGATCTGATAGTCATTGGGATACCACAGCACACATTGTGACACTGCCGATGTGACAAAGAAGGTCAAATTGGTCACCTTTGTAAGCTCACTAACAGTACTAAATCAGAGAGGACAAAGTTTTGTCGTTGTTACGTTACAGTTAATAATTGAATGTAGCTCCAAATCAAACATGACCTCAGAGCTCATCCTGCAAAAAGTTGTCTTGTACAAAGGAAAAATCTGTATTCCTTTAATTTACTCTCACAACAAATACACACTTTGGCACATATTTAAGATAGTGGGTGGTGGTGCTCATGGGAAATTAACACTACTGATTTCATCCAAAGGGGTCATCAAAATCAACGGGACATGAAAACTCCTCACTGTTCCTTTAAGCATCCTGACTGTAATTAATTTGAACTCTTCCCATTTTTTCCAGTGTTTGATTGTTCCTGAGATACGTCTCAGGCTCTCCACATTACAGTTTGAAATCATCTTGAATGCTCACCAAGCTTACTTTAAACTTAGGCTACCTAACCTAACATGGCTTTAATCCAGTTATAGAATTATACAGGCGCTTATTTCTTTTCAATTTCTGCAATGTAGAGCATTTTTCAAGAGCTTTAGTTGCTGGAGCACAAGAGGGAGGGGTGCTAAGATACAACATTGTGATGGATAAAGGAGCACAGGATGAGGCCAGTTTAATCTACACTGATCCGAGGGGTCGAGCATGAAGAGAACGAGACAATAGCTTGTAATGATGACCACATAATTCAGTCAAACTGGTTCATTTTGAAAAATGAAAAAATAAAAATGAAAAAAATAAAGAAGCAGGAAATGATCCTGAACACAAACAAACATGTTGAAAACAGCTGCCATTCTTGAAATAATGAAAACAAGGCCCATGCCAGGCTCAGCGGCCTCGGTGAATGCTCGAGGGGCTGAGCTTTACACTTTCTCTCCATTTTTAAACTTGCGATGAGTTTACGGGAGCTACATTGTTGTGATAAAATAAAATAAAAAAATAAATCACTACAGCAGTACCTTTAAAGCCCCTCTGTGAGAGGCACGTTAAGAAATCTGAGCTGAGGTAGGCTGGAGAGAAGAGCTTCTCGACGGAAGACCAAGATCACGCTAATGAAGCTGAGTACCTCTAAGATAAATCAAGTTATTGTGTGATAGGGTGAGAAATGCAGGGATGGAATCTCACTTCAGTTGGGCTAAAAAAAAACCCAAAGCAAGGATCATTCGTTGGAGCGTGGGAGCTTGTGATGTCACATGGTTTGAATATTCTTCTTTTTATTAAAAATAAAATACTTTTTCTTCTTTGTGGTGTGTGAGTCTTTTCCCCAGCAACTCCAAAGACTTCAGAATATTAAGTTTAACAATAATATGAAGGGCCCAGCTTTATTTTGAGATTTTACCCTGATTTAATTATAATATTTTTATTTTTTTTGTCGGTTAACTTGATCAAACAAAGTTAAAAGAGCCTTTTAGCATGTGAGAGTGGGGGATGCTGGGAGAGCGATTAGGCAATGAGAGGCTTGTCCATTCTGGCTCCTGTAGCAGCGTGACAATGGGGATGCATTAAGTCCTCACACACCAGACTCCTCTTCTGATCCTGCAGAAACAAAAACAGCTCAAGTTACTTTCTAAATAAAACAAAGAACATAGAAAATGTCGTTCAAGGATGTGATCATTACTTGATAACACAGACTTCAAACACCACTTATACACCCCTTAGAACAACATTGTGCCACCTACCACTTAAAACTGTTATACTACAACATCTGTATGTTTAAATGCAAACTGTACTGAAGTGATGGATGTTCTACTTCACCATTATTTCTACCTTACTTTTGATAACAATGCAGAGGATATCAGAACAAACCAGGAGTAAGTTATTCTTCAGAAGAGGATCAAGAATATTATAATCATTGTGTAATCGTTACAGACCAGCTGCATTGACAAAGAAGACGAAAAAGCAAGCTCAATCAATATTTATACAAACAGATCAACTTAACCCTCCCGTTATGTTGTGGGTCAAATTGACCCAGTTTAAAGTTCAAAAATCAAAAAACAAACATTTTAAAAGTATTTTTTTGCTCTGAAACTTCTTCTGCTTGGCTTAATTAAGTGAACAACATGTAAAATGAAAATGGTTCATTTCACACATTTGAAACCCCCCCTGCATGTTTATATTACATAGATACTGTTTGTGGGTCAATTTGACCCTGCAGTCAAAGTGGAGGCTAAAAGGGGTCAGAAATGTCAAATACTAAATGTTTCATTGCAACTGTGTTACATATTTCACCCCAACCACTATCCAATGTACATTCAAAAAAGTAGAGTTTTAAAAAATGTAAATTGGGATTTTTTTGGGTTCTGACACTTTTGAATCATTAAATATTCCCCGGGTCAAATTGAACCAGGAAGATTATTGCTGTCCCTAAGAAACGAACATAACAGGAGGGTTAAACAAGTAGTCTGTAGAGATTAAATGCAGCTGTTAATTAAATCAACTCCAGTAAAAAAAACACTTCATTACAAAGTTTTTAAAATATATTTCTTCATAATGTAATCAGACTGTCAATGTCAATTATGTAAAATTTTAAAAAAGTGAATATCATCTGACTATGCTACTGTAACCAGCAGCTGCTGACCTATCTATGCCACTGTGGTAATTATGCAAGATGGCAGCACACCAGATTCATCTATTCTGAGACAGATTTCTGAGAAAAAGTGAGAAATTGGGAAAAAAAATGATCAGAACTCAAAATAATAAAAAAAAAAAAAGGATTCGCTCCAGGCTTAGGTTATTTTTGTATTTCGTGTTTCTTTGTCATTCCTTTTGGTATTTAAAAACATTATCTCCCACATGATGCTACAGGAAGGGATTCCTGCCTGAGGGGATCGAACTGTAAAACTCCTCACTCCTTTCTCTCTTACAACAGTATTATATAAATATATCAGATTGTTAAGTCGACTACTTTTCACACCGTGCAATACTCTGTGTAATATCCCCACTGTTTTTTAATACCCTTACCACTTTGCTCTGTGTATTATTACTTTTTATTTCTCAGCGCTTTGGTATATAGCTAAACTACATTTTCTGCTGTTTGTGTAGTTATTTTAATTGTATTCAATTGTATTTTTGTGTCTAGTATTTATGTCTTATTTCATTCAAACTTTCTGTTAAGACTTGAAAATTCTTAATTTCATTTCGTATTAGAGCAACCGTATTGACCAAATTTCCCCCACGGTAGAAATAAAAGTATTTCCGATTCTGATTCTGATTATCTGCTGCAATCTGATAACGTCAAAAAATGTCTTTAAAAACAACTCAAGATGCCAACTGAACACAAGGGTTGTAAAAAAAAACAAGGTAAAACAAACTTATTTGGAAAAACAGCAAATAATTTGTTCGTAGTTAACATCAATCAAACCGTTCCACTCATCAGTCGGAAGGGAAATCTGGCTGAACTGAAAATGTATTCGCCTTTCAGATCATCGGACTGATCTTGTTTCCTGTCGACACATGCCACCCTTTCAAGTTGTTGCTATGGTTGTCTCTCTTATGCGGTTCTACTAAAAACAGAACCAACTAAAAGTATGAAAATAAGACCAGAGAAAGGCTCCTGTTCTAAAGGACAAACAAGTGAGACACCCACCCTGATTGTGGTGTAATGTTTGGCAGTACAAACAAATGTCCGTGTTGCGTTCAGCTGCAGAACTGTGGTGAAACCTGCAGGCTGGCCTGTCCACCGAGGTCCCCGGCCCCAGGAGCTGAGGCTCAGAGCGGGCCTGCTGCACCCGCTTCTGCCACACAACATGTGCCCCGGCACAACAGGGCCAGTCCTCTATACCCCCAGAGTCCAGGATGAGGGGTACGGGGAGCAGGGTGGGGTGCAGCTCAGGAGGGGAGCAGCAGAAACCAGGACCCTGACCGTAGTGGATGTGGATGCTACGATCATCCTGCAGATCCAGACTCTGGTGGAAGCGAACAGAGGGACCGTCAAGCACACAGCCCCCAACTCGCCCCAACGGAGCAGGAGGGTGCGGGTGTCCCTGGTGGCAGCAGTGGGGCTGAAGCTGTAAGGGGAGGGGGGACACAAGGACAGGAGGTCCTGAGGGGGTGCTGGGGTCATGGTCCTGACAGTCTGTTCCAGGACTGGGCCGGTCTGTGGGATCTGGCTTTGGACACTGGCAGGGGCTGTGCTTGGGGGGGCCCACAGGTGAGTCTTTATCTGGGACCAGAGGAGAAGAAGCAGCAGGAGCAGCAGCCCCCTGCTCCTCGTCTGAGCCCCTGCTCTGGCCTTGGCTGTGCTCCCCCTCCTCGTAGTGGTGGTGTCTGTGCCGGTGGTAGTGGATGTGGCTGAAAACAGTCTGCTGCTGCTCCTCGGGGCAGCCTGCTTTGTTCACCACAGAGTCCAGAGACCTGGGCCGGGCCTGTGTACAGGCCTCCAAGCTGTTCCTACGAGGAGCTCGGCCAGGCCCAGGCCCGTAATACACAAAAGGATCGTAGTCACTGCTAAGAGAGCTACGAAAGGTGGACCAGCTGCCGTACACCCCCTGCAGGGACACGTCAGTACAGTTTAGAACGGAGTCACTGGACGATCCATGGCAGGGTCCTGAGCTAGAGTCACTTGCTGGTCCATCAGCTAAGTACCCACTGCGTTCTGTGTGGTAGCTGCCCCCTGAGCAGCTGCCCTCATCCTGCCGGCTGTGGGGCGGAGCTCCACGTGGCTGAGGTGTGACGGATGCTGAGTGCTGCAGTCTGGAGCTAGACGCACTACGCTGAGCCGGACAGGATGAGCGATAGTTGTGGCAGGACCGGCGGGGGGTGTAGTGGTGGGAGGAAGTCCTGCAGTTAGCACCGATCCTGTGGGGCCTCCCGGGACCCTCTGCAGGGAGGTGGTACCCGCAGGAGGAGCCGAGTGGCCTGCTGGTGAGGAAACGTACTGTCTGTGTTTCTCTGGGAGAGGAGCCGCTGTAGTGGGCCAGAGAGGGATAGGGTCCAGAGGGTCCACGAGGGTAATGGGGCCTCATAGAAAAAGGGATGGCGTGTTGGGGGAAGGGGTGGTTGCGAGGGCTGCTGTAAGGCTGAGGGTGAAGAAAACCCTGGCTGTGCTCTGGACTCTGCTGGAGTCTGTTCCTCTGCTGCTGCCGTTCTGTCCCTGCAGACCACAACAGCAAAAACAACGTTAAGCACAACACTGCAGGTAACTTCTATCTATTGAATTATATTTCAGTTCAATAAAAGGCTTCTGGAACAAAACATTTTACCACTATGTTTACTGTATCTTATTTAACATTTACTTATTTTCATTTGATCTAATTCTGGGGGTGTTCACCTTACAAGCTCTTTTAAATTTCATACCTCTCCGGAACATTTCTACCCATTTCAGTTTTTTGGTTGCTTTTTTCATTAAATATTTAATGTGTGTGTGTAAGTTCTTTTAAAAAAGCAAAACATTATCAAAATCAATCATTTGTAACTGTAGACATAGGAAGAGTTTTAAGATTCAGAAACATTGCTGGGTCTGTTAAAACATACCTGAGCTACTGACAGTAAAATTAAACATTTAATAAACATATAAACTTATTTTACACTCATTAAAATCTAAATCCTATATTTATGATTACAAATGGACTACAATTATTTCACTAACAGTGTATATTTAAAAAAATTTAACCATCTTTTTATATCAGGTTTTCCTAATTTCACTTCTTATCACTATGTTCTGCTTTTTTTTAATTACCATAGGTTTAAAATATTAAAAATATGTAGATTAACTGTTCCTTTTCTACATTAACCCAGCTGTGACATATCATACATTAATATCTTTTTTGAATAATAAAGTTAACATTTTTCTATGAAGGTTGTTTCTTGCAGTACTGTATATCGCTGCAGTATGTCCCAGTCCCTACTCTGTCCACCGTCTTGTACTTGAAATAAAGGCATTAAAAGCCCCCAAAATGAACATTTTAAAAGACAAAAAGACAAATAAAGCAGATCCACAGTTTTAATTACACCAGTGAAACATTGTTGAATTGCCAGAACTTAACTGTAAACATGCTTCTCCTCACCCATGATGTTGTGCATGCAGAGGGGACAGGTGCGGTGTTGGAGCAGCCAGGGGTCTACACAGTCTTTGTGAAACTCATGAGCACACGAGATGATCCTCAAATGCTGGGATAAAGAATGACACAAAGGTGGATTTAAGATTTGATAAAGAGAGTTGACTTAGATGCAGTTTGTTCCTCACTCTCTCTCCTCTCTTACTTGGCCGTCCTGAAACTCCTCCAGACAGATAGCACACACAGGACTCGAGTTGGAGCTGCTGGCCGACCCCCAGGCTGCTCTGTGGCGCTGAGAGCTGGAGCAGCCCTGAGAGTTGTAGATTGTTGTTTCTAATCGATTAATGGCGCGCATGGTCTGCTGATGGACTGAGTCCTGTGGTCGAAAAATGCAGAGGTTAGAAAGACCTTCAAAAGGTAAGACCTCTAGCTTACCTGTGAATCCAAACTGAGGAAAATCCAATGAAACTCTCTTCTCTGTCAGCTTAAAGCTGTTGCAGTGACTCACCCACGTTCTGTTGGACTTGCACTTGTAGCGGAAAGCGAAGATGAGCACAATGGTCAGAATAGCCAGGACGATGGTGAGCAGAATACCAACATCATAATGTGGCTGAAATAGAAAATGAAAAGTCAGATTTTTAAGTCCTTTAAGACACTAGAAAGTAAGTGAGAAATCTAAAGTAATTCTGATAGCAGAAGTCCCAGACATGGCTCATATACAGCCTAAAAAATAGGTGCTCACCCATCTTGGCTGCTCCACCAGGATCTCAATGCGGACTTTGGCCTCCTCGTTCTTGTTGACCAAGCCCATCAGCTCCTCAGCATCCTCCGCCTCCACCAGCACCACCGGGCGGGGAAGAGAGTCTGTCTCCCGCAGCTGATGAAGACACAGAGACATGAGTGTGACAGTTCTGTCCTTTTTTTAATCTTTTATGTTTCACACTTGAATATACCGCTGCCTGAACCTCACCTCAGCAGCAGCATTGGCGTCATCACTGACATCAAAGATAACAGCCTGAGCTCCTTTATCCAGAGCCATGCGAGCCTGAGAGAGACAGCACAGGAGACACACAGTTACAAACAAATCCTACAGATAGAAACGTGATTATAAAAGGACATTTTAAGGGTTCCTATTATTCCTGCAATCAAAATAACGCATAAGAACATTATATAATTTAATTGAGACCACAGTAAACATTGCTTCTTCCGTTGCAGTTACACATTGGGCAGTTCCTGTGAATATAGAAGACATCAGACTAGCTGTATCTTAAACTGTCACTAGGTGGCAGCCACAGACTGACTTCACAACTTGGACCAAATTACAGCTCCTCCTTCCTCTTTTCCACCTGACTCTGGAGGCTACATGCCCACTTCAAAGTGTGTTAAAATCCGATCCTGATGCCACAGAATGTTTCTCCTTTTCTGACATAAAAAAGCGTAACCCAAGAAAAAGTGGAGGATTATTTGACTTGGTTTAAGGTTTTGTAATGAAGTAAAACAAACAGGGAATTAAGTATAAAAAAGGACATTTTGTCAACTAAAATGTCTCTAAAAATGTGCACCAGGATCTCCCTCTACTTCTTTCTTGATATTGTGGCATCCTTTTTAATGTGTCACTTCAAAGATAGTTCATCTGAAACAGCGAGAGAATCAAATCACAACTTTTCACTAACCACTGGTGCAAAGTGGCAACATGAGTGATGATGAAAGCATGCATTTAAAAGAGTATGTAGATCATAACCCAAACAAAGTCAAATGAGAACTTAACGGTGCAGTTCGATGAGTTCAGCAGAACACGGACATACCCCTTAACTACGCTCAAAGACACAATGGGATCCCAGAATCTCTGTATCTCCTCCCATGTATGGTGACACTCAAAATATCAGTAGTTAGCTAGGAGGCTACAATACTGAGAAGAAAATCTTAGGAGAAGGGAGTGTTATTTAGTGCCACACCAAACTGAAATTTCATCCGTCCATCCAAACATGTCATTCATACATGATTATTCTGAGTGATTTTAGGAGAGTTGTCACCCCACATTTCACTTTAAGAAGTACATAAAACACATAACATGTGTTGTCTTCATTCATGCAGTTATATAGATCAGGGGTTCCCGAACTTCTCAGCCCGCGACCCCCAAAATATAGGTGCCAAAGACTGGCGACCCCCATTATCCCTCAAAGTGATTTAATGTGGCTTCATTTAGCTGGTCTGGAGAAAATGACCCTACCTATATGAGAATGTGTCTGTGTTTCCTGTGCCTTTACGCACAGTAAAGAAGGCCCGCTCTGTGGTTGGCCTAGAAATGGACAGTCTGGAGTCAGTGGCTGAGAGGAGGTTGATGGACAAACTGCGAGCCATCCTGGATAACCCCTCTCACCCTCTCCATGATGAGCTGTGGCTGATGGGGAGCTCGTTCAGTCAGCGCATCATTCCACCACGGTGCAAGACTGAACGCTTCAGGCGCTCCTTTGTGCCCACAGCCATCAGACTGTTGAACAGTAACGGAGGC
Source organism: Notolabrus celidotus (assembly GCF_009762535.1). Classification (NCBI taxonomy): domain Eukaryota; kingdom Metazoa; phylum Chordata; class Actinopteri; order Labriformes; family Labridae; genus Notolabrus; species Notolabrus celidotus. The sequence continues at coordinate 19,619,739 of NC_048276.1, forward strand.
CACAGACTGCACCATGCTGACCACTGACCAAAAAGTACGAAGACCTGGCTCACCCCCTCTCTCTTCCTCCAAACAAAAGAAAATAGGTGGCCTAAATGAACTCAATATCCCTGCCCCTAACACATGACCCATAAATAATCTAATTAACTGACCCCACAATAAACCATATCGTAAACAAACAACATAAATAATACCACAAAAGTATACAAACAATATCCTACCCTAAACCTCAAAATAACATAAAGTTAGTTTACTACTCAAAATTTAAATCCCACATTTTCCAACCTATAAATAGTGTGTTTCACAAAGAACCTCAGAAACGTTTCTTATTTAACGAGGACACTCAGTCTTGAAGTAATAATAATGACAGACAAAGCACTCCTTTAAAGCAACAAAATCATGCATTAGATCCTTCTCCTATACAAATACAAAGAGGGGTTTGTGGTGACTTTAATGTTGTTACAGGGAATTTATTTTCAGACTCCTGGCTAAAAGTAATGATTTAAAAATATGAAGATGTTCACTGACCTGCAGAGAACTGTGTGTACTGGTTGTGTGTTTCGAATGAACACACACAGAGTACAGAAACATTGTCTTTTAGCTGTGAATGGAGTGTGTGTGCATGCACTGACCAGCTCCTCAATAACAGCAGCCGGGCTGACCTGACGCTGACACGTGTATCTGATCTGTGAGTGTTGCTTTTGTTATGAGCGTGCTCTGTGAAACCACACATACTTTCTTTGGCATCAACAGCAAACAAATAGCTCTCTTTTCATCAATATCTCATCACCAACTCTGAAGTATCTGACATCTGCCAACACTTAATGAGGAAGAGACACAAGTTTAAACACCTAATCACCCAGGTCAAACACAACACCAAACACTGATTTCTGTAGCCTACAGGGCAGGGCAGGATGGCACGCACGAGTACGCAGTCACTCACACACACACACACACACACACACACACACACACACACACACACACACACACACACACACACACACACACACACACACACAGATTCCGGTAAAAGCATCACTCAGCTGATCCATTTGTCAGGTTAATGAGAAAGTTCTTGAGGTAGGTGGCAGCAGTGATGGTTTTTAACTCTTCAAACAGAGAAAGGCAGCACATATCAAGGAAGACACAGACATTAACTTTACATACAAACAAGAGCAGAACTATCATACACTTAAAACAGGAATTTTAACCTGAGTGTGGGCAATAAATGTCCATCAAACGTTACTGTGTGTGTTTGAGCCATAGATGTTTAAAACATGGACAGCACAATGGCTCCCCTAAAGTGAAGCCAAAACATTTAGCGACTGACCAGGCCAGCTTGCTTCATTTTAACACATACAACATAATCAAACTAGAAAGTTAGAAAACAAGTAAAATACATTTTTCACAAGCATGTTTACTGTCGTTACAAAAGTTATTTTTGTTCTACTTTATGTGCAAGTGCCTCTTTTTTCTAGTAAATATTGATTTTGATTGGGTATTTGATGTTGAAAAAGAGGGGATGTGAAGTCATAATTGACAGCTCTGAGGACTCCTGCAGCATGCTTTACCAGATTAGCAGAGAAGAGAAAACATGACTAACACTAACACACATGAGTCATTAGACTTTCCATAGCCGCAAGTATCTGCTTCAAGAATCTGTTCTGCCGTGGATTGTACCAACCTGAGGGATCTTTGATGTTTTATCAGTGAGCTGATAAACGTCAGTCCCTCGACTCTACCAGCCACATTGCATATGCATCACCAGCATGTAAGCATTCATCTCAGGGGTGCAGCTCGCTCAGCTGGAAGTGAAGCTTCCAACAAAGCGTCTGCCCCCTGGTGGCTGGCTGCAGTATAGGTCAAAAACTCTGTCTCCCCCATTCATTTGAAGTCAAACTTTAAAAAATAAATACACGTCGTACGAATGTTTCTCACATCTGTATGCTGTGGTGATATGTAGTTATTATTTGACTATTTTGTGTTCAAGGCCTCTTTTCTCTGAAAAGTTTCTTTTTCGTTAGTTATAGAGTTTAATAAACGGGTTTTACTTCCGGGCTTGCTTTGATTGACAGCTGCTGTAGAGGGAAACTCCATAGGATCTCGTGACACTCAGCTGTAGGGCGGAGCTCATTACCGTGGCAACGACAGAAATTCTCTACAGCGCAGACTCTGGCTGCACAATGTCTGCGCATTGGAACAGGTTTTTTTGGCTTCAAAACCGTACAACGGGAAAAGGCGGAGCAACACTGTCCATGTTATATACAGTCTATGATTCATCCAGGCGGTATTTGGCTTCACTGTTATTTTAACAATGGGAGGAGATGAAGGCTTGTTATCCATATTTATGTACTGTTTATGATATAAATTGATATGTTGATATGAGTAACTATTAGACTGAGGATAAAATGTTGTGCAGACATGCCAGGTCTCCATTACTTTGTTACCCAGAGACTGAGGTTGCATCATGAGAACAATCGAAACTTGACAGCTTAAATACCGTACATCTTATGACTGATTCATTCACCTCAGAATGGACTTGTGCTTGTATCACTTCCCTGGTCTTCCCGACCACTCAAAGCACTATTACACTACATATCACGTTCACCCATTGATACACTGATGGCAGAGGATGCAACAGTGGGGGACCATCACAATGCTTTCATATACATTCACACACCAATGTCTATGTCACTGGAAGCAATTTGGGGTTCAATGTCTCGCCCAATTACACTTCAGCATATGGCTGCGTGAGCTGGGCTAAAACAGCCAACCTTATAATCAAAAGACAACCCACTCCACCACTGAGCCGCAGTGGTATTGTAATAGTTATAGTCCCGGGGATCCCCTAAGTTCTCAACAAGCTCCATCATCAGGTGAAATTTCAATGAATCAACATCTTATAATCCAAAACGTTATCGATACATACATAGTCCCTCCGTCAGAGGTTTGTGCACACTGAACAGACACAACAACATTGTCCCACAGAAGTTCTGATGGTTTCCAAAGGCTATGGTTTTGCGGGTCAGGAAGAGGTCAAATAAAAAATTTACGCATCCCCTCCTTTGATCAGGCCTCCAGCTTTGGTGCAGCAGCCTTTCCAGTGTTTCTGCAGAGCGGTAATTGCAGTACATGCATGGGCTTAAATGGGGTGCGGTCACATAGGACTAAGAAAAAATAAAAGGCTGGATCTTTGACATGTGGGAATTTGTTTTACCTGGGGTTCAAAAGTTCCTTACCCAGCAGTGAGCTTATACATCCTCTAATTGAGGGAATAAATGAGGGGAAGCAGGATTTTGTGGTCTGACACACGCGCACACGCACACACACACACACACACACACACACACACACACACACACACACACACGAACACGCACGCACACAAAAACAAAGATGCACACATACAGTTGAAAGATTCAAATAGTTGCGCACAGCTCAAGAATATATCATGATATATGTCTCCACTGGCTTCTGCTGTGGTCGTATTATGCCTCAGTATTAGTAGAAGAAATACCACAGAGTGGTCGCCTAACCATGTGCTCCTACTGAGCCTCCCGAGTCTTATTATATGATGCGTTGGAGATAAATTTAACCTTTAATGATGCTATAAAAAGTGCAGCTCTGACACTAACATGACAGCACGAGAGTTTCAACATCTCCAGGTCTGTTTTGGATGGAAGTGAATCAGCCACAGCTGTGGTTAAGAAAACACCCAATCTTCATGCTGTGCAGCACCACACATGTGATTAAACACTATTTGGCATTTGAGAAAAAACAATCACAGCATCGGAAATGACTGCGGTTTACAGCGGAGACGTCATCAGTGAAAGACTAACAAACAACGCACATACCACAACAGGCTGCTTCTACTTTTAACGCTGACAGGGTTTGACAAAGGGTGTGTAAACACATGGTACATGTTCAGCTTACTGAGGTTCAGAGGAGGCTGCTGAGGAAGAGAAGCAGGTAGTAAGGAAGCTGTTACAAACATAAACACACCTGAGGGCATAGAGCAAGATACAGACACCGTAAGGTCACATGGGTAGAAGAGAAAGTGTACATGACAGACGAAACACACTTACAATCGCATTAGTCCCTCAGTGCATTGTAAGGAAAACAACTTGTGTGCAGGAGTGTTCTCACACAGTAAGAAAAAGCACATGTGGAGCTAATAACATGTTGACTTTGTTCTATTTAAAAGTCCAAGTGAGACAGCAAGCAAGACCACAATCATGATTCTGGGGCAGCTAATGGAATTCAAGATGTCCTTCATTTTAGTGTTTACACTTGTGCTTCTCCACTGTATCTGGATGTCTTTCTAAAAGTCACTTTAAGAGGAATTTTAAAGCTTTTTAGAATGCGCTGAGTAGGAAATTGAAAGCAGAGCACACTGAGTCTGTTGGGGGACATTCAAAATCGGCAAAACAGAAAGATTTGACAAAACAAGGTGTTTATGAAACGGTTAATTTGCTAGTCCCCAAAATTGAAACTTAAATTCAGACAAGTCCATAGGTAAGAAAACATGACAGAAAAAAGTCCAAATAGAGCACAAATCATTTTTTCAACGAGTCTGCGAAGTAACAATGTCAGCATTTTGAACTGGTTTGCTGAGTGTGGCTAACATTGGCAGAGCTAGCACCACCAACCTTCAGTCTTGCTCGCAGGTTAACGTCCACATGCCTGTGCTGGACACAGTCTACATACAGCCCAATCTCCATTTTCTAGATCAGAGGTTCCCAAACTTTTCAGCCCGCGACCCCCAAAATATAGGTGCCAAAGACTAGGGACCCCCACTGTTCCTCAAAGTGATTTAATGTGGCTTCATTTAGCTGGTCTGCAGAAAATTAGCCTACCTATATGAGCATGTGGCTGTGTTTCCTGTGTTGATATTAATCAACCTACTGCTAATGATGCTTTTGATAAGTAACTGTTCGTTAACTCTAAACTAAGGAGTCATCTGGCAACAAAGAAGGGCAGAAAACTCATTACATTTTCTATTTTCAGGGTTGTTTTTCAAATTTTGCTACTATTTTTTTGTAGATATTTTTTACTATAAATGGGTAAAATTAACTATTTTTTTGTCATTCAACTTTTTTTATTGCATTATTTCTGTATTTCTTTGTTCACCACAAGTTAACAAATTATATATAAGTAATACAAAACCAACAAAGAGAAGAAAAATAAATAAATGAAATAATAATAATGATAAAGAAATAATGATAATACACAGCACAAACAAAAAAGGAAGATACAAATAAGAAAACAAGGTAAATAAACAAAAAAATAATAATAATAATTTTCAGACTTAAAAAGAAAAAACATTGTTGAAAACTTCTCACGTCCCCCCATTTGTGTTTCGCGACCCCCCAGGGGGTCCCGACCCACACTTTGGGAACCCTGTTCTAGATCACAACACAGCCAAACCACACCATGCTACAAGACGCCCTCTGCCATCGGTGCTTGTTTACAGCCGGGTGCTAGAGCCTTATAGCATTACGGCAGTAGCTATTAACCAAATACACATTTTATGTGGTTAATTTATTAGGACAACAGTTTGCATCTTTATTGAACCCGATTTAACCTCATTTCTTCATAATTTGTTTTTCATTGTGTTACTTCTGTACTGTGAACCAACCCTGGCATCAGAGAATGATCTATCGATTTACAACACCACTCCTACTAGCAAAGAAGAACTCATGAGGGATTTTGCAGCACAACTGTAAAACTGGGCCTACATAACCCACAATGCAACTCAAGCAATGACAGAGACTATGAGGATATATTTTGCATGTGTACTTCTAGCAGTTAACATAGCCTCAGGCCACTTACATCAGGCAGAGATGAGGAGCTGCTGAAGAGGTCTGATAAGATCACATGTTTCTGACTCCACACTGCTAGATTTCTTCGTTTCAAAACTTGTTGTCTTTCGGCCAAACTGAAGCTGATTGAGGTCACTCAAGTGACATCGCTGGAGGACACATATTAGACTTCTTGTCTGGAGCCACAAAAGAAATCATCAAAAGTTTTAGAAGTGCACTGCAGTAGGTGCCAAACACGGCCTTCAAACATATTTACATTTGTAAAGTCAACGTCAAAGCTTTTTTCTTTAACTAAAACTGTTAAATCCCATCTGTTAGTGGAGTCCACCAGTGTTATTAGAAGCTCAAAAAAATGACCATTAAATTGGACTTTTTGTCCAGGTGCCCACCATCAGTATCTGCCCATGTTCTGTTACAGCTTTCACCCACATTATTAGATGTTTCTATAAATACATACAGCTGCCATCAGAATCATCTCAAAGCTGAAACAACCAAATAAAAAAGAGGTTCAAACTGGTACACATACTGACATACACAAACAAACCAACCAAGACTCTATGTCCTCTTTTACTACAAGCAGGCCTTGGCTGACTGTGTTATTAACCACAGCTCATCTTTCATAAACCACAGCTCTGACACAGTGACCTGCCCTCTCCAGCACTGGTTGGCCTGTTCATGGCCAGGCCTCGCTGCTTGTTTACATCCCTGTTGAAGTGCGGTCTGCGAGCCGGGCCTGGCATCACAGTGTGTTCTCAACAGGACAGAAGCAAACTACACTGCCCTGACGTCTTTATTTCACATCCAAGACGAGCCAAGGTTTTTCCATCGCCTGACAAAATGGGTTTGCCTGTTAACATCAGTCTCAGTGTTTGTCACGGAGTTAATGCCATTGCCCTTCATCTGCGGCCATGTTTGAACGTAACAGAGAGAATACAGAGAGCAGTAATAACAATATGACACACAGACACACTTACAGTAACATCTGATGCATCAGCTAAACATCTATGATAACAGAGCTATACTCAGTCAGAGTGTGACCATAGACTTTATAAATAATGGATGTAGTCTCCGTGACATCAACGCTCTGTTTCTGAAGCGCTGTTTTGAGGCCAAACATCGGCGGCAGCCATATTGGAAATGTTGAACTCAACATAACTGCTGTTGAGGTAGTGTGACTTAAAGAGGCGAACTTTGAGCCTCCTAGCTACAGTGTACCCATCTGTCAATCAAGTCAGCTGTGGCTCTCATTGGAAAACTCGTAATCTCAATATCTTCGAAATTGCCGCATTAGCAAAAAAATTCACCCCCCTACAGTGTGTGCCAATTGAGAATTTAGCTATCTAGACTACACTCATCTTTTGTACCAGGCTGTAAACATGTTTATTTCTGCTGTAAAGATCGTCTTTTTAAGACGTGTCTGTATGTGGTTTCCAATACTTCCGGAGCCAGCCTCGAGGAACTGCAGTTTTAGCACTTTCACATTGGCCTCATATTTTCAGACCGGAGGTTGCCGCTTGAGTGTGATCCACTGGCTTCATAACTTTTGTTTTTTGACAACAGACTTCATTAAACTGCATTACCACCAGTTTCTGCGCATGACTTGGCTCCAAATTATCAGTGCCCATTGAGAAGGTATTTTGGCGCCACTTTTTACAGAGGGGGGAGAAAATGATTGTACAAAGCTATGAAAAAATAGATTCATTGGGCTTAATGGGTGCCATGTATTTTACAATCCTTTACAATCAAAAAACAGGAAATAAACAAGAAAAGATAGAGCAGCAACACCATGAAAATGCCATCCTGTTTTATATTGAACCCAGATTCAATAATTTGTGGTCCTTAAATTTCTAAAACAAGCACTTTTCACTCTTCTGTGCACCATGACAATTTGAGCAGTAAGACATTTTAGACTTGAACCAACTAATTTATGGTCAGTGTTGCCCCATAATGGTTTTCATCTTACCATTAATTACACCCCATCACACACTCATACCATGAGCTTGTTCCTGTTGCATCTCTTACCCTCTGTAACTCTTCCTGCCTCTTTAAAACTCTATTTACTCTCTTTCCCAGTGTGACTGTTTGCATTATTCAGTGCATGAGTAAATGATACCATGGAATAATACAGTGAGTGTGGGAATACAGAGTGAGAGTTAAAGAGGTAAAGAAAAAGAGAAAGTGAGGGGGGAGGAGTGCGTAAGGCTGTGGTGGTGCTGCTGCTGCTGCATTAAAGTGTCTAATGACAGAGTACAGAGCTCCGGCCTGCAGGTCTGAGGCTGACTCTCTGCTCTGTCATTTCTCCTGACTGGCTCGGCATACTGGAACCCGAACTGAGGCACTGGGACACACCGCACGGCTAAATGAGGAGCAGACGGGGGCGAGGTCTGCTGTTTAAAGAATAAAAAAAAGAGAGTGGAGGGGGTTAAGTGGCATTGAAATCAGGTGCAGTCTTTGTTGATGCACATAAAAGGTGCATTTCTCAATGAGTTCAGAAATTGTGAAGCTCTGCTTCTCAACCTGAGATGTTAGAACTTAATGGGCTTGATCAGTTTACCTGATAAAAGCAATGAAATCAAGGATTCCTGCAATCATTCATAGGTTCAGGCATGTCACTATACTGTGTAGCATTACCTTCAGAGTGACAAACAGTGAGTTTTGACTCATTCATCAGGCCAGAAGAATCTTCAGTGCGATTAACTCTGAAGTGAACATGCGTATCTGTGCTCTATGCGTATGTTTACCCGATGTCATAGCAATCCATCCTGTAGATGTTTCCACTCAAAACCATAGACTGTATACAATAACTTGATGTAGCCAGGGCTGATGTCACTTCTTGGTTTGTGGACTACAGTTCTGAAGCCTTGAGTCTGGCATTATGGCTGTCGCCATCTTACTTTTCTCTGAGCAAGAAGTGCCCATATTTGGAGAGAATGGATATAAATCACCACATCTTTATTCTAGCTGACAGTTTGACACACCCTTTAGCATACTGTGCTTAAATGTCTGTTTGCTTCTAGAAGAGATCATTGTTTATAAAAAATCTAAATCCTGCTGTGTTACTGGAGACTTTCAACATGTGATGGAGACCATAGAATCATGAAGAGAATGAGGTCAAAAGACAATTTGGGAGAAGTAGTCTCATTTTGGGGTTTGCTCATTTTAGGCTTCATAGCATCTCTCTGATAGCTTTATAGCTTTACATGATTTACAGCTTTACTCATCTTAGACGGGTGTCTTTGAAACCCTCATTTCAGCCTATGTCTGAAACCCTCATTTAAGCTACTGTTTCTTTAAGGCCTCCCATAGCGTTCAGTAATCCAACACTCTGGAGGCCTCCTCCACTATTGCCTTACTACAAAGTCCTTGTCATGAGTTAACTAGTGTTTCTCTATTTAAAATGACAAATTATGAAATATGTCACACGTCTTAGACTCTGAATCTCACCTGAGAGTTTGGAAAGGGACAAAAAATTCTGCAAAATAAAAGAACAGAGCAGGACGTTTCTATTTGGTAAGTGATGCATTTACTGTTCTCTTTTAAGTAGAGGCACCAATCTGTGATGTCAATGTCATAATTCTAAGTTTAATTCTCGTCTGACTTTTTGAACAAGCCGCTCAGAGCAGCCTGGATCTTGTCTCACCCCGTTGGGATTCTCTTTCACATATCAACCTGCTAACTATACATTTTATTAAATTATCTACAGTATATGAACAACACATAAAGTTACACATTATGTTTACATAATTCATTCACATAAAATTCAGAATATTGTCTAAAATACATTGAATTTTTCATATCCCCACAACAAAAAGTGACCGATTTCAACAGGGTTACTCAGAATATAAGCGACAAAGTACTTTTCCTTTGGTATGATGTAAAATATTAAAGTTGTTTTCATAATGTGTAATGTATAATGTATATAAGATAAGATAAGAAAAGATAGTCCTTTACTCGTCCCACAACGGGGAAATTCAAGTGTCACAGTAACAAAGTAGACAGTGCAAAATAAATATATAAAGCAAACAAGAGCCTATATAAAGTAACAATTATTTAAAAAAGTTATTAGCAATTAAAATTAAAATTAAAGAGGTAAAAAAATTAGCATATCTTACACACAAATATATATATATTTATATTATTGGTTATGAATATCATCTTATTTTTCTTAAATGTCATTACAGCTGATGTATCTAAAATTTGTGACGTGCCCCACCATTCTAATTGTGTTTGTTAAAATCCTTTATCATTAAATTTATTTTCTTTGTCTTAGAGTACATTGTAATAAAAGTTACAGTCAACAGAAATGGTTTATAACCACTTACAAGAATGTGGTTCATCCTCAGACCCATGGAGAACAAGAAAAAGTTAAAATTTAGCAAGTACTTTCAGCCTTTTCACTTTTGACATGGACTATTTGGTGAATGTTTTCATTAATACATAATTATTAAACTGTTAAATAGTCAAACATACACTAAGCAATGTAAGACAAGAGCAAGGAGAACTACCTGTGTCCCACTTTTTTTTGTCTTTGCCTTACACACTTCACACAATGTGGAAAACTGTAGTTTGGTTAATAACATTACAAAAACCAAACCCCCCTCGGTTTAGCTTTAAATATTGTTTACCTAGCTTTGAAGCTGTGTATTTAAGTCTAATTGCGTAAATTGTTGCTGTGTGCATGTGTGTGTTTTGTATCACTGCCACTGGCTGCGCAGAAATGGAGTTAGTTAGAAGAGGGATGGGTGTGGCCCTGCTGGGTACATTACTCACAGGGGTACTTTGATGTGGGGCTGCTGTAGGAGGAGGATTGGGGGGGGTAATGTATGAACGGGGGGGTTAGGGCGGGCATGTCAGGGCAGGTGAGCAGATTCTACACTCTCAGGAAAAGTATTGAGCCTAAGGGGGGTGGGCCTGAATCACACACACTCCTCTTCTTACTTATTCTCCGTGGTCTACCTTTACAATCATCCCATTTCATACTGGTGCACACACACACACACACACACACACACACACACACACACACACACACACACACACACACACACACACACACACACACACACACACACAAATCCAGAGCCTTGTCCACCTTTCTCAAGAGAGACAGAGAGACACTGGAAAAAGTTAGGAACCGATCTGTCTATCTGGAGATCATTCAAGAAAGCACACATTACTGAAGCTCAGCCCTGCCTCTCTCTCTCTCTCTCTCTCTCTCTCTCTCTCTCTCTCTCCAACTCCTTTGTCTCTTGCCCCCCCCTCATCAGCAGGGCCCTGGCAGCACTGTGTCCCAAATTTGAAATGCAAAGCACAAGGTGACAGAGAAAGACCAAAGTCATCTGATACACTATCGCTTGCTAAACACATCCTCAAACATCAAAGGGCCGGGCAGCCTGCAGGGCAGATGAGACTGATGTGGCAGCCAGTGACAGGTGTGATGATGGAGCCGAGAGGCATGACCACATCGCACACACACAAACACCCCCATCTGACCTCCGAAAACACCCTCCAAAGCCAGTCACTGCTCGCACACTGATAGGGTAAACACAATGAAGAAGAAAAACTAAAAACTTGCGTGCTCCCACTTTAAGCTTTAGCTTGTTATGGAACAGATTTAACACATGTCAATAACCATAGACTGTATAAACAGAGGAACAACATAACAGCTCCCAAAACTTGAAGCCAAAACATTGGAGACCATCTACAGGTTAACAGACGGTACAAACTTTAAATTTAAAATTCAGATTGATTAAATATCTCTCACTAAAGATGAACAGATTAACTGATTGTTTTGGTGTCACACAACAGTGTTACGTTGTTACAATTTACAGCAAGTGATATGTCTGACAGTTATACCCCTTTTCGACCGAGGCAGTTTAAGGGCCGGTTCGGAGCTGTCAGCGAAAAAATAAAAGAGACTAATGGATTCCAAGGCAAAGCAGTGGTCGGCCGAGAAGACAAGCTGCAATTGTTCGCCATCGTCGTTGTGAGGGAAAGTTCGTGCTAGTGCTGCTGGGAAAAGCGGTTGCGTAAATCTGACGTCATGACGTGCCTCTTCCGCGGGCTGGAATGGGTGGAAAAACAAATGGGTGCTGCGTTGGTTCGCAAGTTCAACCAGCTCTGAACCAGCGCGAGCACCAGCCTGGAAATACAAGCGTTGGTCGAAAAGGGGTATTAGAGGACAGCAGTATGATGTCTGAAAACATCACTTGTGCATTTACACATCCAAGTCAGCCAAGAGATTAGAAATGCTGCTTGGGACAGGGGCGGTCAATGTTTACACAAGCCAAAAGTACCTCACAGCAGCTTTAAAGACATGTGTAACCTTAGTGGGGAAGATCAGTCTTCTCTGATTCTAAACATGAACTGAGAGTCATGGAGGGTAAGCATAAGCTTAAATTGAGGGGGAATCAGGTAGCATTGATCTGTCAGATATAATTGGATATAAAATAACTGCCTTCAAGCACGTCTCAAGCGCAGGGTTTATCGTGTCACATCTTGTCTGTTTAATTCATACATGAAACAAAGTGTAGAAGTGACAAGTTAAGTACCTGATGAAACCACAGCTGTTTTGTTTTGATTTTTGTGCTGCTACTTCTGTCCTGGTTTTTATCTTCAAATTTAGTGAAGAGGCCTGAAGCATCTTCATAGAAAATGGGTGGCTGTGGCTCAGTGGGTAGAGTCGGTCGCCTATCAATTGGAAGGTTGGCGGTTAGATCCCAGCTTCGGCAGTCACATGCCGAAGTGTCCTTGAATAAGACACTGAACCCTTAATTGCTCCTGCTGTTGTTCAGAGGTGTGTGAATGTGTACGAATGAGATCAGCTAATACTGATAGTCGCTCACATTAGCAGCCTCTACCATCAGTGACTGAATGGGTATGAATGGGTGAATGCGACGAGTAGTGTGTAAAAGTGCTTTGAGTAGTCAGACAGACTAGAAAAGCAAGTACAGGTCCATTTATCATTTACCATTTACCATTCTACACTTCGGCAAAGTTTCATCACAAGATACACAGATGTAGCGTTCTTTAAAGAGCTCATACTTCTTGTGTTCCTACTCTTTTAACTCTCTCAATCTCTATTTACAGATTAAAGAATCTGGGATCCATAGGTGGGGTCTGGATTCTCAGTTATGAAGAGTTCTAGTTTCTGTTTGTCAAACTTTTGCAGTGTTATTAACCAATAAGTATTGGTAAATGCAGTTAAAACTGTCTGTATGGAGAGCAAAAGCAGGCAGAACAAAATCAGCCACAATTTATTCATCCCTATAAACAGATATCTGCATGAAAGTACAGTTGCCAATCTCTGAATCCTAAAATTGCATTTGTGACATGAAAGGCAAAAAAGAATCAGTATTAACATTCAACAAACAAGCATATTTAAAGTTGAGGACAGATCCAACAAATTTGACTTTTACAAATCTGCATCACGATACTGCTTTTAAAAAAGAAGCAATGAGCCAGAGAAAAGCTTTGTGTTATAAACCCCCGGTAACTGGTTCACAGGTGCTACTCTAAGGCATGTATCGTTATATCAGGTAAAATGTTAAAATGTTACCTTTCATTTCTTACAAATGGCTGTATATTGATTATAAGATTTGAATGGAATTATCTTTACAACTTGAGTGTAAAATCTGTAACTTTCAGTAACATTTATGAGATCTGTAATTGTAACTGAAAACACTATAGAGTCTATCAGTGGTGCGTGTTCTTCTTTGATAATTACGTATACTTCTTTGGTTTTTGGTGTTTTTTGCAACAAATGCAGACTTCAAATAATCACTATAATTAACTAAAGCTGTGTATTCATTCGAAATATCTTTGAAATTAATGACCGCTGTAACTATCCTGATATACTTTAATTACAGCTGCTTCACTGTAATGTGTGTCATTAAGTGAACCACCTCTGGGAAAGAGATGTAGGGGGGTTTAATCCCTGGATGTATAGACCTTTTTTGATCTAAGGATGAACGCAAACATACCAAACTCCTCCTCTGACACTTTCTCCTCACTCCTGCAAACATCTAGAGGCCCTTTTTTAAAACCTCAGCTGTGAAAGTGGCCACATGAGACACTGTCTGATCCCACAGAGGAGCCACTATCTCTTTACTTAATCAAGAGATTCAGGTGGGAATAATCCTCCTTTGAGCAGAGAAAGACACCCATGTTTGTCAGCTTAGTATCAGTGTGTTGATACATTCCTGATGGAGTGATCAGAGTAGATCTACAGGAGGGAGAGAAAGTGTCCTGGGCACATTTCTTTCAGTTTGTGGTCGCGGATCTTTTCTCTCACTGACGGGCGGCAACACAGAGACTCAGGGGAAGCCAATTAGAGGGCCTTTCCTGGCCTTTAAAGAGGCAGATAATGTCCTTGTTTTCATAAAGCATCCTGTTATTTAATCAGGCCTGTAAGTGAGAGCCTGACAACCCTCCTACAGCGCCAAGTAGCCTCCCTCCTCTCCTTCCCTCCCATCATTCCTGCCCTGAGCCCTCCATCTCATTCAACAGCTCTTGTAAGCCTCCAGGAATTCATTCTTGGAACAGGCCGAGCAGTAAGCCGTGTCTCTCTACAGAACAAACACACACACACACACACACACACACACACACACACACACACACACACACACACACACACACACACACACACACACACACACACACACACACACACACACACAGAAAGCCGAGTGACAACTGTACACACACACTGTCGGTAAATGAGGTGAATCTCGACACAAATAAATTTAAAAATACTGTGCCCATAAGTCCTCTCTGCCACTGCACAATGACAGTAGGTCAATGCAAATCACATGTCAGCTGCATCAATGAGATGTTTGTTTATGAAAATAAGACCTAACAATTCTTTGACATTTATGGAAGCTATTTACAAGCAGTGAAAAAAGACAGATTTTACAGCTACTGGTTAACACCTCAAGGCTAAATCATTCCATGCAGGCTATTATAAAAGAAAGATTAAACACAGATGCTTTTGAATCACTGTTTGGCAGAGGTGGAGAAAGTTTTCAGGACCTTTACTGATGTAAAAATAGTGATACTGCAGCTTTAAAATGTTCCATTGAAGTTAAAACTCATGAAAAATATAATCTGCTAGAAAAGTCTGAACAGCAGAAAGTACTTTTCCTGTCTGCATTAATTTCCTAAAGCATGACAGCTCAATACATGGTTGGGGATTATAATTATTTACCTGGAAAGTGATCAATAACTCTTGTGCTTTGAATATTACCTGTGCAGTTTAAGTTCAACTAAACCAATATATGTGATGGATACTCTAAATAAATCAACTAGCATACCTTACCCTGCATTTCTTGTAGCCTGCTTGGTTTAGCCCTAAAGAATCTGCTTATTCACAACAGCCCTTTTCATACTGTCAGTTAAAGGTGCCCTATTTGCGCCCCTGTATTATTTAATCTTCAGTATAAATGTATCAAGGTGTAATGGTGGGACAAAGGGTTTCCAATGTTGTGCAGGCATCTGAGGTTGTAACAGAGACGGGACAGAGTCACTGTGATAAGGCACCTGAACAGCACTTTAAGGGGATGTTTTGGCTCAGTGGTAGAGTTGGTTGTCTCTCAATCAGAAGGTTGGGATTACCACTAAAAATGACAAAATTAGATTTTTTAATATTTAAAGATAATTTCTTTACCTGAAACAGTTTACATAGCCAGATAAACCAATATTATCATCCCTCATCAAAAAATTTAAATGTGTGTGGGAGAGAACTAGAGTTGTGTCATCTGCAAATATTATTGGTGAAACAACATTTGAGGCATTGAACAAATCATTTATAAACAGGTCCCTTGTGGGACCCCACATGGTAGTCTAAATTTGTCAGAGTAGGAACCCTCAACACAAGCAAACTGGCTTCTATTGGAAAGATAACTGTCTAACCATTTATACGTTATATCATGAAAACCATATTTAAACAACTTTTGCAATAAAATAGGATGATGACCGAATCAAATGCTTTTGAAAAGTCTAAAAAAAACCTGCAAGCATATTTGTGATTATCAACAGCAGAGGTTATTTTGTCAGGGAGGGGAAGCAGGGCCATATAAGTGGAATGGTTTCTATAAAAACCATACTGGTGTTCATAAAGAATTGAATTTGAGTCTAGATAAAAATAAATAATTTTCTATACAAATTTCTCTAATATTTTTGAAAAGCAAGGTAAGATCGATATTGGTCTATAATTATTAAAAGAGCATGGGTCATCTGCTTTAAACATTGGAATAACTTTGGCAACTTTGATATCCTCTGGTACATTAGTTAATACTGATGAGCTCTTTACATCGCAGCCTCTGCCATCAGTGTATGAATGAGGTGTGTGAATGTAAAAGCGCTTCCAGTGGACAAAAGACTAGAGGTAGGGATATACTGTATTTCTGTCTGAACTAAAACACATGTTCATACTTTATAAACACAGTCTGTGTACTCTGTGTGTGCATGTGCAGCTTGTGTTCTGCTCTCGTGCATCTGTAATAAAATGGGAAATCACACTCAACAGCAGGATCAATATGAAAGTGCAAAGATGTGATAGCTGAGAGAGTCATAGCGCTGCATTATAGTGCTGTTGCTTTGCAATATGAAAGACACAGGTGGAAAAGAACCAGGATTACCTATTGGGGGGTTTGTTAGAGGCCTGCTATGGTCTTTGTTGTTGTTAAAAAAAAATACTGTCCAGGTGTAAAGAAAAATAAAAAAATGGGACTTTGGGAAGTAGAGAGTGGGGGAAGACATGCAGCAAATTCTAGAGGATGGGAATCGAATCTTTGACCGCTGCAACGAGGACTATAGCCTTTGTATATGGGCTGCACGCTTAGACCGCGAGGCAAACGGCGCCCAAACAAGGTAATGTTTAAATTGGCTATGTTCAACAAACCAATCAGCTCTTAAGATAATGTAGAACAAAGGACGATGCAATTTTCATTAGTTGCAGTTGTTGATCAAGTATTGTGCAAACTAAGTTTTGACCTGGTGATGGCGCTAAAGGAGAGTTTAGAGATCACTTAAATCCCAGTTGTTCATTTTGAGGGTCCTTTTGTGCTACCATACAGTTTTCAAAGAAACCTAATTTAAAAAAAATAATCACAGAAGTCTGATTGAAGCACACTGGATGGCTCTTAGGCGTCGTCCTGGTGCAAACATTGGTCTAAATACTCTCATTGTGTGTACGTGGATTAAATTCTGTAAAGCCACACTGTCTGCCCTGTGAATCCGTTTTGTCAAACCCTTGTTAAAAGCCAGAGGAGGAGGGAGGGTGGTGGTGGTGGTGAGTGGGTGAATGGGGGTGGGAGCACTTGGCACTAACCTACCTGAGTCAGAGTTAAACAGGTTCATTCAGCAGAGGAGAAAAAAACAAGACCACACTCTCTGCATTTGTAGAGTTAGACTTCAGAACCTGTTCACCGGTGTGCTCTAAACTTTGCTCAATGCTCACCTGCTGGCCTGGGGAACACAAACTAGTCTAGTTTCATCTTAATTTCAGCAGCAATGTGCCCTTTTCCAAGCCTGAGAGAAATAAAAAGAATCTCTACAAGAGGGCAAAAAAGAAGCCAGAGAGAAAGAAAGTGGGACACTGGAGGGTGAAGTACTCAAGGAAACGTCTTTTTTATGGGAATGTTTCACTTAATCTCATAAAGGCAGCGTCAAAACCTCCATCTGTTTGCCGAGCAGTTCAAAAGAGCCTCCACATGCCTCCGCTTGCTGCTATATAAAAAACAACATTCTAATGCAGATCTTAAAGAGGGCCAGCGGCTCAGCCCGCACAATGAGAGCTGGGATGTGCCAGATGAAGGGATGGATGATGTGAGGAGGGGGGGAGAGATTCAGGCAGGTAAAACGGAGTGGGGGATGTGAAGGATCAGTGACCATGAAGAAAAAGAGAGAGGAGACAGACGTGAAAGAGTCAAATCAAAACAACAAATCTTCCTGTCAACAGCCTTGTTTCTGACCTGGTAGACCTTACCTTGAAGGACCAGACAGACAGGACTCATGTGGGTCGCCCTCTGGCCTCACCTGCCACTCCTTGGATTAAACCCTTTCACCTCTCTGATGCTCTCTGTTCCCTTCTCTTCTCCCTCATCATGTTTCACGGTGAGACTAACCTGTCGCCTTTGTCTTAGAGGAATGTGCTGGCTGGAAATGACATCTTGGGTTTTAGCGTGACTGTTAGAGGTTTCAATGGAAGCACACTCATTTCAGGACTCTAATATTGAAGGTCTGTGGGCTTTCTCTTATCATGTTAAACTCATTATACAAACCCGACAAAGCTGACATACATAAAACACAGTAGGAACTAACACAGTTCTTTCTTTGATTTATCAAACAGTAGGAACCAAACTATGATGTCTCTGAAGTTCGGCTTTCCTGCACATTGCTGCCTCTGTACACCTCCAGGCCACCTCTACTCATAGCCAGGGCAAGACCAGGCCCGATCCCATCTGCAAAGCTATTTTGACAAGCCTCCCCTCTAAAAATCTCCAGGATTCAAACTGCTGGAAGATCAAAGGACTAATACAGCAGTAATAATAAGTTACTGCCCTATGAACGCCTCATTCATCAGGGAGAGGCAGCCGTATAGTACAGTTGTGACTGCAGGGCCATTTAACACTCATCATACGATCGTATTTGCCGACCCTATATGCAAAAAACATCTTCATTACAACACACAAGAGGAATTAAGTCCTAGCAGCAAAGATGGAAGTGAAAACTGAGTTAGTAAGGATGTGTAAAAAGTCTTCTCTCTGATGAAAATGTCCCAAACATCAAATCTGTACCAACACTTTGGGCATGCCTGACATCAATCAATCTAACTTCAAGCTGCACTCGGGCTATTCTCATATGCTATTCCAAATTGAACCAATGATGGGAAGTCATCAGTGACAAAGTGGAGCATTAGGTGCATTTCAGCCAAGAGTTCCGGGGTCTTTTAGCAACCAGAACTACTTTCCCCGGAACTAAAAGGTTCCTTTTGCCCCCATTGTTGTCTGTGTTTCGACCGCAGGCTGAAGTCCCAGGTAGATTGTGCAAATCAAGCCAGTGACATATGCAGAAAAAATTTTATATATTAAATAATAATTTGAAATCTTAATAAAAAACAAAACTAGTATGCATTCCCAGGAACTCCCTCTGTGTTTCAACAACTGTGTAAACTCTACAAACACTGTTACGTTCAACCAAAAGTCCCAGGACCTTTGAAAAGTATGACCCCTCAAGCAGGGGCTTTTCAGGGGGGAGATTATCTACCCCTGAACTAAATTTAGACCCTGGTTCCTCCGGTCGAAACGCACGTAGTTCAGGGGTAAAGTCCCTAGTTCCGGGGTAAAGTTCCTGCAGTGGAAAAACGCCTATAGACTGTGTCCCAATTTAGGGGTAGCATCCTTGCAGGATCCAGCCTTAATAGCCTGCATAGACCATGCAGGCTGACCCGAAATTACACAGTCTAGTCTACAAAGGATTTCCTGTTTATGTCACCAGCTGTTACCATGCTCATTTGCTTGTTCCTAATGCCTGATCCTGTGGCCTTGCAATGTTGCAAGCTGCACCTAGTTAAAACAAATAATTGAAACTTAAAAGTGCATTACTCGGCCACTTCAGAGTCTGACATCTTCAGGAGAAGTATGACGCATTCATGGACCACATTCTCAGGTTCCCCCAAAATGGGACAGCCTTGGGTGTAGGGCTGCAAGGATAAAGCGGTTTCACTATTAACCGTGCTTTAAAACATCACAGTTAATTCAACCTAAATGCTTTGCTAAACGAAGTGTTTATGCTCCAGTGCAGTGGAAAAGGCACTGCCAAAACTTCCAAAGAAGAAAAATGAAAAATCAGGGGAGAGCGTCTCGTTTATGTTTATGCGTTACAGGTCAGGGCGTCTCTACCAACAGTTGTGTAAGAAAATTTTGAAGTGACATGATGATCTCTGAATGCACATTCGACCTTAGGACAGATTGTTCAAACCAGACAGCTGTCACTGTTTGTCTCTGCATATTGCCGATTATCTCTTGCATTGATAGACCTCCTAGCAATGCCAGACTCCATGATCAAATGTCCCATTTTTATTTCACTGCACATATTCACATTCATTTTGTCCATCCATTTGTCACATTCTTCCTCCAGTATTGTGGACGCTGACACTATAAATCTTCTAGAATATGAAATTTGACATTCATCCATGAAGTTTCAGACATTTATCATTTAATTTAAATAAGTCCCCCTTTACGAAAGACAGTTTCACGACAAATTAGTGCATAAAAAAACACCAGATAACAAATAATGGTGCTTTGGGCGAGGACCATAGACTGTATAAAATATGGACGTAGGATCCGTGATGTCACCCATCTGTTTCTGAAGCGCTGTTTGAGGCCAATCATCGGCGGCAGCCATATTGCTGCTGTCAATTGATTGTGATGTAAAGAGGCGGAGTTTGAGCCTGCTCGCCAACAGCTACAGTTTTCCCGCCTGCCAATCAAGTCAGCTAAATATCTTCGAAATTGCCGCATTGGAAAAAAATCCACCCCCCTACAGTGTGTGTCGATCGAGAAATGAGCTATCCAGACCACACTTGTCTTTTGTACCAGACTGTAAACATGTTTATTTCTGCTATAAAGATCGGCTTTTTCCCATTCATGTGTATGTGACTTCCGGTACTTCCAGAGCCAGCCTCAAGCTGATCCATGATGAACTGCAGTTTTTAGCACTTCCGCATTGGACTCATATTTTTAGACCGAAGGTTGCCACTTGGTGAGGACCCTCAAATGATTCTGTTAAAGTAATGAAGGCCTAATAATCATGAAAATCGAAACTGAGACTTTTTCTCAGACTGTAATAGCACCACCAAAATCTGTTATCGTAGCATCCCTGCTTGGATGTGTTGCTGTGACGCAATTGGTCTTGAAATGCACCCTTCAAAGGATACAGCCTCTGAATTGGGATGCAGCTAGTGTCCTCATCCTAGCTCGTGAAATACTGCAGTTAGACACACCTCTTTGTGTCTCATACAGACACAATGTAGTGGCTGTTGTATCTCATGCTTGGTCTCATAATGAATATTAGATTGCCAATGAAAAAGTGTGAATTGCTTTGTATAAGCTAGCTTATGAATTGTTGCGAGTGCGCACATACACCATTCTCCCCTCCTCTTCTACAGCCTAGCTGAAGGTGTCTCCTAACCAGTCAGGATGGAGGTATTTTAATGACAGCCATTTGGCACAGGACTATATCATCTGGTCTCTGTCTCTCTTTATGAGCATGACACACTGTTCTATTTTTAGGGCAGCATTATTCTCCAAACGTCTACACAGAGCGCCAACGACAGTCTGATGAAACCCTGACCCCCGTACGCTCCCTTTGAAGTGACAAGTGAGAGATGTGCCGTCCTAATATGAACGCCTTGAGACGCAAACACTTTGCATTCTGAAATACCAGGAGCAGTTGTGCAGGAGGGCAACGTGTTTGCCCTGAGGGAGCACAGAAGCAGCCTAGCATGCACAGACGCTGACGTGAACAGTGTTTATGTATATTTACATGTGTGTGCATGATCATGAATGCACTTGTTACAGTTAATTATCTTACGTCTGCTTGGATTGGTTTTGAAAGCATTAGTGCACAGGGAACATTTTTGTCAAACAGCTGATATAACTGTGTTACATGTGCTCATTTCAAGGCACACTTTTGTTCTTCCACTTCAATCATTTCAGGCTGGTTAAACTTGAAATGGTTTCTCAGCAAGTCAAAGTTCACTGAGGCTAAATCATTGGTGTTAAATAATCCAGTAGGACTCCGAGGTCCTCTGATAAGGGTTTACTGGTTGTGCCTTGTACCAGGTTAAAAGCCAAAGGAGACTCTGCTTTCCAGGTTGTTGGTCCTAAATTCTGGAACAGATTCCCCCTGGAACTGAGAAATGTGGACACTGTTGACAGGTTCAAAAAGCAGTTGAAGACCTATCTGTCTCAGACTTGCCTTTGTTTAATCTGTCTGTTTTTATGTCATGTTTTTGTATGTATTTGCAATTGCTGTTTTGCCTTTCAATGTTTTTCTATTGTTGTTGTTGTAAAGCACCTTGTGACCTCTGTTCTTGAGAGGTGCTCTATAAATAAATCTTACTTACTTACTTACAGTATTTTGTATCCTGTATTTTCATACCTGTTTATTTTGTTTTTGTTTGTCTTGTCTCTTACGTATGTACTGTATAAGCTGTTATTTTTCATGTACTTTAAAGGTCCATCCAGGAACTTTTAAATTGAATTGCAATTTAACTTAGGCTATATTTGGTGTAGTTTGTGGCATCACATGTATCACTATACAAAGTATTAAGTATGATAAGTAAAATAACATTAGTAAACATAAGTTCTTTATTTGACTTGAATAATGAGGCAGTCAAGCCATTTTTATTTGCAACTAGAGTTAACATAAAGAAACACAAATGCAAAACATGAGTGTTTTTTTTGTTGGCACTGTAAGTTTCCATCAAGTCCCATCATCCCCATGCTGTGACAAAGAGCTTTCAATGAGGAAATAAGTGTGGAACTTTATTGCAAAACTTAAAAAAAAACCCATTTCAATTAATACATCTTGTAAAGAGGGACATATTTTGTAAACCAGACATGCACGCATACAGGTGATATTCCAACAGCTTCTATTTTAGCGAGGTACTTCCCACCCTGCGGCATCGTAGACATCTCACTGTTTGTGTATAAAAGTTTTGTGGTGATGCTGTCGACATGTTCAATTTGGCCTGCATAAACAGAGAGGACTGTTAGCTTGGCATGCCGACAGCAAAGCCAGAAGACAGCCTGGGTGTCATTTCAGGGAGGAGGGAGAAAAAGGGAAGAGCAGAAACGTGAGAAAAGAGGAGCAAGCTGCTAATCGCCAGTCGCTGGAAAAGGACAGCCAGCATCTCAAAGCAAACACAACATCTTCCAGATTTGATGTTTGTGTGGGGATGGCAGTTCCCCCGTGCCATCGGCTCAGAGTCAATGTTTAGCTTAGCAACGCTGGTGAAAAACTGAGCGAGGAGAAGACATGCGGATGAGAGTCGCGGCCACAGCTTGGGCGTGTTACTCTGAAAATATCCCGACAGATGCCGCAGGAGTAACGCACGCACCTTTAGGCCAGAGAATTTTCCACCTCTTTAAGGTGACAGGATGAGTGGGGAGACGGA
This sequence comes from Notolabrus celidotus, assembly GCF_009762535.1. Lineage (NCBI taxonomy): Eukaryota > Metazoa > Chordata > Actinopteri > Labriformes > Labridae > Notolabrus > Notolabrus celidotus. Next base: position 19,642,749 of record NC_048276.1, read on the forward strand.
GCCGAGGAGCAGACCCTCTGCAGATCAGTCACACGTCGTTGGTCAGAGTGATGACAGCGCTGCACTGAGTTGAACGACAACAATGCTGCAGGTCAAGGTGACATCTGTTAAGCTGTGACCCGCAGACCGCTCTGACCTTTCAAGTCTTTCAAGTTTGAAAGTCTTGTGATCCTGTGAACTTCAAGACCTGCAGTTTAAAGGCTACTGGTTGAACTGTGGGTGATTGATTACTAATACACAGCAGTTATGCTTAATTTTTATCGCATTGTGTCATGAAGTCTTGTTTTGTAAAAATTTTGAAATGACCATATTTACATGGCGGCCATTTTCCTTTGATGTCAAGTTCAGCATGGGAAGCTCACATGCTGTTAAAATGTCACACTGCTGAATTCAAGGTTGTGAGTTATGTTATTTCAGTTTGCCATCAATAAACAATGAAACTATGGAGAGGCACCATTTCATGTTAAAACACCTTTTTACATTAGCTACCATCGGACAGCAGCTAATGTTAGCATTCAACCACCTTGAGCTAATGCGACTGTTAGCTAGAAAATGTCTGAAAACAAACAATACCAAATTATAGTTTAACACAATACAACAGAAAAGGTGTAAAACTCTTACTTACGGATGTGTGAGATTAGCAGTGGTTGTATGCTAATGTTAGCTGTCCTCTACAGTTGCTAATGTACGGTGGCCCTGAAGTGCAAATCACAAGGGCAAATCAAAAAACACTACGACATTAACCAAACCGGAAAAAGTAGGTACCCTCTGATTTGCTGTAGTGTTTTCTGGTTTGCTGTAGTGTTTTCTGGTTTGCTGTAGTGTTTTCTGATTTGCCGTAGTGTTTTCTGATTTGCAGTAGTGTTTTCTGATTTGCAGTAGTGTTTTCTGATTTGCAGTAGTGTTTTCTGATTTGAAGTAGTGTTTTCTGATTTGCAGTAGTGTTTTCTGATTTGCAGTAGTGATTTGCACTTTAGGGCCACCGTACTAATGGACTAACAGTTGAATTCTATTAGTGGCTTTTGAGTTGCTGAGCATGATCTGACAATCACTATCATTTTCCATGTTCAGATTGAACAACCGATAAGAGGACATATTTAAAATATTGAGCAATGGAAGCCGCCATATTTCAACTTAAAACAACATTTGTATAAAGGGACCATATTTCCAAACCTTCAAATGGGGGACACTTTAATTTTACCACATACATGGTACAAAGGATCTTTCATCAGTGCACCTTTACTTCCAGCCTCTACCCACTGTTTGTGTTTGCCCTAGTAATATAGCTTTGAAAGTCAGTATTTCCATGGTGGGCGACTGCATATAAAAACTTGCAGTGTGTGCAAAATGTAACATTATTTTGGCTTGTAATTTAATTTTAGAGTTTTTTTGTGTGTTTTATAAGGAAGGTGCGTCACAAAAAGGATACATGAAACATGTCAGGGTAGTGTGGGGAGATGATGACCGGTGACCAACTCTACAAGCGAGTGACAAAGACAGACAACAAAAAAACAAACGACAAACAAATGGAATAATAAGCAAAATAGTAAACTTAGTAAATTCAGCGTTTGATTGATAGAACGTACCTGTGCATTAAAGAATGAAAAAAATGATAAAAAATCATAGCAGCTGTTATATGAGTATAGCAGTATGCATGAGGGTTTAGTGTGTATGCTGTCGAATGAATTAAAAACTTTTAAAAAATCAATCTTAAAGAACTCACAACTTTGAAGACATCATTGTGACATTGTAAGATTATTTAAATCTTACATAAACATTATGTCAGCGGAAAATGTCCACCATGTAGATTGGTTGTAGTTAAGATGCAACTTTCTACTTTTACTAGTCTGCACTTAGAATTAAGTTGATTTATCCTCCAATTCTTCATCCACAAATGTTTATGTAAAGTAACAAAGTTGCTGCAAATATCATAAGAATCTCATCATCACATTTTTCTGTCCCAAGGCAAGAAAAAGAAACCAAATACAATCCTCCCATTTCTCTACTTTTGTGTTGCACCTGCTCACCTGGACAGACAAACCAAATTGTTTGCTTGCTTACCAGTTCTCTCATTTTCCTTCTCATGGAGGTTACCCAAACATGTCTGTGAAGTGCAAAACACACCACTTGTTTTTGAAGTGTTGACAAAAAGAGGAATGCACTTTCCCATGGAAGAGGGAAACCTGAAGTATTTCTCTCATTGTTGAGTCTCTGACAAAACCAACCCCTCTCTGAAATGTCTTCCCGGTGATAAAGGCCTGTCCCTATGCTTGCTAATCCCCTTTCATTGCACTGGGGTTGTGTTAAAAGTACACTGCAGCATAGTAAAGTATAGTTACATATCTATACCCTGTCCACAGATTCCACCACGTCTGTGAATTCACACACCACAACCTGTTGGCGACCTCCAAAAGATCCAGGTTTCCCTCAGATAACAAGACACTCAGGTGGTAATGGGAGGACATGGGAATCAACAAAGAGCAGTATAAATACAGTAACTATTTGAATCTCACAAGCAGAGAGCAAAGATTTATGTCAGTAGATGGAACTTGAATGATTCCTGTTGTTCAGGAATCTTCCTTCTCTAAAGTTTCCTTGGCCAAGTCCCACGGGAATGTGCTCTCCTGTTTGTTTGACACCAACAGAAGACGTATCACCATGTTTTCCTGTCCTTGGACAACCAACACGGGGAGATATTTCACCGACAACCAGGACATCAGACGGTTTATTTTCACTGTTAAACTTTGTTCCAGGTTGAGTTGACCGTAGAAAACATTGGACGACAATTTTGCTCTGCATGAGTACATCTCTGCACTTCGAGTAATTCTTGATGAATTCAACAGGCTCAGACCAAAATGACAGAGTTTCAGGTTGTAAATGAGGAGTGTGTGGGTGAAAACACAGTGTTGCCCTCTGAAATGTCATGGTTCACCACTGAAATGGTGGAAAGTGACCAAATATGTCATACAAATAATACTCAGCAGTTTTATTTTTGTTTCTTATGTATGGTCTAATGGCTTCTTCATGCACCTATAATTCGTCCTTTTATTTTTACTGTATATTAAAAAACGACCCAAAAGTCTACAGCCATGCTAGCCAGGCTTTATTTTCAGAGAGTTGTGCCAATATTAACAATCCTGAATGGCTGAAAGTAGCGCTAAAGGGACGTTTGCTGGTATGTGGATGGAAACTATCGGACAGAATTAGCATTTCAGCTAGCAGGCGACTCTACAAATCAAAATACGAGGGTTCACTTAAATTGATCCTATGGGAGGCATGAACGTATACACTACACCTCACAGAAATCAAACAAATAGATATTAGGACATTTCAATTAAAATCAAAGCAGTGACCATTGAGGGGAAGAAGACCAAACTCGGACACATCCTTTGGGGCTCAAAAAGGTCTGCACAGGGTGCTGGTGGCCTAGCGGTCTAAGCGCCCCACATATAGAGGCTACAGTCCTCGTCGCAGAGGTCGCCGGCTCGATTCCCGGCCGGTTGACCATTTCCTGCATGTCTTCCCCCACTCTCTGCTCCTGACATTTCCTGTCTCTCTTCAGCTGTCCTTTTAAAATAAAAGGCCAAAAATATAAAAATATAAAAATAAAAAAAAATGCCTGCACAGAATCTCAGAGCAAAAGTTTTGAGTCAAACAAGCAGGCTGACATATTACTACTGCAATATGCTGAGCTCTGCCGAATGGATGAAAGCTGGATAAAAGTCAATCAATGACTCATGAAGAGGGGACTTAATAAGTTGGCACTTCTTCCCACTTCTTCACAGTTGTGTAAATTGGATTATCAAGTGTCGGACAGCGTAATGCGTTTTATTATTGGAAATATTACTTTTTTCTGTTAAATTAAATGTCAAATTTAATATTTTAGATGACTAGAAGCCAGATTAAACTGTCTAAGGAGTGAATGTAGGGCCATTGACTACACAGTATATAGAGCTGCACTATGTATAATGTGCTGTGAACCAAGGTCAATAGTCAATGTTTATAAGCCGTGTGGTGCTGGCTGATATACAGAGCCGTTGATTCTGAGAAGAGGTTTTTGTTCGGCTGAAAAGGTCACCTGATGGCTGTGCAGTTTGTTTTCATGGTCAAACCTGAGAGAAAACATTGGCAGTGTGGGAGTATTACACCAAGATAAGCAATATGCAGTTTGTTGGGCATGTTCCAGAGACATTTTAAGAAGACAGTAGAGGACTTTTAAAAGAACAAATCTCATTGCAATTTGCACATGTGCATTATTTGATATTTATAACCAAGCTACAGCAAAAATGAGTTTATGCACTGCAATCTTAAGCTGCTCATCATATTTTATTATTGTTATTCAAATGATTTTATTTAATTATTATTATTATTATTTATTTTTTTACATCGGATAAACAACATTTATAGGCCAGATCAGCTGTGTGGCACTGTAGTCTTTCCAAGGATTTTGGCAACATTTTGATAATGATAAAATGTCTAATTATTTCTTCTACACACAAGGCTTGGTTTGAATATTTCAGTGTTTTACCACCACACATGTACAGTTTACAAATTCACTTGTATGAACGACAGTACAAACACATACTGCTATGATCAGCATCACAACTCTACATGAAGAGAGCAGACAGCAGCTGGTGTTCGCCTGAAGCTGTTCTGCTCCTGCCTGAGGGAGGGAGGATAAGGACAACCGCCAGACAAAGGTGCCCATTGTTCCCCTTTAATAAAAACCCAATGAGCATGGTTTCACTTTCAATATCTGCATCGTCATGAAGCAAAAAAAAAGAAAAGAGGACACTGACTCAGTAAAATACCTCTGCAGTCACAACACCAGCTCCATGTCCAAATAAAAGCCTGACTAAATCCTCAGGGACAGGCTAATCAGACCACAAATTACATCATGAGGGCTGTAATGAGAGCACTGACTGAAGAGAAGGCCGTCATTAGGCTGCTGGACTCAAAGCTAAACACTTCCTACTGAGTTATCTTCACATTGATATGGTGGGTATGTATGACAGAAACTAACTTTAGCAGCAGAGGAAATGGGAGGGGAAAGCAGTGTCATCAGGGTCAAACAGGCACGTAGAGAAAAAAAAGTGAGACTTTATTTTTCTTATGAGTTGAGGAATGGTATGCACAGTGCCACGGGGAGGACTTATCTGCAAGAGAAATACAGTTCAAGAGAAAAATAGGTGGAATTGGGTGCAGCAATAATGAGGCTGCCCATTAGAAAAATAAGCCCAAAGCTACTTTTACATCACTTTTGAAGCTGCTATGTTCAAGATGAAAGGATCACAGCAGCGATTTGAAAAAGATCAGAAGCAATATGACACTCAAGAAGAAGAAGCTTGTACTTTTTGCTCAGGGGAAAAACAGATCCTGAGTGATTTCCAGTTTTATCTCAAGCTGCACAAATGCTGAGGTGTTTTGCTTCAAAGATTAAAAAGGAAATGGACAATGCGTAATGCTTTCAGAGGTATACTCCTTGCTGCCCTTTTAGTGACATTTTGCCAAGGATTAAAAAGCGAGTCCAGCCTTTAGTAACAGAAGAACAGGACCAACTCAAAGTTGATCTCTCTCAAGCGAAATGTGCATCAATCTGGCACAGACTGTCAAATAATGAATTTTCTTGGGAGAGACAAAAAGCAAAAAGCCTGAACACTGAAGCGTTTCATACAGGCCAGATTGTCCATTGTGTACCTGCTGCTTTTTGCATTTGCTCTGAAAAGCTGAAACCTTCTCCCTCTTTTTCCAGATGTTCCCTGTGTTCCTACTCCTCGACCCGTCTCTGATGAACTGGAGACGTTGGACTCGGCTACCGAAGAGAAGAAGCCAAAAGCAGCTGCCATCGCATTTCCAGCCCCCGTCTTTGCTTCAAAACATCAGGCAGGAATAACCTGAGGTCAGTGACCCCCCCCCAACAGACAATCAGAGGACGCAAAAACTGTTGTCATGACGTTCATGATTGATTTCTCCATTAATGGGCTTCCCTTGTTCTGTAACACTTCCTTTCATGGGGACAGCTCTTGCTGGCCTGAACACGAGATTTCACCATATAGATTGCCATTAAATTCAGTATACGACACACTTCTTATACCTTTATTGTCATCTTAAAAGTTGGCTGCGTTCTACAAACATCCGATGGCAGTTGGCCTGTAAGCCTGACTTCAGTTTGGAGAAGCCAAACCGAAGCTCTAAGCAAGCGTAACAAGGTGCATGACAATGTATTTTAGACATCTTACAAAGGCACACACAAATAAATCAATGTCGGGTAAAAACCTGGGAAAACACCAACCAATCCCTGTACCATTTCATGTTTGTTTGTTTTTTTAACTATCACTATGATAATGTTTTGGTGTTTTCTTACCGCTGAGTGAGATATGAGTTGACGTAGTGCAAAACACAAACGATGTACTGAGGACCGGTTTTGAATCAGTCACGATCATAGACTGTATAAAATATGGACGTAGTATCCGTGACGTCACCCATCTGTTTCTGAAGCGCTGTTTTGAGGCCAATCATCGGCAGCAGCCATATTGCTGCTGTCGAGCGATTGTGACGTAAAGAGGCAGGCTTTGAGCCTCCTAGCCGACAGCTACAGTGTTCCTGCCTGTCAATCAAGTCAGCTGTGCCTCTCATTGGAAGACTCGTAATCTCAATATCTTCAAAAAATCCACCCCCTGTACAGTGAGTGCGATCAAGAAAAGAGCTATCCAGACTATACTCGTCTTTTGTACCAGGCTGTAAACATGTTGGCTTCCCCTGTGGTCAAAGCGGTACATCTTATCACTCTGCTGATCCCGTTCTGCATGTATGTTTCCGACAAATATCTCATCCTGCTTTCTTTAACAGTCATACCTGTCACTTACTGTGATTGCTTTAGCTGACATCTACCTGGTGGCAAATGTAACACATTAGTTAGAAAAATATTAAACTTAACAATCAATTTCCTTCCCGAGGTTCTGGTTTGCTTTTTTTTTTCTCAGAAAGAGTCATCAGTAATGATTTCAGTCTTTTTCATGACCAGCTTAAAACTCCTTAGAGTAGCTTTAAATGGCTTCTTTTCTCTCAGCGATGAGTAAAAATTTAAGAGGCAAACTTTATGTAATTTGATCTAATAGGCTAGCACACACACACACACACACACACACACACACACACACACACAGTACAAGCAAACAGGATTACTGCACAATCAGGCAGAAATCCTTTTCATCTAAAGCAGCAGAATAAATAAGGAAGGCTTCCTAAGAGAGTCAACAAGTTCAGACATGGGCCAAAGACTCCATCACTGTGAAGTTGTGTTCATAAAACACAAAGATTCTTATTGATGAAGTTTGAAGACAAAGGAGGAAAATCTACCAAGTGTTTGAAAAATCTGAGATTACAGCATTTATTCAGAGTCAAGTCAGTGTAAAGAAACCTGATGCTGCCTCTCGTTGAGTCATGTGGAGCTCTGAGAATCTTCTCAGGGCTTCAGTGGACACAGAGAAACCGGGCTGGGTGGTGAAAGCAGTCAGATCCATTGTAGGCAGGGAAAGCCCACGTTCTGTTTGTGTTGTCATGTGTTGTGTTGTGGAATAGCAGAAGGAGGGAATAATATCTGAGATGAAGATTATGCTTAGAGGTTATTTTAGACTTTTCTAACTGACTTTCTTCAAGATGAAGTTGTAAAATTTGTCTGAAAAAAAAGCGGCTGGCTGCAGATGTAGCCTAATGGTCAAGTTGCGTGCCTATATTGCGGATGACCCGGTTTTGATTCCAGCCTGTGAACACCTTCCTTCCTGGACTCTCTCTCCAAGTTTCCTGCTCTACCATAGGTACTCTCCTCTATAGAAGCCAAAGAAATATAACTTTCAATAAAGAAAAAGATGAGGACATTCAGAAATCAACTCAGAAAACCTCATATAATGAATTGAATCTATCTTTTGAGGGGGACTAGGTGTACTGTTTAAAAATGCAATCCTTAAAATTTTGATTGCAGAGTAACTCAAAATAGAAGAAACACTTAACGTAATGAGATGCATGCTAAAATAACTAACAATGATATTTAATATTTGCATTCATTAAGATTAAATGTTTCAGTTAAAGAGGAACAAGACTTGGGGAGTAGAAAGTGAGGTGAAGACATACAGCAAAAGGTCGTGGTCTGGAGTCAAGCCTGTGACTGCTGGGACAATAGACCAAACAGTGCTCCAAATGTGATGGTTTTTTACATATTTAAATAAAAAAATGACTCTTTGTTCCCTTTACAGTCTTAAAACTGAAACATGCAAGAAGTTTTATGTTATTCACTGCCCCTTCATCAGTCTGAGAATAAACCTACCATCTAAAATCACACTTTATCTTTCTACTACAGTACACTGCAACTATTACAAAATCTGTTTTCTAAATTTTGTACAAACAATGAGGACACACCACTATGTCTAAACTTTGCATGTTAAACTGGTATGCTTTTTACTCATTCAACTGTTAAGTGCATCTCTGTCTGATGTCTCTGCTGAGGATTTTGGGGTAAAATAAGCTCAAAAAGCATGCTGTCCTGCATGCTTCAAAATGCAACCAGATGTAGAGGTGCATCCTGGTATTTTTGGTGAAACTCTCAACTTAACTTTATTTATTAAGCACTTTAAAAATGACCACAGTCGAAACAGAGTGCTATACATAAATAGGCAAACAACGCAGGCATAAAACTATTGAAAAACAGGATAATAAAACAATAAAAAACAATGAAACAATAGAAATAATAAATAAAAACAAACCATAAAACACTAAAACAGGAGCAGAGTCTCATGTGGGGTTGAAAGCCAAGGAATAAAAATGGGTTTTAAGACGAGTTTTAAAAATGGACAGTGAGGAGGCTTGTCTAATGTGGTGGGGAAGCTTATTCATAATTTAGGAGCAGCAACAGAAAAAGCTCTATCCCCTCTGAGCTTCCGTTTTCACCTCAGTACCTCCAGGAGCAGCAGATCAGCTGACCTGAGGCACCGAGCAGGAGCGTAGGGGTGAAAGAGCTCAGAGAGGTAAGGGCTAGACCATTTAAAGAAACTGACACACGTGGTTTTGTAGTGACAACATTTTTTCTCTATCACACCGAAAATTGAGTACTGCAAGTGAATTAAAAGCCTCTACAACTGTGCAATGCTTCTGTACCTAGAACACCGAGTCTGCTGGACTTTCAATCAAACGGATGTGTGGTACCATTCCTGAGATATTAACAACCAAATGATTCTGGATCTGTTATTTTTAAGATAAAAAAAAAAAGGTGTGTGATGTTGCTTTAAAGGAATTGTTCTAAATTACTCCCACTTCATGTTACAATTCTATCAACTTTGGAGTTGCACTAATTCCTCTTTTATAAATTCTCCTTGTGTGTGTGTGTGGTGAGTAATAATCTACGAAAAGTTGCATTACAGGAGTACTAAAGGCTGCACTACGGTGGCCCTGAAGGACAAAACAATTTTACAAAAGATGAAACACTTTTACCGTTAAGTCTGACTCCTTTTAGCCTGACTCAGTTTAGCCTGAGGCTATGTGGTCTGAGGCCGTTTCATCTGAATTCTGACACATGATGAAGGTTTTGCAGAGATATGACGGAGCTTTTCCTGAGACATGTTGCTTTATCATCTGAGGTCTGATACCTCTCTCTGAGACCCGAGGATGTCCTAATATGTAAACCATGTCCATCTCCGTTTGGTTTCTCTCCATCAAAACAAACTAAATGACACCTCCCTCAATCACTCTCGGATCACTTCCGGTATTTGGTACATTCCCTTTCCATAAAAATGTTAATTTGTTTCAGAAATGGTAAAAGTGTTTCATCTTTTGTAAATTTGTTTTCTTAAATGTAAATTTGTTTTGGCCTTGGTAAAAGTGTTTTGCTGATGTCATTTTGTTTTATAAAATGTAAAAAAAAAAATCCAAAATGTAAATTTGTCTCCAACTTTGTAAAAGTGTTTCATCTTTTATAAATTTGTTTTGTCCTTCAGGGCCACCGTACTGCACAGAGCCAGCTGTGTCTCAACTCTAAAAGTATACTAACTTCATACACATTCATCAAAATGTGTGAGAGGTGGAAAGCAGTGCAGAGAAAACCAGGAGAGACAAGAGCATAAAGCTTAAAGCACAACCTGTTATTAAAGCTCCTGTAATGAACTTTCTTTTTGTGGATTTTGGTGCCCCCTGTGGAGAGAGCAGTAGGTCTAAGAGTACGTTTGTGCATTTATGAAAAATTCTCATCATGCTTTACAGTGGAAAATATATTCTTGAAAAGTTGTGTTGCAACATTTATAGGCATTGAAAATGACGAAAAGGGAATAATAAAACTTCATGCTGATGGTCTTTATTGCTCATAGCTCATATAAAGACATCACTATCAATTTTCAGTTCCTGAAAAGTTAAAAACTTCTCACTGGAGCTTGAAGGGTACTACACAACAGACAAGATAAGAGAGAAATGTGTGAATCCAGGAGGAAACTCTGGTGCCAGATTGCTCCATATGACAGTGTAATAAGAGTCAGACAACAGAAGTTCCAAAACAGAGAATCAAATACACTAAAAGTGCTCCCTCTTGGTTTGAAGATGTCCTGTGCTCTAAACTAGAGTTTTGAAGAGCCGCACAAACATCCTCAGAGATAAACTTTCCAAGCTGTTCAGAGATACTGTGAGATCCATTCAGTAAAACAAAAGAGCGATAGAGAGACGGAACAAACGGCTGCACATCGGCAGAGAAATCTCCCTGCTTGCTCATGATGTCGTAGAGGATAAGACCGTCTGAAAACCAAAATAAAAACAGAGGACAACAATGAAACCTTATCCTCTAAGGTTTGGAGCTTCGCTTTGTTTGCTTTACAGTCTATTCTGAGTGTGTGCGGTGCAACACGAACCCTCTGTGGCCGTTGGAGTATCTATAGATCAGTGGGGCGGGTTGCAGTCAGACTAAAAACTGTAAACAAGTCCCATCCAGAGACCAGAGCTGACCCAGCAGCGCACATCCCCAAACCGTCTGATTCATCCTCTTCAAAAGGCAGAGAGGAGAGCAAACGGCTCAACAGCTGCATGATGAATCCCCAATAAATCCACCAAGACCAAAACGCTTTGAATCTCGAAGAGGAAGCGAGGATGCAGGTGGCTGGAGAGGAGTTTATTGCAACACATACTTTCCAGACCAGACCAAAACAACAAGAAAGAGTCCCCCCCCTCTCCTCCCCCTCTCTCCCTCCTTCCACTCCTCCTGATTTCAAAGACAATCTGCAGGGAGGGAGAAAACACTCGGAAGCCTTTTGTTTCAGCATGCTTTGGGATGAGGGAGAGACTGTGTTTTGTTTTCAGGACAACATAGTGTTGCCATTAAGGCTGTTAATCAAAACTGTTTTCTGGGAGTCAGCCTTGAGTGACAGCCTCCCCCTTTGGCCCGCTTAGTTTGCTTCCCACTGAATGAGGAAGAAAAGAAGCGGGGAAGTGTGGGAATGTCTCCACATCGTCGCCACGGCGGGCAGCTCCTAAACATGGCTTTAAATTAGGGGGAAAAGAAAACACAGGCTAAAAAAAGGCAGTAGCCTGACTATACTCCTGCCTGCTAATTTGTCACCACTTGAAAAACAAGGAGAAAATAGCAGCAGTTTTAAGACACACTGCTTTAAAGTTGGGATATGCCAGCCTGTATGTGGATGGTAGAATACTTAAACACACGGGGGATTTAGGTCAACTCCATAGAACATACATCTGAAGCAGTGTGGGTGGAATCTATGGAGCTGCGTTCATATTAGAGAGAAGAAGAAATGGGGAGCAGAGAGTGTCTGGTTCTGGCTGGCTGGCTGGGATCGGACCAGTGACAGCTGGGGCTTGAAAGCCTCACATCCAAAGCCAGGGCTCACTGCCACTTGCGACATAGCAGAACTGAGCTAAGCCCCCTCCTCCTCCTCCTGTCCAAGCCCTCTGAAAGATCATCGTCCTGAACAAAACATCAAGCTCCAGCCAAATAATTCCCTTAAACCGTCTCGTCTTTAAAGTCTGAGTCCAAGAGCGGAAGAGGAGCTGGAGAGAAGACAAGATGGCAGCGAGGTTTATCTGTCTGAGAGGGGACCGGGTCACACAGAGGGGAGTTTCTCAGAGTGTTTGAGAAATTGGAAAAATGCATGAAGCATAATGAAGGGCATGTGTGTGCTTAAGTGTGTGTGTGTGTGTGTGTGTGTGTGTGTGTGTGTGTGTGTGTGTGTGTGTGTGTGTGTGTGTGTGTGTGTGTGTGTGTGTGTGTGATGTGTACCTTATCAAGCAGCGGTAGACAGCGGGGAACTCTGTGCTCCAGCTTGACAATGGTGATGAAGTCACTCTCTTGTCTTTCATCCTCGCTCGTGTTGCAAAGAGACAGAGGGTGATACTGCAAGGAAAAAAGAGACAGACAGGGAAACAGGTTATTATACTTCACACTTAAAATACTAACTTATAACACTCTTTGGATGATGCTCACTGCTCTCTGTGCAGTGCTCATGAGAAGTGCAAGGATAAACTGCCAGATACACACCAACACATCAATGAACATGTCATGTCAAGTTATAGCATACTTGGGTCATTTTACTTCAATTTTGTTAATATATAAAGCGTTTTGATGCAACATAGAAGGACAGAAACAAACTGAGACTCTTTAATATGAACTACCACACAAGAAGAGAATCTATGAAATAATACTGTAAATGGATTTAACACTGTACCTACTAGAGACAGACTGATGTGTTTTTTTCAGGGCCGATACCGATTATTAGTAGTCAAGGAGGCTGATAGCCGATATTTGGAGCAGATATTCATTTGCAGTAAAAGGGGAAATATTGGTGTCAAAATTTTGAATACATTTTGAATAATACAAACTCCAACACTTAACTTTGTTTAAATGCCTTTAAGCATATGTTTATTAAACAGTTTTTCAGATTTGCAACATTTTAAAGTTTTTTTATTTTAGACAATAGACATCTTTGATTTAAAATTCTAACACAAAGTGCAGGGAGCTCCCAGGCTCAGCAGCATGTCTTATAAACTTAAATGAAAACTTAAACAAATAAATAGCTTCCTAAAGTTTTCTACGGTAAATAAAGTTTTCCAAAATTTCAATATAACTGAAATGTTAATCTTTCATTTATCTTTGTTTTATGGGGGTATTTCAGGATTAAGTGGAGTTGTATGAGTTTTAAATCACTAGTAATTGTAGGGGCCACAACGGATGCTGCTCAGCTCGTCTTTAGTAATGAGAAACTTCAGGAGAAATGGAACACAAGCTATGCTACGGTTTCTGCAGATGTGGTCATTTCTGCCACGTGATTTAGCAAATTTTGAAAGATCCTGACCCGAGCACTTACTTCTGTTTAGGTGTATGCTCTACTTGGAGTTACCTGGTGGTGCGGCTGCATCAGAGCCAAAATAACCCAGTTTTAAATTAATCTCTTATTGGCCGTCAGATTTTTTAAAAGGCTGATGCCGATATGCGTCAAAATGTCGAATATCGGTGCCGATAATCGGCCCGGCCGATAATCGGTCTACCCCTAGTACCTACACTCTAAAACAGCTTTTACAAAGTCATGCAATGATATCCCAAACTGCCCATGTTAAAGAAGTCCCTGAGGGTGAGCTTATCTTCTGTTTTTATCAGCATTGATAAAAAAGTCTTAATTTTTAGACTCCTAATCTACAGCTCCTCAGATTCAGTCCTCTCACAGGGCGACATTAATTATTAATTATCATTATTACAATAATTCATACATTTTTTATTCTTCAAAAATGAGAGCTATAGTCAACTGTTAATCAAAAAGTTTGTCATATTTATTATGTCATCATATTTTAACGCTCACAAATGGTAAGGGATTTTCTGCAGTGATGAAAAGTGACCCATCAGTTTAGATACTGAACTGAAGACAGTCCAGAAATACTGCCGCATATTTGATGACTACCAGTATTGAAAGACTGAAAAAAAAAAATAAACACAAATGTCTGAGGTACTTTGAAATAAGGTTCCAGCATTTAGTTGTAGCACTCTGAAGTAGACCTGAGAGGTGGATAACACAGTATTTGAGGTCTTTTGTCCGGACTACACTAAATTGTGACACCTCAGGGATATCAAAAACCAAAACTTGGACGAGCTTGTAAAGGATAATTAGACTCTAAGGTGAGGTAGCAGAGATGTTGATTTTCACACTATAGGAGGAACACGTCCTATAGAAGTCAGCCTGAGTTAAATTGAGGCGTTTCCTCTCTACACAGTTGATATCAAGGGGAAAAACTTTGGCACCCTACAAATCAATTACATGGACGGCCATGTTCACTCCCACTCAAAGCCTAGAGGACTGAAAGAACGAGAGATATTCTTTGGTTGGAACATTTGATCCCCTCTGAAAGGGAGGAAATTCTGAGCTGCTGAAAGGCTGCATTTAAGAGCTCAAGGGATCGCAGCGGTGTTTGCAAGTCACAGACATGCTGTCACGGGTACCAGGAGCTGCACGGCACAGCAGCGCAGAAAAAACGGGTCCTAGAAAACCCCTTAGTTATCGCTAATGTGATACAGCATCAGTCAGGGCGCTACTGTACTGCTCACAGATCAGTCCACGTTGGAGGCCACAGATCACCCTGCAGCAACCAGTCTCTGCACCCACACCCCAGCAGAGCAGCCCCACCCTACTCCGCCCTGCCCCACCTAACCCTGTACAGGCCCGTCCCTGCCTGGTTGTGCCACGGTTGGCCTCTTCATGTGGCTGTGGGCTGAGGTCATGGGGCTCCCCCCTCATCTCACCCAGCGGAAATCCCTAAATTAAAAAAAGACCCGAGGGTGACATCAACAGCTGGCACCCCGGTCCAGGGGGACTGACGTAATGTGCAGCAAAGGGCTGGTGTGTGTCTGTCAGAGGGAGAGGAAGCAGACAGGGCAGGCGGAGAGGGGCGCAGAGATGAAAGAAAATGAGCGATGGAGGGTGAAGATTCAGAATACATCCAGATATTTGAGCATTGGAGAAAATAAATATATCAAATACAATTTAATATTTAATACTGGGTGGGTTTGATTTTTAAGGGGAGATTTCAAACAACCAAATTGACGCCACTGATTCGGAGTTCCCCATTGTGTTAGGATACTTCATTTTTCAAGGTCACCACTCGCTCGAAACGTCCAGAAAAGACAATAATACACCTTCCTTCTTTTAGAACTAAATCTATAAAAGTAATGTAACCATCGCCATTGAAGTATCCTCCCCTGCATTAACTTTCCAGACCCTCTCATGGAGCCTGAATAGTAGCTGCTGTATAGCAGGCGTCAGGACAGCATGAACCCCTGGCCTGGTTCCGGCCTGCACGCTGCACTGCCAGCAGCCTCCACCAGTCCACATTTACAAGGCCCAAATTAAAGGCCTACAGTTGAACTTGGCCCTTAACAGAAAGAAAAATGGGAATTAAAATAAAATCCTTTAATGACACTACTTCAATGATTCCCTGACCTCTGCTATAGGTTTGTGGGAAATGTTGAAAAGCAGCTCCATCCAGTAAGAGAATCCTGACTTTTACGGTAAATCTGCATCCTTTTTTTGAACTTGAGTCTTGTTGTGATATCAAGCATGTTCAAGCATACCTAATAAAGCTGATAATAAAACCACAACTGAGCCAAACAGGCTGAAGAGGAGCTGCTAGGTTTAGTTTCTTACAGCTCGGAGAGGCTCTGAGGTGAACCACCTCATTGGTCACAGTGTCTATGTTTTGCATCCTTGACAAGACTAAGCATTATCTTCTATTTTAAATATGCCTGAACCACTTACAATCATATGGATGTGAACGCTCTCCATGTGTCACCATTGGTGCCACTAAGAAACATGCAGCAGCTGGACTATAAACGGCAGCCAGGACTGACTGAAACATCTTCATTTGGTTTCTGTGCTGCCCTGAGAAAAAGGGGGCCTGGGAAACCGAATCACTGAGTCTCCATTTCACAGACAGCAGAAACCACAGGACACGCAAGCAGCTCCCCACAGACTGTTAACAATGCACACTCCTCCACACTGCCTCCTCCTCCTCATCTGTCTAGATCTGTTGCAAAAATTGACGGGGACATGTCCCTCGGTTCCTTTGTAGCCACGATTAAAGGCATTCCTCTCCAGCTTCAATCAAAGACAATCCCAAAAATACTCAGAGGCAAGAATCTAACAGGCTCAAAAACAAATACATGTGGAGAAAAAAAGGGGGAATAAATAGTAGCTGTGGTGAGAAGTCAATAATACTTTTTTTCTCCCTTGGTTAGCCCTGCAGATCTTCTTTTTTCATGTGCCAATAATCAGTAAGAGAGCTTTTAGTTAATCTGCTGCCAGGAAAGAACCAGGCCCAGGCCGTTATGTCAGAGTGCGTTAGAGGGGGGAGGCCGGAGAGCTCGCACCTCTAATCAAGAGCTGCCCCAAAGATGAAGTGCAACACCAGTCATAGGGCTTCTGGATGATATACTACATAAAAAGTGATCGGAATGAAGCAGACGCCTTGAAATACATAAGTGATGATCCAATCATGCTGTGTAAACAAGACTGAGTGCAAGCTTCTTTAAATGAGCTCCACCCTGAGGACTGAACAGCCTGCCAGGTTAGTGCATATCAATGAAGACTTCAATCATCCCTGCCACATGCAAACTTGCACACACACACTAACATACGCACACACGCTTTAAAACTACAAGCTATAGGTTGCCTTAGTTCTGACTGACCCACTTCTTCCTGAGTGACTCAGCCCTCTGTGTTCAAATAAGTATCTTTGTCTCTTTTATTGTTTTCAGACTCCACTATTGAACACACACCTATTTTGTGTAACACAATCTCATACTGAGGGTAGGTCTGCAAGACATAGCGGAAATTTGCAATGTGTGATAACATCGTTCAATCTGCAATAATGGTATGACCTGCAATGATGAAATGAATATTGAAGTGTGCATTTCAGCCATAACTCCCAGCTTTAATGTCTTTCTGCTGTTCACAATAAATCTTTATAATTTTACATCTCCAAAGAAACAAAAATAATGCTCAGCTTCACCTTTGTGTTGCCCACTGTGGTAGTTTTCTTCTCTTTTAAGTGAAAGACACTGAAAAAAAGAGACTGAACATGAAGCTCTAACACAGGGTCAAAAGCCTCCAGTCAGGGATGCTAATATGGCGCAGTCTGCAGGTCAGGTGCCTCATATACAGAGTCTACCGTTCTTCATGCATCAGTCACAGGTTTGACTCACACCATTGAGTCTTTCATGCATGACAACCTTCCCTCTCTTCTCCCCTTATTTCTATTCTCTACCCTGTCCTGTCAAATACAGGCAAAAAGCCCAACATTGCACTACAAAGAAGATGGGGCTTAGTAATGACGTTAAGACATTTGAACTACAAGCAGACTGACAACCTGGCTTTTGTTTCAGATTTCAAAGTTAACCATCTTGATCAAATAGTTCTCTTACTGTAAAATCTGGACTATTAGTTGCTCTGGTACATAACAAGCATAAATGTTTTTGGGGTCTACCAAAGAGAAACTGTCTTCCTGCGGGACAATTTTCTTTGTGTTCAGTAATGTCCAAAACATACAGTTCCGGCGCAGCGGTGTGGATCATTCTGGGGCCATTTTTGTAGTTGGCAATCCAACTAACTCGGCCAGAGGTAAGGTTGACCCACCTTAGCTGGCCACGTGGGCTAGAGCTGTAGTCGGGCCTAAAAAGTTAGACCCGACCCGAGCCCGACAGAATTATGCCCGAAATCGTTCAAACACGAATAGCATTGATTTTTTTAAAGCCCGAACCCGTTTACAGCCCGACTGCCCTGACATTATTGAAATATGTGCACACACACATCTCTTTTGCCTTTTATCAAGAATGAGTCGTTTATACATTTTTTTTAACATTATTAATTCATCTAAGGCTGGCCTTTTAAATGAGTCTTTCTTAACAAATAAAATCAGAACATAAAAATAAAATGAGAAGTGACAAAAAATTGTGATTAGGCCTAAAACAGACGAAAACGGGACTTGCGGCCATCTCTACAAACACCATTCTAGGAATAGGCCAACAACGCGCCAATAAAAATGAGTCTTCTTAACAGATTAAATTAAAATTCTAAATTAGGATGAGCATTTGGCATAAATGACTATAAGGGAATAAAGATAAAGGTTCCGCGGGATTTGCTTCGTCACTTCTCTCCACAATCCGGCTCTGGCCTCAATGCGACGGTGAACAGCAGCTGAAATTTAAAAAAAGGATAATGCCAACATTAGCCTATAGGTTCCTCTGTTGGGTCGGGTCGGGTCGGTTTCGGGCTCGGACAAATATCTTCAGCTCTAATGTGGGCACAATTTTCCGTTGCGTCAGGTAGTGTGCGGTGGATGATGGAAGCGGCTACACTTGCGATCATGATGATGCATGTAGGAAGCTTCAGATAAATTATAGCTCCATCTTCTTGACGAAGTACCAAAACTCAATAATAGACCTCCCTCTGTGATGTATGATGCTATATTTGTTGTACTGGTGTACAATACATGGCCCCTGTTTTAGGTTAAAAGATATTAAAGGTGTGTATTATTCACTGGATTTTGGTCGCTTATTTGTACAAAGCTGAAGTTATGTCCGCTTACAGAGTGTGTGACTCAGGATAAATCAACAAGCCTGAGTAACTTCTCTTCAAGATCTATATCTGTCTCTGAAGGTGTAAATCAAAGCTGTTTGGTACTTGACTTGGCAGAAGATGATATTATGAGAGCAAATGTTTGTTTTAACCGCAGGAAAAGTGGCTGCCAAAACGAGAAACCAGACCGCATGTTATATCCCAAAGATATTTGAATCTTGTTGCCCCGGATACTGAGCAACACTACCTGTGGTGTAGATACCTGCAGAGATTCAGCCTAGTGAATATGTTCATTAATGGGTGCATAGAGCCTGAGGTTACAGGTCAGGATGGCACACTGACTCATTGGAATAACATTAGCTTGCTCACAAAAATCAAAGTGTGAGCGGTTTTGTGTGAGTGTGGGTTAATGAATAACAGTGCAGCTATGTATTGTTGCTGGAGGCACCACAGCGTGTGCTCACATGTGAACATATATGTGCATGACTCTATTGATCTGATGATGCAGAAAGTCCCTCTGTGGTCCTGCAGGATTGTGCAAACATTCTTCACTGAAGCAATAGTTGAGATTCTTGTGTAAGAAAAGACTTGTAAAAGCATGGTGACACATTTTATATAATCAAGTAATCAAGAGA
This sequence comes from Notolabrus celidotus, assembly GCF_009762535.1. NCBI lineage: Eukaryota > Metazoa > Chordata > Actinopteri > Labriformes > Labridae > Notolabrus > Notolabrus celidotus. The sequence continues at coordinate 19,661,983 of NC_048276.1, forward strand.
CTTTAACTGTGTTAAGTGTTAGTTGTTCAATTTCAATCATGTGGTGACAAAATCCCTGTCAGTAACCCACTTTATAATCAGTGTGGGGCTGTTAGAGGATTGAGTTCCCCTCTTGTGTATTACGTCTTGTGTTTAATTCTCAACAGTAAAAGCAACACTATGGACAACCTGATCACACATTTCAAATCAATGCAGAAAAGGCTTTGGCATATTTCACTCTGCCTGTTGACACTGTGGTAAAAATGTTAGTGTCCATCTCAGGCTGGTCTTGAGAGTGGGGAAATAACAACAGTTACTGGGCACAGATGTGAGAGCAGCCTTAGGAGCTACTGGGCCCCATGCTATTCCAGTAGGGAAAAGTGGAGCAACATCCTGTCCTGCAATCCGGGCAACAGCAGCAGCAGATCTGGAGAGAGCATCTCTAAGTTATCCATCACTACAAGGGACATCGGTTTGGCCTAGTGGTCAAATTGCATGCTCCTTTGAGAGCGTTTTAAACTTCATCCCAGCACCTCTGAAAGATAATTGGCAGGGCAGACCAGATTGTTGAATGTAACAGGTGATTTATAAATATCTCAATATTTAGAGTCAAACATATTCCTTTAATAAATCCATTATCATACCTGAAAAAACTATTCATATAGTAGAGGCGTGAAAATATATCGATACAGTAATATATCGGGATACTTTGACTTCCGACATAATATCGATATTTCAACTCTTAAACGTGACATATCATGCAAAATCAACTTTTTAATGGTTCCCTACCTGAAATATGTGTCCCTGGCATGTCTACAAACCCCCCGAAAATAAAGAAAATCCATTCTGCCCCTGTTCTGATTTCTCCACCTTTCTGTAAATGTGTGCTGAAACAAGCCGTTTCAGACTTCCGTGTTTTTGTTACGTCACAACGACCTCCGGTCTGTAACGGAAGTCAGAGCTAGGAGCTTGTTCAGCCCATAGACTGTATAAAATACAACTCAACCCCTCCTCTGTTTTTCATTCCCTGCAGACGTGTGCTAACAAGGAGCTTAGGAGGGAGGCATGCTAGTTGTAGGCTGTCTTAATAAACACAGAGGTCGGTTTTACTCCCCACGTCTGCAGATTTGAAGATCTAGTGGATGATTTTTATTTATCATGGAAAAGTGCTAGCGCTAGTTAGCATAGCCACATAGCTACATGTTCGTAGCTGTGTATCAAGACACACGTCAACATACTGACAAATAAAACAACAAGAAACACTAAATCTGTGACCAATGGTTCCTGCTGGAGGCGCCTCTCCATCAGGATCAGATTCTGGATCAAATTCAGAGGGTTGGAGTAACGCGGGTCTGTGAGCAGCCGTGTATATTCAGCCAACATTTAAACATTAGATCAACGTGTTGGACAGCCGAGGCAACATCCACTTCCTGAGGGGGCGTGGTCAGAGAGAAAACAGACTGTTCTGAGCAGGGCTGAAGAAAGAGGGTCTTTCAGGCATGCCAAAATCTGATTTCAAAGTGTTTTTTTGAGCATAAACTTTAAAGACATGTTTTGGGGACCTCTTAGACCAATATATATTGATGCAAAAGAGCGGAATATGTCACCTTTCAAATCGTTTTTTTGTAAAAATTGAAATTCCTATTTTAGCCGAGTTGGAACTAAAATCTGACTTCAGTGGAAAGCTGACTTCAAAGTGGAAACGTTTTCAATCAAATAGTTTTGACTTAATTTTTCCTTTCAATTTTGAGTAATATTGTGTGATTTATATATACACCATCTATATTTTTTTCTCAGATAACTGTGTAGAATATCACAATATATCGAAAATATCACAATATTGTGATATCGTGATACTATCGTATGGTGACCCAAGTATCGTGATGCGTATCGTATTGTGAGGTTCTTGCCAATACTCACCCTTTCATTTAGGCCTTCACTAAATCAGGTGGTTTAGTCCTCCGGCTCGCTAGCTAACACTAGTTATGACTTGTTATAATGTAGCATCCTGTTTAATATTGACAAGCAGAACTCAGAGCTGCATCTTAAGTGAGTGAGTGGGCTGAATATGTACAACCAAAATGTGGAATGCAGGGGGAAATCTCACGTTCAGGAAACCCAGAAGTGAAAGATGCATAACATAGGTTGTTTTTGTTGAGAAAATGTGATTAAAATGTGTGAAGTCAAAACCTGTGATAACACATCACATTCCATCTTTTATTTTTTGCACATTTTGTGTGCAAAACAAACCTCAGCGAAACTGACCCCAACAAGTACACTACTGACAGCTAAACACTACTTTAGTACAGGAACTACAGTATTTGTTCTTCACTTTTAACCTCTGCAGGGGAGAGAGAGAGGAAAGGAGTGGTGGGTGCAGCAGTGCGAGTCTAAACCTCTGTGGTTACTTCAGGGACAGCGCGGAAAGCCAAGAAACCAAGCCTTTTCTCAAATATCATATCCGTCCTTGGACCAAAAATCAAACAGCGCTGGCTTCTTCACACAAACTGTGGTCCAGCTCTCTCTGCCACAGATGACACAGATACACACCGCCTTGTATCTCATGACCCTGCGCTGAGTGGATTGACTGTACATGAAAGGCTGATATGAGAGTGACGTTGGTCTGCCCGGTGCCAAGGGAGCGAGGCAGAGGAGCTTTTTTCTGTCCCAGCATCTGGAAAAGAAGCTCTCTTCTCTTTGCAAATGCAAACGAACAGGAGGCATTACTGCTTTGGTCCTGTCAAAACAAAAGGCGTGTCATCTTTCCCCAACCGCTTTATTGACAGTGTCAGCCCCATATCCAGTAACGGTTACCACAGAGAATGACTCGGGGAAACCTGATCCCATAATGAGGCCCAAATAATTACCAGCAGCCCCAAATTTGCCCCGGCGCTTTCTTTAAGTAGGAGCGCTAACCCCCGACTCCACGGCCGTCAGACTGTCTCTCTATTCTAAAAAGACACCAGACATGGCAGAGAGAGGGAGGAGGAGCTGGTCTTAAATAAAGAAGCTGAGGAAAAAGCTCGGAAGTTGTAGTTAGGCAACACTGCTGAGTTCTAAGAAGGGAATAAATGTTTAGTTTCTCAAAGGCAGCAACTTCCCCACTTGCCTGTTTTTGTCAGTACCAGGGTTTCATAAAGCATGCAGCATGAAGGTTCCACTGGAATGAACTTTGCATACAAAGACATCAAGCTATAGGAACAGCTGCACCTGTGCTTTGATCATAGCGGCAGTTATCCTTTCCGGTAAAGTGAAAATCATGAGAATACTGTGAAGAGTCCAGTGGGGGAGTAATACCGCCTGATGTGAAAGCACTTTGCTCCTAACTTATGTTCTCCTATTAAAGCTGCCATAAGCTACTTTACTTAAAAGGTTTTCAGCAAACCGAAGAGGCAGAGGGAGTCAAACAGCTTTTGGTTTATGATCCGTAGAAAGAATGGACTATTTGAAGCCTAACGCCAAAAGTGACAACACGCACACTCTCAGGCATTAAATGAAGAGCAGATTTTAGACCCTTCAAATCTGAAAAAAAGCTTTAATACAACTTTTAGGCAACACAGTAAAATCCCTGGATGCTGAAACAAACCACAGACAGTAAAAAAAGTGTGTACACTCCAAAAAAGCAATATGGGTGACTGTTTTATCAACTTAAGTACAACATGTAGCTTCTATTATATTAATTCATGTTTAGTGGTTAAACACTTTTAAATCATGTAGTTTTAACACAAATGCAAAATCCTTAAAACTACAAAATTGCTTTATGTCCACACAACCTAAAGGGTTTAGATAGGAATCCCATCTGCAATACCTCTCCAGAGCAGAAGTGGCAGTAATATGCGACATCTATGGTGGAGAAATGTCTCTATCAGTAAGCACTTATTTTAAAGGTTACCAAGTCAAGATCCATATTTTTTGTCTGTCATTGTTTGTCTTCTCTGGGGAATAGAGTTCTTTTCCAATAAACCCAGTCTGTTTTGTGGTCTTTTTCCAAACTTGACACCACCTGGGGGTAAACTAAGTTTGCACGTTTAAACTGCTAAATGTAAACATTCTTGATATGTCAAAAATGTCTTCTTTTCTCAATAATTACTACTTTAGAGTTTATTTTCACATGATAAAAAGGTTTGTCTCACAGTTCAATCATTTCTGAAGATTGAACATACGAGCTGCACAGTGGTGAGGTGGGTAGTGCTGTTGCCTCAAAGTTAGAAGGTTCTGGGTTCAAGTCAGGTGCCTTTCTGTGTGGAGTTTGCATGTTCTCCTTGTGCATGCGTGGGTTTTCTCCGGGTACTCTGGCTTCCTCGCACAGTCCAAAAACATGCTCACCAGGTTAATTGGTCTCTCTAAATTGCCTGTAGGTGTGTGTGTGCGTGAATAGTTGTCTGCCTTCCGCCCGAAGTCAGCTCCCCACTACCCCAAACGGGATAAGTGTTCAAGATAATGGATGGATTGAACTTACTTTAGTTTTGTTCAGTCAGCATGATTGATTAGTGTTATTGTTCCATTCAAAATTAAGTCGGACCCAAACATTGGTTTGAAAACGTTGGTTCAACAAAATTGTGTCTCGCTAATTGAAAGCATTTTAATTAGGTGGAAATTCTTTCCATAATTTTATTACGCTCACCCAATAAACGATTTCTTTGAGTGTACGATCACTGAGCAGCTGGAAGGAAGGGGGATACATTGAGAGGGTGAGACCATCTCCAGCACAGAAGGGACAAAGGGGCCATCTTTACACCTGTTCTTCCTTTGTAAATACTTTGGTCTAAATGGTAAAGCGCTACCCAAAATAAGCTGTCACCCCTGTGAAGCTATAATGGATGCAATGTAATCTTTCAGTGCCTATGTGCCAGAGAGCTGTCAACCAAAAGTGCTTGTTCTTGAAACTGATAGGCTCCAGTGATGAGCAGCAGGTGCTTTAAACACATATTACCCTAAAAGCAGGTGCATTACTGAATGGATTATTTCTACAATGTTACTGTACACTGCCAAACACAACCAGATAAAAAAATCCTGGCACCCAGCTCATTACACACACTGTACAATTTTTGTATCATTGGTATTTGGCTGCCTCAGTGAATCCTCATAGATGTGTCTGTTTCTTCTCTGTGTGGTGACAGTCCACTTCCCAGGTGAAGTGGGTTAGAAGCATTGAGATCCCCATGATAACAGCTTATAGATGAGGCCACTGTTCTTCACACACTTCCTGCATAGGTTATGTGGTCTTATACAAACGATCACGCTTGTATATATACACACATCCAAACATAAACAGCACCAACAACTCGGACCACTCCATCAGCCTGAGGCCAGTGCTCTGCTATACATTTCAAAGCTCTGAGTTAAACATAAACACAGCACTTCCCTGTCATAACAAGCCAGTGGCTTGGTAACCCAGCAGTTTGTTAGTGTTGCAGTGATCCTTCTTCCCTGAAGACACAGGGGCCACATCCACACGTCCTCCAGGCTTCCTCCGGCTTGCAGGACGACTCTCGAACTCTCTCAGGTTCCACAACACCAGTCAGAGAGAAAACCAACAGTGTTCAATGTGTCAATCAATTATGGTGGGGAACTTAAGGTCAGCTATGTGGAAAGAGATTAGCTGGAAGAGGGAGGAAGGGTGTCTGCTGAGAGGAACATTAAATTATTAGAGAAGGAAACAAAGAGACAGAAAAAAGGGATGAGCTCTGTGTTACAGGCTAATCGTTACGCCAATTAAAACTGCAGTGAGGGAATTTTCACTGCTTATGAAACAGACTGAATTTAACAGTGATGCCCCTTTATGAACTACAAAAGAAAAAAGGATCATCAGCTACATATTAACTATTACCACATGGTAATATTAAGTGCTTGTTGCTGATGCAGCATGTGTTTACATATTACAATTCTAAAAACAAGACTTCACAACTGCTTCAAAAACTCAACAAGAATTTAGACAAATACACTTGTTGGTAACCTTGTTGTTTGTAAAATGTGCTATATACATAAAATGGATTGGATTTGATTGGATTGATACAAGAGGAGCATTTGTTCACATCGACCTAAAACTTAGACAAGGATTTTAACCATCCATTATATAATCACACAAAGCGAACATTAGCCAAAGTTGCATCCAACCGCAATAGTGTGCTGCAGTGTAAACTGCTTGATTATGTCTGGTGTTTGCATTTCAAGTAAACTAGCAAACATGGGAAACAGTTAGGTATGAAGTAGAAAGACACACGCTGACACCATAGACTGTATAAAATATGGACGTAGTATCCGTGACGTCACCCATCAGTTCCTGAGCGCTGTTTTGAAGCCAATCGACGGTGGCAGCCATATTGGAAATGCGGAACTCAACCAGGCATAGTGTGACGTAAAGAGGCAGAGTTTGAGCCTCCTAGCCAACAGCTATGTGTTCCTGTCCGGGAACACATATTTTCTGAACTGTTGCGTTAGAAAAAAATCCACCCACCGTACAGTGTATGCCGATAGAGAAATTAGCTACGTAGAGCCAAGTTGTTTTTTGAACCAGACTGTAAACATGTTTATTAATGCTGCAAAGATTGTCTTTTTCCCATTCATGTCTATGTGGTTTCCGGTGTTTCTGCAGCCAGACTCAAGCGGATTCTCGATGAATTGTAGTTTATAACACTTCCGCATGGGCTTCATAGTTTGAGACCGGAGGTTGCCGTTTGGCTGACACTGACAATTAGAAACAGTTGGAGAGGCAAGAAAGCAGGTAGAGGTGTGTATGATTCTTTATTGATGCTTCAGGTTTTTATTTGGGTACTTTTTGTTTACTGCATTAAAGTGTATTTTTTATATGTGATAAAGATCTTTGTATGACTAATCCAATGCTCAATTAAACCACATGATCATGAAATGTTAGCACGAGCCCAAAGGCTGTCCACCTTCTTATAATAATCCACACGGCATAGGTTTGTTTCTGTTTGGTTGTTGGCACATCATCGAGAAGTGGCTGAGATATTCCAGTCAATACCAAAGTGGTCGACACAGTGACTGACTGACATCCCTATATGAAGTGCCATACCACGATCATGGCTGCAAACCTATGTGACCGAAACCCAAAGAGCCAGTGCTTATTTGAACGTATGTAAACTGGTGCTGTCGCTGCTCTGAAGAAACTTTCACTCTGAGAGATAAATGTCTGATTGTGGATCCGCTTGCAGCACAGACGAGAGGGTAGAGCTTCTCAATAAAACATCTGTATGTGACCCATAAACAGTCAGAGAGGAAAGATGGTGTGCTCAGATGAGGGGCACAATGTGGTCATCTTTAACGAGAGACAGGTGCCTGTTTTACACCCTCACACATAAAATACAAAAACAGTAGGCTGCTGGGGGCAACTTTTACATCCAGTCTTCATTTGGTAATGCAATCCCACGTCCCTCCCTTGAACCCACCCACTAATATATCTCTTTTGCAGCAATATGCAGTTCTTCAAGACGGGTCAAACTTTATGGTATATGACAGGGAGCCATCTCTTTTACTTCTCCCCTCTTCCTCCTGGGGCTTGAACTGTTCTCCAAGTCAACCTCGTAAAGCTGCAAACCCCAGACGCAGAAAACGATGGTGATGTATGCAGCAAAGGAGCTTTACTTCATGTGAGCGTATCTACCAACAGCCTGAAACAACCAATGTGGGAGCTTATAATGGTCTTTGAGAATCAATAAATGGATAAAGATCATAAATACTGATGTAGTTGGAGTTTGCCATTTATTGTTGCTGCTTTTATCAGCTGGTTATGGTATTTTCTTACATTCCCCAATCGTTGGAAAGCAATGGGCCTCATTCACTAATAAATGCGTAGAAATGTTCTTACTCTGCGCATCAGATAAGTGCTTACGCAAAATCGGATTCATGACACGTGCGTACCAGCCAATTTTGTTCTCATCACCTTGCGTATATTAGTGAATCAGAATCATTCTAAATTGACAGGCGCGTGCCCGCAACCTGCAATCAGCATACTACCACGCCCCAATTCATCCATATAAGGACATCTGTTCGGTTCATCAAGACTCTGAGTTTCACCTCGTGAGAAATAGAGGTGATTGCTGAGAAGGTTGAGGCAAGAAAACCAACACTTTTCCAAAGCGTGTCAGCAGGAGTCACCATGAAAAAAAAAAATGAAGCCTAGGTTTCTTACTGAGGCTGTTAATACTGTATTTAAATCTAAATAAAACAAAAAAAATATGCTCACCAACTAGCCATCTAGAGTAGGGGTTCCCAAAGTGGGGGTAGGGACCCCCCTGGGGGATCAATCTTCCAGAATTAGTTCTTTTGAAGTTGTCTGAAATAGTACATTTTACCCATTATATTAAAAAATATCGACAAAAATAGTAGCTAACCTTGAAATAAAACCTTGAAAATAGAAAATGTGAGGAGTTTTCTGCCTTTCTTTTTCCCAGATGGCTATATGACAGTCATCTGGCTTTTTTCTTTTACTGTAAGTAGTTTAAATATGTCATGCATTTAGTTAATAGAGTATGTGTTTACATTTTCTGAGAAAGTTGGTCGTCATCATTTGTGCGTAAGCACGGTCTGAGGAAGTTCTAAATTTGTTCGTAGGGTAAGAACAAATTCAAGTAAGAATATATTGATGAATCCCAGATTTGTGCTTCAAACGTGCGTACGCACAGTTAGTGGATGAGGCCCAATGTGTATTCAACGTATGGTTTTTAGCTGGATATATTGTTTCAATTCCTTTCCACTGCCTTTTGAAAGCACAGAATTTAGGAACACTGTGCAACATTTTTTTCCACCTTGTCTTAGACTTGGAAACAGGTGTGGTTCACTTGTGGGCTGCTGAACACAAGTCATAAGTGAATTAACTCCAAACGGCTGCAGAAAAACGTAAAGCTCAATTATCAGGGTTAAACTCTCACCATCAATCTTTCCCTGTCCTCCCATCGGCTCTGAACGAGTGACAGACAAAAATGACCTAACCCACTGACTTCCTCTTTCCTCACAGCTGATTCTTTTAACATCTGCACACACTCAGATGTATAATGTACACTGCAAAAGCAATCCATACGAACATGTCATGCGGCTGCGTGATAGGCCTGTCTTAATTTCCTGGAAAGAGAAAGCTGCAAAAAAAAATGATGAAGCCCTCGAAGTGACATGGAGGGAAAGAAATTAGGTTGATCCTGAGAATCTCTTGCAAGATCTCATGAAAGTTTTCACTCAGGTGAATTCCCACTTCAGGTCGTAGGCATGGAAGAATATCAAAAGTGGAAGACTACATTCACAGTTTCAACTTTCCCTGGTTAATAACTCATCAGACAAACATTAGCTCCTACCAGAGTAAGTTGCAACCTGATTTTTGCAGAAGTTTCTCTAAATCAAGCTATTTTTTTCTGTTTATATCCCCCTCTCTTTCTCCTTGATAAACAAACAAGTTCACGGCACATAACTTCTGAGGAAGGTATCCCAAATTAAACAAGCTTTATTATCAAAAACTTCACAAAGGTACTCTTTCTGCAGAGTTTTTTTTTTTTTTTACTGCAGCCTCATTCAGACATGGACTAGCTCTAATTTACTCCCTGGGAGACTCCCTTGGACAGACAGAAAAGGACAAACAGGGACATACTTCTGCACAGATGTCTCGGTCTGCCGCAGAGAATCCAATAATCACCTGCGGCCTGATGTCGGAGAAATGCAGTCATAAAAGCAAAGAGCAAGTAAACACAACAACTACCTAACTAAAGGCCTCCTCCATGTTATTTATACTCTTCCCAAATGTTTATGTGACCATACCGCCCCAGCACACACACAAACACACACACGCCGACACCGACACACACACACACACACACACACACACACACACACACACACACACACACAGACACACACACACACACACACACAGACAGACACACACACACACACACACACACAAACACACACACACACACGCACTGCATCCTTAGCAACGCCACCAGTAAATAGTCACAAAACATGAGCAGAGAATTCCTCTGATGTGGCCGTCGCCTGCGTGCAACACACCTTGTAATTGGCAGCATAATTGTTTTCTTTTTCACTGCTATATTTCACTGCAGCTCAGAGGCCGCGTTGGATCGACCTGATTTATGTCGTCGGAACGAGCTGAGAGCTTTTCAAGATGAACTGGTGCAGATGTTTCTGTGCAACATTTTGTGGGACACAGCATAACATATGTGTGTTTGGATATCCACCTGATTCTGGGAGGGGAAGGGAGGGGAGGGGAGGGGAGGGTGGGGGGTTCCTGTGGTGCTGAGGAGCATGTGACCCCCTCCTTTCACTTCCTCTTTTTTTCCCTCCGTTTTCTCTGAAGGTGCCCTGCTGGTGGGTGCTTCTTGATCCAGTCCCAGCTGGATCCTGTCTCGTTTTAATGGACAAATGGAGTGTACAGTTGTCTGTGCGGAAGTATGCATGTACTGTATGGAGAGAGGGGGTGGTGGAGTGGTGGGGGGGGTTTGGGGGTGCTGAGTGGTGGGCATGCAGCCAGGAGCAGGGAGCTCCTCGTGGAATGCCATGGAAAAATGAGACAGAGGAATGCAGACTCCACTGAGCAGTGTAAACAGGCCGGGCTGAGAGAATGCTGCCATGCCGCTTTGAAGTCGCTTCATCTCCATATCACACGCAGCACACGCAGCACACACACACACACACACACACACACACACACACACACACACACACACACACACACACACACATGCAAGCACAAGCGCACACACACACGCGCACACACGTGCACACATGCACGTGCACGCGCGCGCACACACGCACGCACGCACGCACACACACACACACACACACACACACACACACACACACACACACACACACACACACACACACACACACACACACACACACACACACACACACACACGACCTACTGCTGTGTTATTAACCAAGGAAACTGGATTTTAAACAGTCCTCTGTATGTCCTGCTATGTTTTGTCGCAGCCATCATGTGAACTGGGGCTGTCAAAACTGATACCACAAGTTCAAGTTCACAATGATACAATCTGTTTATCTAACATTCAACATTTCAGTGTTGAAAGTAGCCTTATACCCTATTTTTCAAGATAAAATGTGCACTATACTATTCAGACAACTATTAAAAGTTTTATCATATCAGGGATGTGAATCTTCTGGATTTATTTGGATTTTGTAATTTTCTGACCTAGTGGACTCACAACACTTTAACTATCCACAAGGGTGTTAGATGGTATTTGGCTTGAATTACAAATGCTTAATTTTAACAGGAGAGCAGTGACTCGTCTTAGCTGTGTGCGTAACATGCCCATTAGCCGACAGATATCGATTCATGTGTGCTGAATTTGTGTTGTGTTGATTTCAAAGAAAGCTGTGTTTTGGTTTATTTCAGTGACAAAGGCGGCTGCAAGGTATGACATCGCTAAGGTCCTCACTGTAGTTATTGTTTCTTAATCACATACGATGATATCATGAGGATAATTTTTTCTCCCACACCTAATGATCTGAGTATGCACAGCTACCTATAGCTGATCAGATTCCCCTTCTCTCTACAGACCACACACAGGCTGACAACAGTTAGCTCCTCTGGTTGAAAGAACACACTGAGACTGTCACACTGAAACTTTCATGCAGTATGATTTCTAGAAATAAAGGTTTGCAATAAGCCTGAATTGGATTCTTGCACAGAATGAAACTACAGTTACTTTAGTTATTGTAGATAAAACTACACTGTATTAGTAAAAGCTTTAGATAGACTATATGAATAAAACTGCTGAAATTGTACTGTTACTGTCAAATAGCCGCAGGTGAGCTGAGATTTCTCCTTGATTTCAATTGGTGCCAGATGCACAGTTAAAGGAGTTACATCTCAAACCAAAATACAACCCCAATTCCAAAAAAGTTGGGATGCTAAGTGAAATGTTAAAAACATATTTCGACTTTATGCAAATCATTCTAACCCTGTATTTCACTGAAAAATAGTGCAAAGACAACATAACGAATGTTGAAATCAAAAAATGTACTGTTCTAATAAAACAAATATATGCCCATATTAAATTTGATGCCAGCAACACATTTAAATAAAATGTTTAGAGAGGTGCATTTTTTAATGTGTTTATCACCTCTTCTTTAATTTAAACAATGTTTTTTTTATTTTGAGACCCTGCTGTGATTTCCACCACAGAGTCTTGTCAATGATAAGTGCAGTGTTGCCTGAGAGCCCAAAGATCACACCCATCCAGTATTGCTTTCTAGCCTATTACCTTTATTACAGAGATTTCTCCAGATTCTCTGAATCTATTAATGATATTATGTACCATACATGATGACATCCTCAAATATTTTTCTACTATTTGCTCACGCAGTCTCTCACTGAATGGTGAACTTATTCCCATCTTTACTTCTAAGAGACTCAGCCTCTCTGGAATGCCCTTTTTTATACCCAGTCATGTTACAAACCTGTTGCATATTAACCTGACGAGTGGGGAGATAGTCCTCCTCGTGTTTTTTAGCATTACACAACCTTTTCAGAGTTGTGTATTCCCTGTCCCTGTAACTTGAGGCGTTTTTCGACCACAGGAACTTTATCCCGGAACTAGGGACTTTACCCCTGAACTACGTACGTTTCTACCGGAGGAACCAGGGTCTAAATTTAGTTCATGGTAGATAATCTCCCGCCTAAAAAGCCCCTGCTTGGGGGGGTAGTACTTTTCAAAGGTCCTGGGACTTTCGGTTGAAAGTGTCGGTGTTTGTGGAGTTTACACAGTTGTTGAAACACAGCGGGAGTTCCTGGGAATGCATACTAGTTTAGTTTTTTATTAAGATTTCAAAATATTATTTAATATACATTTTTTTCTCCATACGTCACTAGCCTGATTTGCACAATCTACTTGGGACTTCAGCTCATGGATGAAACGCAGACAACAATGGGGGCACAGGAACCTTTTAGTTCCGGGGAGAGTAGTTTAGGGGGCTAAAAGACCCAGGAACTCTTGGTCGAAATGCACCTTTAAAATACAGATAGAGTTGCAGATGATCCTAAAAGTTTGAGTCCAAGAGATTTTTCGGGGTATCAAAAACAGAACCACAATCAGATTTTAAAAACAAAGTAGCATCGCCAGTAAGCATCAGTGCTGGAGCAAGATTTAAAACAAGTGAAGTTGGACAGCAACCATGATCTAACCTGCAGCTCTTTCACTGTCATGGCAAAGCAGATTACTTTCATCCTCAGATCATCAAATAGTGATGCTGAGTCTTTACTCTTCGGTGGCTCAATGCACTGGGTCCCCATCTGTCTGTCTACATCAGAGAGCAGAGGAGAGAGAATGCAACCAAGTGGATATTTCTTTTTCAATCCTCATCTTTGGATTGTTAATGTCTGCATCATGCACTTCTGCCCCTTAAGAGGATGAAGAAAGACAAGGAGGGGACAGGTTCTCTGCAGATAAAAGCCATAAGTGGTTAAAACTATTCTTGCTATTCACCTTATTTTTGGTGGTTGAACGGACGCAGGCAGTTAACTGTTATTTTATGAAGCACATCCAGTTCCATACTTCCGGTCAATGGTAAATGCCAGTAGCTTGACTAATTCAAAGCCACAGCCAAAGCCCACTCTCCAAAGTGATGTTTCTGAGGAAAATGGGAATTATGTGTGTCTTCAGAGGATGTCACAACAGCTGGTACAAACGGAAAAGGCCAAGCCACACAACGACGAACATTTTAAACCGAAGTATGTCATAGTTTTACTTCCGCATTCAAAAATAAAGTGAATAGGCTATATGCAACTTTTTATTACTATCTATTACAAATGACTAAGATGTGATTAATACAAAATATATAATCACGTTGGGTACCAAGAACATCATAACAGTTACACAACCTCAACTACACAGCCTGTGTACAGCATATGTGCATTTCCTGCCAGGCTCAATGTCCGCCAGGCCGGAACTCACACTCTATTTATTACTCAAACACAGATGCACTCACTTCAACACACACAAGCTCACATATACACCCACGCACATGCCTGTGCACTCACATTGCTGCATGTCCACACACACAAGCCGACCCAGACACTCACACCTGCTCTCCCTCCGCGTGCACAACACTTCAAGGCTTCCGGCCCCGCTGACGAAAGTTAATTTTATGAGCCGAGTCCATCTATCTCCTCAAACTCCCCCACTCCCTCTCCCTCCTCCTCGCCTCCTTCAGTCCGGCCTTTCAACATCTTTGTTGAGCGAGCCGCGGTGATATCAGGGTAAGAATGTCTCGCTGTAGACAGTAGACACACAGGCACCGCAGCCTCCACCTCAGCGTCTGAGCCAGCGGGCTGAGGAATCCACTCGAGTGGGCAGGTAAACACTGCTGCCCTATAGAACGCCACCTTCGCTTACTGTGTGTGTGCGTGTGGGCGAGGGAGAATGAGTACATGAACAAGTGGCACATTACAGAACAAGACAGTTAAACCATCAGTAATGTATGTCCTTTTTTGGTCTTTGGCTTCATTGAAATCATCATCATGTTTCAATAACATTTTCACACTGTGATCTCTTTATTGGTTTTAATCTGTGTGTTAATTCATCAGTCTGCTTGATGTACCATAAAATCCAGAATAAAAGTTTCTTTGGAATATAAGACATTGTATATTTGGGGTACTCTGAGAGGCTAGATAGACAAGACAGGAAACAGCAGTAAAAAACAATGAACGTTAAAATTTAAAGTGATGTCACGACGGTAGCTGGTTGTGGCTTTGTCACTGACATGAACAATTTGCCGCTCAACTAATTCAACCAGTTAAAGGAATGCATAGCTTGTGTTTTGACAGACGGAGTATACAGTAGATGCACAGAAGGGGAGTAACATGAATTATGATTGTAAAATCATCCCACCACTAACATTTTCGCCTTGTCAGAGTTTGTATTAACAAATATGTATTTTGAACTTGTTGACGTCTCATCTTCATCATGGAAAAAAGGCCACTTGACTAATTGGTCCTGTGTCTGTCCCAGAAAAAGAAGACTCTTGACTTAATTTTAAGGATCACTAATAAGGGGATAATGTTAAATCTCTGGTGCATTTCCTAATTTAATGCACCAATACTGCAACGGTTTCATAGTACACTTATACTTACACTGACATACACTGACTTCCACATACTGAGTAAGTCAATGTATATGACAGTGTAAGAGGTGAGAGAGAATAAATCTGGTTATGATTTGAGTTGATTTAAAGCAGGGGTGTCCAAACTTTTTTCAAAGAGGGCCACATTTGATGTTGTCAGAATGCCTCAGGGCCAGTGGCTCCTACTGAGACTTAGGAATCATGAAATTTATATATGAAATCTCTATTTAATAACAATTATTTGCATTTTTTTCTCAATAAAACAGTAACTAAGTCCTCAGTTCTCCATAAGCCACGTAAACATTAGCAAACGTTATCTTCTTCTGGAGGAAAATATTTTTCATTAGGGTCGGGCAGTGTGGGAGAAATATTGTCTAATTTTTCTATGGCAGGATCATGATCTGGATTTCATCACACTTCTTTTTCATGATGTTTTTAAGACATTTCTGACTGGCAGACAACATTTTAAGAACTAAATAATTATTTTCCTGAGAGCTGAACATTTTTTATGCATCAATTTTGCCGTTTCTGTGCGATTTCATAATTTTGATCTTGATTTGTGTCCTCTTTTGTGTCTTCTGAACTTTTAGTGTTCATCAAGAACATTTTCACATCATGATAAAAACATTAATTTAAAAAACCTGTCAGCTTTAAGAGTTCTTGTGTTTCTTCTTTAATGCCGTCTTGCAGAATTCCTAGTGCTTTGTCTTTATACAAGTAGTCCATATGAAGCTTTTTGAGACGTTTCTGGATTGACTTTAGTTTTGTTTGTGCGCTTGAAAGAAACTGCAAATGTACAGATGAGTCAGAATGAAATTAATTTCTTTGCTACAAATAACACAAATTAAGATGGAAGCTTGGGGCCATAAATAAATGGACCTTGGGCCGCTATTGGCCTCCGGACTGTACTTTGGACATGCCTGATTTAAAGGCACCGAATCTTTCAGTTGTTGGTCATTACTTGGTTTTGAATTAATGACTGCAACATCACTTCTCACAATGTTATTATAAAATAAAGTTACGTAAAACACCAAACCAGATGTCTTGTACCAACCGATTCAGCTTTGTGTGAAGAAATCTAAAGTTCAATAGCTGTAATGTAATGTAAAAGAAGGTGGGATTTTTCAGCTCCTCTGACAGTCAGACCTCTTTATGTAAATGTAAACACTTATCTTCAGCGTCTCAAATACTGGAGGCCGAAGATTGTATGATAACAACTGCCATCTCCAACAACAGCACACTCATCTCCGCCACCATTAAATACCCCACACATCCATATGTACACTAATAAAAGTCTCTGTAGTGTGTATACACATAAATCCTCTGTCCTAATGGTTACAGTATGTATACAGTACACACACAGACACTAACAAAGTCAAGTTGAGCCGTGGCTGCCTCTTTTCAATTTCACAGAACTGTGCCATCTCACTAAGTAGACTCTTTGGACATGAACACACAGTCTGGAGTCCGATGAATGAACCCTGCAGCGTTCACCTACAGTCGCTGTGTTTCGGCGCCAGACAGAAAAAAATGTTTAGATAGAGCAACATTCAAAATATCCTTTAAAAGGCAGAGAAGAACAAAATGCCTGAGCAAATGAATTTTTTTTCAGACCTCCTTCCTCATTAAAATATATTTGGCGCATAATTACAGAACAGGAAAAGTATGCCGAGTGTATTGAGACAACAAAAACAAGGCGTTCTTCTACCACAGCAGCGACATTATGGTGCAGCACTTCCTACTTTAATGTCCTTTCAGCAGTCGTCCCGCTGTACTCTGAGGGATGAAAGGTAGGAGAGCCCGGAACAGAGCATGGCCTGTCATCACCGCCGCGCTGTCGTATCATAGGGAAGCTTTTAAATTGGTACTTGTGCTGCCTGGCGGGCAGGTCTGCTGGTGTATTCTGGTACTAGATAAATCTCTTCTACAGGGACAGTCTGTCTGTGATTTAGAGGCCGGCCGATACCACCAGACAAGCACTGTTCTGCTTTGGTTTAGGAGGTCAGGGTACATGAAAACTCACCTAAGCCATGCATTTAACTATAAGTCTGCAGACAAAACACGGCTGTTTGTCTGTAGGGTTTTGGCAGCAGAAGAGAAGGTTTATAACTCAATCACAGGCAAACACAGACTGTACTTAAAGTCTGCATGCATTTACTCAACATAAACAGAGATCCTGAATCCTCTGTTTCAGGTCTTTTGAAAGAGGAGAAGGTATGTCCCTTCCTTGTGGCTTCCTTTGCTGCTGTCTCAGCCTCCAACAAGTGACTAAACCAGTCTGGGGTCAGTTCCAGGGAGCTCCTTAAGTCATTTCCTGGTGGAATATTTATTTCACTCTCAGCTTTTCATGGGGTCACTCTCTTCAAACCCAGAGTCCTTTGTTCTGGGCCAAGACAGTCCCCTTTCTGTCCTTGCCTTGTCTTTATGGTGGATTTATAGCTGACAATCCCTGCAATTTCACAGGCCTGAGCAGCTCGCCTTGAGCACGTAAACACCAGCAGGCTGACACCAAGAGGGCTGACATCAAAGGGAGGCTTTATTTATCATACAGGGACGTGACACAATGAGAAAAGATAGAGGAGGGTTGCATAACTACGCATTATAGAGTATGTGTAGACCGAAATTGTGGTTCTTCTGTTAGCCTTATTGTTTAGATGGCAAAATTTATAAGATTCACGTTCAGGGACTACAGCTACCTATTTCATTTTACTAATTACATTCAGTAAATCAATAAACACTGCTTCCAAAAATTCATTTCTGCTTTTAACTTTTAGATTTTAATTTGAAACTACTGTAATAATTTATATATCAATAGACATTTTATTTTTTCTTTTATTTTTTTATGTGTCTGCATAAAACACAAACATCTAGTGTAATCTCAGAAACCTCACAAAAATTAAACCCTGAAAAAGCGTATCATAGACTCTGGTTCAAGTGTCAAAACGTGTCAGAGTCCATGACAGAAAATTATACTGTCATGAATCACTGGTTTCAGTGTCCGTGTTCAAGACAAAAATTCATGAATGGGATTCCTCTAGATCACAAAGGAATTCAAATTTCCAGTCCAGCATTCTGCGGTTAGAGCCTGTGGGCAGGAGCAGAGGTCTGCCACACAAACAGGACCCCGCTGACAGAAGACGAGACCCATTCACAGAGACGGATCGACTCATCCTCACAATACAGACCAGGATGGCCCCCGCAACTTGATCTTTTCTCTTTGCAGAGTCACTCAGCAGGCTCACATTAGACCTTTACACTTCCTCTGCCGGGTCTCCTTCCTCCGGCCCTGAGGGTGTGAGGACCATGGGTATCTGTGCGTCTTTGTGCCGAGGTGTGTGCGTATGTATGTGTGTGTGTGTTTGGTGCAGGGGACACAAAAGAGGGTGACCTCATATGACATGAAAGGAGACTCAAGAAATCCTGCCTCAACTGGAGTCAACTGGAGGGTCCACAATGCAGACGGTCCTGCAGTTGCCTATTAACTGTCACCTGAGTCAGGTCTGTCTGCTGAGCCGCCTACGGCACAAAAACGGGAAAAAAGTCTCCTGTATCGGGTTTTTCCAGCCTTAAAATCATTTCAGTTTCACACTAATTAAAGACTATGTTGAGGGATTTTCTACCATGCAAGGAGACAGGTGACAAAAAGAATTTGGCAGTAGATTTCACCACCTTCTCCTGCAGCCATGGGAGGGTCAGGGGGTTGTTATTTGGGGTGTTTACTTCCATGTAAGGGGAGGGAAAGTGGAACCAGAATTTCCTGATTCATTTTTATGTCAAAGCCTTAGTAGAGAAGCCAGAACATCTCCTCGGTTGAATGCACACACACCTGCACCCGGCGGAAAGAAGGAGGAGTAAGGGAGGAAAAAAGCCATACTTGACTGTAGTAAATAACCGCATACATTTAAACTCCTGGCAGGGAAACGATAATGAGTGAGGGAAAGCACAGCATTCCCCAGTTAGGTCCATTCAAGCTGCGCTGCTATGTGGGTGGGCTGCAAATCAGAACCAGCTTTTATAGTCCTGCCCGTTAGAGGAACCAAAAGCCTGTGTGGCAAAGTGCAGCTGCCACTGTGCCAAGCTGAATCACACTGCAGCTTTCTCCTGGTAAACCACATCACAGCCAAAACAACCCTGACCTTTACGACCACTCATCACCTCCAGATTGTCACAGCCCTCCCATTCCCACTCACACCTGCTTATCATTGCAGGATAATGGTTAAATAACAAGGCTGTGGATAGAGGGGCAGTGCATCAACGTTAAACGGTGTAGTTTAACAGCTCCAAACAAGCTCATGTGGGTTAAACATCTGTCTACGAGCTGACAGGTAGCAATAAAGAAACAAAAACAACAACTTTCAAAGATCATTTTAATCTTGATCTCTTTTTTTTTCCCCACAACCACTAAATGTGTTATGTTTATGGCTTTTGGCAAAAAATACTGACAAAGTATTAAATGAAATATTTCAGGTAGTTGCAAGTAGTACCAAGACGTCTAAAGATGAACTACAACTCTTAACCAGCAGCTATAACCTAACAGTTTTAGTTTGTGAATGTGAATGCCACTAAAGGTTGCAACAAACATATTTTTCAATAGTTTTGATGATCAGTGGGTTCAGTTTTGCCAGGTTCAACGTCAAAGAGGCTTTTTTCCCCTTTTTTTTCCAATTATATTTTTTGGCCTTTTTGCCTTTATTTTACAGGACAGCTGAAGAGAGACAGGACATGTGAGGAGTAGAGAGCGGGGGAAGACATGCAGTGAATGGTCGACCGGCCGGAAAGCGACCCCTGCGACGAGGACTGTGACCTCTGTACGTGGGGCGCTTAGACCGCTAGGCCACCTACACCCCCAAAAAGGCTTTTTAAAGTCCAGAAAATGCCAAAAAGTCAGTTTTGGTTGTTTCACTCTCATAAAAAATCAAGAAGAAGTGGAAATATTTGAAAATCTAT
Source organism: Notolabrus celidotus (assembly GCF_009762535.1). NCBI lineage: Eukaryota > Metazoa > Chordata > Actinopteri > Labriformes > Labridae > Notolabrus > Notolabrus celidotus. The sequence continues at coordinate 19,682,026 of NC_048276.1, forward strand.
AACCAAAAACAAATGAAGAGAAACACTGGTTAAATTATAAATGATTGGATTATTGATTTTTTTATCCAGTGACGTATTTGTTGCAGCTCTGTTTATTTGAGTTCGAAAATGAAAGCTAAGCTACGCTGCTAAAACCAATATTTAAGATTGTGATGAGCATCAAGCTTAGACATCCATATGTTACTGGAAGACTCTAAGCCATGCTTGGTTACTGTCCTTGCTAGCACATTGCCCATGATTAATCAATGTGTTAAAATTTTGAAGAAAGAGTGCCCTCTGGTTAAATTTAGTTGAAGTCATAGTTCAGAATTTAGCAGGCCAACATGGTGGGTGGTTGTTTTGTTTCATATACCATTCCATACTGTAGTGTGCTGTACCAAGAAAAGCGATGTGCTACAACAAGATACAATATGAAGCCATACAATACCATGCTATCTGATATAATACCATACAATATGATACAATATGACACAACATGATGTGGTGTTGGTAAAATTCACATTCAGAAAGGGGGAGGTGAATTGGCTTTGGTAAATCTGAGTAGAGACTGCTCGTGTCTTGACTGTAGGGATGTGTGTTCATTCCTTCTATCTACCTTCATGGCAGTTTGTATCAGAAGCAAGCCTGGATTTTTATTGTGCAGGAAAATGTATGAACCAGCCTGGAAAGTAGCTGAAATATTTGCTTGTATAAAATGCAAAACATATATCGCACAGTTGACTTTGCATTGTGTGTGAACGCTGTAAAATAAATGTAATAAGTTGTTTTAATGATCTAAAACATATTTGTGTTGATGTTTTATTATAAGTCCCAAGTCTGTAAAGAATCATGTTTGTAAGATTCTCTTTATTGAAACATGTTGAATGACAGGAATTATTAAGTCTTGCTTCTGTAAAACCTAATCATGTCCCCATGGAGGTACTGAAAGTGCTGAATTTACCACATAGTAGGTGCATAATGATACATGAACAGTGAAAAGCTCACTTTCAGTACACTTTACACCATTCTAACAAATGATTGCAATTTAAACACACTAATCTAGTGTTTGCTTCTTGCTCTGCCATTTATTTAACATAATTGACTTCATCTGTCTGCAGAAGGTGTGACTCAGGCATTCAATGAGCTCTGTAATTGCAGAGGAATTAATTCTGTCTGATAGGCATAAAGCATTAGGTAAGCTGTAGGTGTGTCCCTCTATGTATTTCAGCATTTAGACCGATCCTATATGGACCAGAACAAACGGTTAAATCAATATTAGCAGGTGTGTGATTCAAGCACATGTTGAGTCATCGTGACGCTCTGTCGACCTGTTTCCACCGCCATATTTAAAGATGATGTGATGCGAGTCATCCTGATAGCAGGCTGCTGCACTGTTCAAGCTTGAGCAACATTACTATGAACTTAAGTGGTTATCTCTGCACTCTCTGTGATTCTTGGCACACAAACGTGCTTTAGACACGCTTCCAGGTGCCAGCGAAACACGTCACTCAGGTTAACTAAACAGGGAAATATCATTACTCCTACCGTCCTACTCAAAATACCTCTTAATCTGTTCAAAAACAATAGAAGACATTTCACTTTAGAGGAGTTTCTTTGTTGTTAGCTGACTTTAAGTTGTGACACTGGAAATAGTGCCTGTGCTTTAGAAACATGAGCATATATTTTGATTTTCATCAGTTTTCCTCTTGCATTTCACAGTTTTAGCTGAAATTCAAAGAGCTTTGTTTAAGATGAAGTCAGACATGAGATGAGAATGAGGTGAAAAGAAACCATCATGATTTCCTTGACAAAAACCAGACCTCTTAAGCAGGCTCTCTTGTTGTGTTACTCAGTGCTGTTTAGCCCCAGGGTGCCTTTCATGTGATGGCTGTTTTACTGGCAGCTCTTAATTCCTCAAAGCGGGACACTCAAACAGTGACTAGACACTGGTTCATTATGCCAGAGAGAGGCCTCAACCCAGCCTTTAGTAATTTTGTTTTAAAGTAGTTCATCATCACTTCATGATTAATCAGCTGTTATTTCTTCTCTCATAGTTTGGGTATTTTAAAGGCACTGTGGACCTCCTATTCAGGAAAACATTTATCACTTTGCCCAAAGGAAAACCTCCAAAACACTGGCTGTTCAAACTAAATGTAGTGGCTCATGAACAAGTTCAATAATAAAAACCACAGCTGTTTGTGGTCGCCTGATATAAACAAGCTATTTTCAAGGCACCTTTACATAACCAAACTACAAGAGGGTTGACCCTTCAAATGAACTTTTTTCTTTGATTTGTTGTAGGCTCCTAAGTGTAGTTATTAACATATTTAGGGTGTTTTTTCATCTCTTTTTGCCTCTCCCTCAATGTTACGCGTCTCTCCTGCAGCATCCATTACAATTCAGATTATAAAAATTATGATGTCACTTAGCGACTTCTAGGACAGCCAATAGCTACTTTCCTCACTGAGCAGTTTGGCAACATATCTGTTGTTCAATTGTTTATTAAGCTGGAGTCAGGGGGAAGGGCAAAGAAACAGAATAATATTGGGGCAGTTTTTATGTCATGTAGGTAACTCCAATTCTTAGATTATTTTTTTTAGCTGTATGGAGTAATAAAGACTACTGACCAAACTAGCTTACCTGTTAGCCTGTTACCAAACAGTAATACCAACACTGTAGCCACAGCATTAGCTAAGCTTGCGCCAACATTAGCTACTGCATCTTGCTAGCAAGCCTGCTTGCTTACCGATACATAAGCTAACATTACACATAACTTCAGTTTAAAAAAAAAAAGCCCAGTAAGGAAAATAAAACGTATTAAAGACAGTTGATCCACCCAGCAATGCCTTATTACAATGTCAATCTAGTGGTCCATTTCTTTGCTGTTTTAAATAGTTTCATGCAAGGTTGGTTCATGCTGGTTGAGACTGTTGGCTTTAAACACAAGATAACTAAATCTACCGGTTAATTAAAGGTTTTCTTATTAAGCCTCATGACTGAGTCAGCCATAGCTTGTCAACATTAGCAACAGGTACACCTCTACTCAGTTTCAGGATTTAGCTAAGCTTCAGTGTGATGACATTACCTCCAGTGTTGCCAACTCCTCAGTGAGGAAAGTAGCTATTGGCTGTCCTACAAGTCTCGAGAAAACGCAAAATGATGTCATCGCCTAATTTGCATAATCTGAATTGTAATGGATGCTGTCAGAGAGACGTGTAACGTTGAGGGAGAGACAAACAGGTCAAAAAACACCCTAAATATGTTTCTAATTACACCTAGGAGCCTACAACAAATCAAAGTAAAACATTACATTTTTCAACAATACAATTTTCAAGATAGTTATTGTATACAATCTACATGCATGATACATTTGCAGTCTGGACGCTGAGGGATGAACGCCTCCTGCTCTGAATGCAGCTAGGAGGGACTCACAGCAGCATCCACTGCTCGTTGAGTTGAGAAAGAATGTTACATGCTTTCATGTCAGTCTCCAAAAGTCTCCATTTAACACCAGAAAAAAGTTGCTAGATTTGTCACTAGTCGCTTTTTTGAAAGAGAGTCGCTAAAGGGGTCTAAAAACTCGCTAAATATAGTGACAAAGTCGCTAAGTTGGCAACACTGGTTACCGCTAATGGTGCGTTCAGACCAAACGCGAATGAAATCATTTGTGCGAATGAATTACATGTCAAGTCAATGCAGAGACGCGAGTAGACGCGAGTAGTGATCTGGCGGCATGTATCGGGTGGTGCGAATGGCACGACTCGCGCAAATGATGCAAACCATTCACGAGAGTTGGAATATCTGAACTCCAGCGAATGTATCATGGCGCGATAGCCAATCAGCGTGCAGATCACCCGGTGACTTATGGACCAGTGGAGATTCCAGCGGAGTTCCCTCATCTGGAATATATGGGACACTTTGATTATATCTCCATGAGGCTTCCCCAAACTCTGTGACTCTACCTGTTTTATGGGATCAGGAATAAACAGGAGCTCACTGTGAGGACAGAGAGGGAGGGACAGAGAGTGAGGAGGATTATCTGGTGAGTTGTGAAAACCGGCTTCCCCATTCAATGTAAACAAGCTCAACCTTGTTTGATGACAACAGACAGCTGTGGCATGGGAGCCCCCATCTCTCTCGCAAATATTCGCGTCTTGAGCACTCTGTACACGTGATTTTGACGCGTGAATTGAGCGAGTCATTTGCGCGACTAGCGCGATTGTTCACATTTGGTGTGAACTCACCATAAAAGTTTGATGAATCAAGTCATCAGGGGTAAGCTAGCTAGCTGAGCTAGCCAGCTACAGCTTAACTGCTGGGGAATCCTACATTTTTGTATTTAGCCTGCATTTTGGGCTAGCTATTATCATTCTAACATTAGCCACCTGTGAGCCTACATTCAGAACTCAGCTCAGCTTTAATGTGACGATACCACTTTTGAAATAGCTGTGAATAAAAAGTGTGTTTTTCCTTTAAGTAGTCAGGGGAATAATCAAATCTAATGGTTTATATGTAATGGACAGTTTTCTCTTCATCTACAATGGTGATAAATTCCTTTGGTGGCATGAATGGGGGGGATGATGCTGTTGAAAAAAAGCTTGTTTACTACCACTGATATAATAATCACAGTTAGAATGAGAGGTTGTGAACCATAAGTGCATAGATGAGTCATTAAAATACGATACACACAATGTGGAGGGGCCATAAATACCCTAAATGTGGCTTTGTGTAATGGGTATGTGGAGGTTACATTCATTCAGTGGTAAATGTTAAGATACAAGCAAACATCTGTGTCTACTGGGAACAGCTGCGTAGACCTCACTCACTATCGGTGGTTTACTTTAGACATTCCTCTGACATACATGAACACACACAGACACACAAAACACACATATTTACAGGCACAGGAGCATGAGAAAGTCTGCATCATTATACCAAAGGAGTGTTGAAGTGATGTTGGCAGTGGTTTATAGTGAGTGTGTGTGTTTGTGTCATTGTGTGGACCCAACAGTTCACACAGCTCTGGTAAAGGAGACGGTCTGGACTGTTGCCTAAGGAGAGATGGATGGGCTGAAAGATCAGTGCAAGGGGTGTGAAGGGAAGGTGGTAAAGGAAAGGGGAGGAGGGAGGGGTGTGTCTGAACACGCAGCCCCTCTGGGTACATGGGCAATGACATCCAAAGCACTTCCTCCCTCGTATTCCCTCCAAAGGAACAAGTCGTTAAGGTCGAGAGGAGAGGTTGTCTCAGAGGATCTGAGACAATCATCTCAAAGGAGCGCCACATTAGTGGTAAAGGCCCAGAGGAAAATACTCCATTATAATTGTTGTTTTTCAGGCCCCACCTACTTGGTCATTGAGTTTGCCATCATTGTACAACACTTTCCAGTTTAACCACAGGTGTGAATTTATTTTCCCTATTTCATTTCCTTCATGCATCAATCTTGACTCTGGCTGACTTGTTTTGAAGAGTGTGTCCAGAGGCAAACCACCATGCCATGCTGTGTTTGTGGCTGATCAGGTTTAGAAAGAGAAAAACAAGATGTAATCCATGTATTCCTCTTTGAGCTTCAGTGAAAAAAAAAAAAAAACAGCAATGGTGAAATATTTAACATAGCTAAGGTTGATTGCAGTGGAATAAACTACAAATCTCGAGGGGATTATAAAAACCAACTGGCATGTGAAACCCCTATCGTCTGAGGAGGAAGTGGAGCCGGCCCCGGGTGTTTTCCACATTACATGCAGCCCTAATATCAAAGGAGATAACAATTCCAGCTGCGTCGCTGTTGCTGCTACACACTGGATCATCTGGAGGAGTCATCCCCTCCAGTGGCTTCAGCCCCCCCATTCACAACTACTACCACCAGCAAACATGCTGCAAATTCACAATCCTACCATACGACTTAATTCAAAAAAGAGTAACAAACATTTATGCAGTGGTTCGATAAATAAAGCTTCGTAGAGGTTAAAAAGGGTGTAAACCGTAGGCCCTTTTCATTTAGTTTCCAGCCTTTGTAGCAGCTGGGGCGTGGAATAGGAGGAAGCATGAAAAAAAAAAATCTCTATTCTTAATAAAGGCTGTCGCTCTCTTCAGAAGCTTAATTAGAGGCTGAAGTAGTTGCACGCGATGGAGCTGGCCCGAGGCAAAGACCTGCGACAGCTGAGCTGCTGCGCTCCTTTGGTGCAGATCTGTTCAGAAGCATGCAGTCTATTTTCGGCCCTTTAGGCCAATCATGGCAGAATGTGGGAAAGGAGTAAAGAAAGCAGGTAGATCAGGGATGAATCAAAAACATGATCACACCTGTTGAGCTGCGGGACCCCCAAGGAGAGAAAGATTCATGGGAGAAGCATCCTGCACCCTCCTTGTGTATTTGTGATTCACAACAGCACTACGTGAGAGACTTGGTGGACATGTTGGGAAGAGTTAAATAAGAAGACTAATAACAGAACTGTGTCTAAGCTCTGCATATAAATCTAAAAGGTAGAGACAGGTAGTTTAGCTTAGCATAAATTCTGCAAACAACAAGGAACACCTTGTCTTGTTCTATCCTCAAAACTTCACGTCTGACCTTGTTATTAGACAGTGCATGAACAGTGACCACTTTATGAAAGAAGACTGGCACTGTGTTTCAGTCTTCTCAGAGAAAAAACAGGCACACATCATACTCAGTCCTGCAGACAGTTTGCATGTTGCTCTTCTACCTCAGCACTTCTGAAAACAGAGGAAACTAACAATATGATCGGTGTGGAACATGAGTGGAGGTTTACATTAAATATGCGTCCCTCTGTATGAGAGATTTGTCTGTGCAATGCAGGGGAAGTTGCAAGTCTATAAACACAGAGACTAACTGGTATACAGAGAGAGGGCACCAGAGATCTCTCACTATGTTGGAGTCAGTGCAGCCAGACCAGGACTGAGGACTACAGGTGGATTTTAGCCAATGAATCTCACTGGACTGTGGAGTCAGTGTGCTGCTAACTAAGCTCCTCTGAAGACAGACAAACATCATGCTCCTTGAAGTTAAATACACTAAGAAGTGAGTGCATAAGCTGAAACAATAATTACATGAGTGTTTTCTTTGCAGTTGCATATCTGAGAATGTATGTAACACACAGTAGACAGTAGAGTATTGTTATATAAGAACAACTAAAATGCATACAGACTGGTTGTGTAATTTACATTACTGAACTATGTTTCCTAAATGTAGAGTAGAGTATAACTTTAATGTCCCAGAGGGGCAATTTGCTTTGCAGATGGTAGTCCACACAGATACAATACAATACACCACACACAACACAGCACAAGAGCCATACACTGGCCACAGTTACAAGATGTTTTTTAATTCAGAATTAATCATTCAGAATTAAATCATTCAGAATTAAAGTATTATCCTTCGCGTTTACATGGAAATAGTCATTCCGAATTGAGGTTTACATGGAAAGCACATTTAATCGTCTTTATTCAATTCCGCTTAAGGGCTTAAGGTCTGGGGGTTGGGAAGGGTTCTGATTGGACAGGAGCACGTGACGTATTTAGGTCTACCGGAAGAAAACAGACTCCAGTTCTTGCTTCTTTTATTTTTGGTTACAACATGGAAGACCACACAAGTGACAAGTACCTCGATTAACTTGGACGCTACAGCTTTAAAAAGGTCAAAATTTGGATGCTTCCGTCCATCAACTCTTTTCATGATATCCATTTCCTATTAAATAAATATTCTCGGCTCCAGTCCACAATGCTTCGGGTGGCCATCCTGGAATACGTACCTGCCAGCGCGGAATATGTGCGTCATCGCGACAGGACAAGGGAACGAGCATGCGCAGAACGACCGGAATTAATTTGTATCGGAATGAACGTATACATGACGGAGGAATTATTCAACTCGGATTTAAAATCAGAATAAACCAGCCACTTACTTTGGATTCAAATTTAATTTGGAATGGTCATTTTCATTCAGAATTAGGTGTTTACAAGGTCATTTTAAATCTTTTTAAAGAGGATTTAATTTCTATTCTGAATCAAAGAGGAATTAAAAGTCTCATGTAAACGTTGCCACTGTCACATTATATCACAGTGGTTACAGATTATTTTAAAAAACAACAGCCGACAGAATAAAAGACAGTCTGTATCTGATCATGCTGCACCTGGGATGACAGAACCTTAGCAAAACTTTGGCAGGGCTAGATCTCTAACTAACTCACATTGATGCCACAGAAGGAGTATAAACGCACTGAGCACACACAAGAAAATCCTTCAAAGAGAACTCACATCAAACAGTGTGTCGAGGAGTGCTATTGCACATTTAGAAAGTCATACAGAGCCCTATTGTCTGCAGAGAGAGATTCAGAATAGACTCTAAAAAGTTACCTTGGGTCATGTTACTTAGGGCTGAAGACTATAACTTAAAAAATGAAGAAATAAAACTTTGAGAACAAAGTTAGAAATAGGAGCTTTTCAGACCTTTGTAGCTGCTTCTCATTACTGCTTTAGGCAAGCTACTTCAGGCTACATTGGCAGCTACTAGTATAATAAACCTGAATCTCTTGAGGAACTGTTAGTGGTCGAAATGCATTTTGGGAAACAATTTGACAAGAAGAAGGATGCTCTCTGAGGTCTGTACTATATTGTGAAATCAACAAACCCTGTGTATCTTATGGTTGTCTTGCTTCACCCTAACCTGTATAAAGGAGTTCGGGCAAAGCAGTCCCACAAAGTTGGTCTTCAACAAATCATATCAACCCAGGATTACTGTGAGCGTGTTCACACAAAAGAGGCATGATCAATCTACCCTCACCATCATCATATAACAAAAACTCATGGCAGAGCATAGCACATACTCAAGACTTTCTTTTTCTTTTTTTGCCTTTATTGACAGGACAGCTGAAGAGAGACAGGTAATGTTGGGAGTACAAAGTGGGGAAGCCATGCAGCATATGGTCGCGGCCGGGAGTAGAACAGGCAACCTCTGCGACAAGGACTATAGCCTCATGTGACTATGTTGGGTGCTTAGAACGCTTGGACACCAGCACCCCACTCCAGACTTTCTTGTATTTCATGCATGTTGGTCTAACTCTTGTGATACCAATTTTGTTACTGTAACTTTCAACAATCAGGATATCAGGAAGGCACAATTAATAACTCTCATTACTACCCTGTTTTCGTATTAATAATCTCATCATTGCTGTATTTGATACTTTAATCTGATTCATTGAAGCTTCATAACAATGGCAATGCCAGGGACAACCAGATCATCCATGACATATAACATAAATCCACAGAGAGGAGTTCAGGACATTTATAAAGATGTGATCTCACCTCTACCTGTTGACAATGTGGCAAAATGTTCATTTCCTATTGCATCGGTGAACAACATTGGGTTTATTTTTCTTACTTTATTGAGAGAGCACAAAACTTTAGATTGGTGGTGAATGAGTGAACAGTCAACAGTAGAGAAAAGAAGATGAGAGGAGGAAAACCACACGGTAACGCAGTATTTTGTAGCGTTTCAAGAGGATGAACTTTTATCTTGAGAAAAACCTGCTCTGGAGCAGGTTAGGTTCTCAGTATATGTTACCGTGGTGATCTATCTCAGTGAGAAGAGACCCACCTTCATATTGCTGAAAAAAACAGTTACCCTGAAGTTAACTTGATACCTGCAGAACCTGCAGACCCCTGGTGCTGGTTCTCCTGACTCACAGAGCCTATACTGTTATAGGTATTTTCTGAATTAAAAAGATCAGCCAAAGATTGATGCTTCAATCTAAAAAAGAGCAGATGTGATACTACTCATTGTGTTAAATTATTACTCCTTGTTTGTCCATTTAGTATTTGAACCTCTCTGTATGTCCTTCATTACACAGACGTCCTCACCTCTTCAGCCTCTTCAGCTCAAATATCTCAGTGAGGAGAGAAACATCACTGGCCTTGAAGCAGAACTATGACAGACTTTATTATGAGCAACTGTGGAAAAATAAAAGAATGCCGACAAAAGACAAGAGAGAAAAAAAGTTGCACATAAAAGGGGACTGATAAGCACGGTAGACTGGCGATAAGAGACAAAGACTGAACATGCAGAAACCCGCCAAGACGGAGGAGATGAGGGAGTACGATAAAACACACTGAGGTGAAGGTGGCGAAACACAAGCGTCTGGAATGGAAAAAGCGGAAGAGAAAAGGGCTGAGGTATGGAGAGCGATACACAGTTGCACCTGTGAGCAATCTTGGGTTTGTCAGTGTTCTTCGACAGGCATCTCTGAAGGCTTCGCTTCCTCTAAATGGGCCAGATGAATATGTAATCTGTCTCCTTTCATTCAGATCCTTTATTCCCACCCTGGCCACTTACAGTAACCCGCTCTGCTTCTGATCAGACTGGAATGAAATCTGCACAAACACCATCTCCTGTACACAAGCTACACGAGAGCGTCTGCAGGATCAAATCTGAAGCTCAACCACCGAGCATGACAATCCAGAGCTCACGGGAGGTCGTGATATCCAAATCTATCAGGAACCCTATGTATGTGACAGAGAGAGAAAGAACACAAAAAGATACTCAAACAACGTAAGACTCTGAATGAATGACGAATACCAATGACTCAACAAGTGTTTCTCCAGGTGCAGAGTTTCTGGCTCTCAAAAACCTCTTACTGTCCAGCACACACTCTGTTTTGGAACAAATATAAAACTCCAGGCTGCTGGAATTTCAAGACTTTCCCAACACACACATACACATACAGGTTGAGATACACCTGATCCTCAACATGTTTTTACGGTGAAGCAGGAGAAACAAAATGTTAAAAACACAAAGCAGTAGCTTTAAGCCAAAGTTGACAAACGTGTTGTCTTGCCTTTACAGCTCTTTTCCACAGAGAAACTTTGATTAACGTTAGTAACGTTTAGTCAAAACAGCAAGGCAAATTATAATGACCATTTCATACTACCAGTTAAAGGTGAGATATTTACACTCACATTTACACTCCAGTAACATCTCCTTCAACGTCCACTTCAAATGAATGTCTTAAGGCTGGTTTATACGTCTGCGTCGCCCCTACGCAGCAGGGGCTGACGCAGACGTATGCATTAAGTACTTGGGCGTCGATGTTTCCATGTCGCACAGCAATACTCCGCCGAAACACTTGAGGGCAGTGTGGTCTTTCTGATAGTCTGGTTCCGGGCCAGCTACTATCTCTGTTTACTGCTTCACAGCGATTCAGAGCTTGTTATGTTAATCTACAGCTGATACATGTTACTGTTTATCAGACATGATTAAAATGCAATGCCGCCGCACGGACCAATCAAAGGGCTTGCGGTCTGCATCAATTCGACGCGTAATGACATTGTGGAGGAGGTGCACGTCAGCTATGTGCGTAGGACTCTGCGTAGGTACGGGAGCTACACTGACCTCCTGCGTAGGCTACGCCGTTGATTCGACGCAAAAGTATAAATTATGCTTTAGAGGCAAGCTGTGTGTGAATGTGAAAACACGCAGTGTCAAACTGGGACACCAATATTACGCTGTCGCAGGATCAATATCAAAGTACAAGAACGTGATAATGGTGGAACTACAATATGCATTTCTTATTCTTTTTATTTATTCATTTATTTATTTTTGGGCTTTTACACCTTTATTTATAGAGGAGAAGACAGTGGATAGTGTAGGAAACTGGGAGAGAGTGGGGGAATGACATGCGGGAAAGAGGCCGCAGGCTGGATCTGAACCCGGGCCGCCCGCTACATGGGCGAGCAACTTAACCATTAGGCTAAGTCCGCGCCCTTATTTTTTCTTTTAACTCCATTTGCGTGAATACAACAATTTGTCTTCAACTTTTCAGTGTCAGCTGCTCAGTGTCTGTACTGATCCAGCGCTTGTACAAACTAAAGCCAAAGCACTCTGCAAGCCAAAGGTGGTGAGCGCTAACGCTAGCATAGTAGCAGTAGCAGTAGCTCACCACAGTAACTGGGTAGATGGATTGCTCAGTAGGCAAATACTAATGTCAGGTAAGCTTTACTATTAATGTAGCACCTCAGTGTGGAGTGCTGTGTGTTTTTGTTAGGCGGTTGTCTCTTGAAATGTGTTCAGTTTAATTTTAACAACACACACAGGGATGAAGTACAGATGTGATTTTGTTGTTTGCTGGTAGACTGATAAAGTCATAGCTTTGGACTGCATGTCATCATCATCTATAATTATAATTAAACGGGTTATAAAACCCTATGACATCATTTTTATGATTCTGTCCGACAAATATTAAAGCAGACAGTGCTGTGAGCTAAGAGTATTGTAGAGTATTGTCAGAGCACAAGTTGGATTAAACAAAGCTTAGACACAATTTCTCTATTTCTGTATTGTTTTCTGCATTAAATATATATAAAAAATATTATTCAGATATGTGTCTGATACATTTATATCAGTCGGGCTCTACTCCAGGGGTAGTGTTTGTGTCTGGACTCTCACTGTGCTGCTCAATGAACTCAACAAAACACCCTGCAGATCACACACTACATTTTATCTGATCTGAGGGGATTTGTAACGAGGGAAATCCTAGACATCACCTTCATCCGGCTGGCGGATGTAGACTATGGGACCCTCAGCTGATGTCAGAGATGATTTATAACGTTTCAAGACTACTAGGACGCTCCATAACAAACTAGTCCTATTGGGGAAAACTGAGTAATTCATCAGGCAGATAAAATGATAAGAGAGCGTAGTGTTTTGTCTGTCAGTAGTATCTCATGGGGGACAGACGGGACAGTGGAGCCCCAAGGCTGAGGTAGAGTTTACACTGTAGTTTGATGTTGTCACAAACTCCAGCCTGAGAACTGCACAAGCAGATTATCCTGTAAGGGCCGTGTAAACAAGCAAAACATGGACGTGCAGCTGGATTAAAAAAAAAGAAGGCACTTTCACTTCTTCTGTCTTTCTTATACTGTTCTTTTCTTTCCTCTTGTTTTTCTGTAGACATGGCAAGCTGTCTGCTGTCCATCAGGCCACATCAAGCACATCCAATGTGCTGGCCTCCTCCACCTCCTCCTCCTGTCAGATACTGAGGCCCAAGACGGGCGCCATGCCAAATACACCAGATAGTTTCATCCACAGCTGCAAGCAGACGGCTGCCCCAAGTAACAATGAAGTCCACTCATTAAAGATAACCCGACTCTGACAAAAGGAAACACAGGGAAAGAGCTGAAGTAAGAATAACACTCTTGAAGGATGAAATGCAGACATGAAAAAATGTCTTACACTGACATTAAACAATGTTCAGTGAGGAAAAAGACTTCCATGACAGCTCAAAAACATGGCACTCAAAGAGAGGAACAGCCTCTGGTGGGAGGAAAAACAGTGACGCAGCTTGTGATGGCCGCGACTCAAGAAGTGAAATGTGATGATATCAGATGCAAAAGATATCTGGTTTGTATCCTCGGGCTATGCAGAGCATGCCTCCCACGTGCTGAAATGAAACCAATCTCCACAAAGGCAAAAACACCAACGCTACTATCACCAACAACAGTGTGCCATCACTGTCCAATGTTATTTTGTTGCCATGCATGACCTGATTAAATAGAAAACTTATTTGGTGGCAATGATACCGCAAATCGTGTCACAGCCTCGATACGACTTGATCTCCATTTTCTAGATCAAAATACTGACAAACCTCAACACAATACGAGATTCCATCTGTCTTCTGTGCTTGTTTACATCTGGGTATTAGAGCATTGTAGGGGGCGCTGTTGGCCTAGCGGTCTAAGCGCCCCACGTATTGAGGCTATAGTCCTCGTCGCAGGGGTCCCCGGCTCAACTCCCGGCTGGTCCCCTCATTTCCTCTCGACTCCCCACATTTCCTGTCTCTCTTCAGCTCTCCTGTCAATAAAGGCAAAGAAGCCAAAAAAATATACCTTTAAAAGAAAAATAGAGCAGTAGGCGTTTTGACTGCAGGAACTTTACCCCGGAACTAGGGACTTTACTCCTGAACTTAGTGCGTTTCAACCGGAGGTTCCAGGGTCTAAATTTAGTTCAGGGTTAGATAATCTCCCCCCTGAAAAGCCCCTGCTTGGGGGTAGTACTTTTGACATTCTGTCAGTAGCAGTTAGCTGGAGCTACTGCCCCCGCTAGTGGCAGGTGTCTGCACTGCAGCTTAGGCATAATGTGATCTGCATTTCAGGCCTAAAATAAATTACATTTAAATAATTAATTGTACTTAGTACTAACTAGTAATACTGTCAAATGGTGAGATTGGCAACGTTACAACTTAAAGTCGACTTAACGTACACATCCCTGGGTAGTGCAGATTATGTGAATAAATGTATTGTCAGGTATTCTGTAAGAGCAGGCGTTGTTTTCATTATTTTTTTGTTTCCTTTTCATTTGTACTTTAGTTGTTTTTAAAACTAATAATGTATGTATAAAATATTCTTAAAAATGTAATAACTCCAGAGCACATCACTGTTACTTTTTGATATTTTTCAATAATATTCTGCAGACAGAGAGAATAAAAGGATGCAAGAGTCGTATGTTTACAGTGTTCATTATAATTTATGCCCATTTATAAATGTGTTCATCAGCATTGAACACAACTTAGAGCTGTGACTTGTGCATCCAGTTTTGCAGGTAAGACCAAGACTGCGAGTAAAGTTAGTAAAAAACTGAAATATTCTGACTAGACTCATTAGGTTTGCAATCAACACCAGGGTCATTTGAGCTGTCATTATGTTGATTTTATTTCTACTTTCTATAAGGGACAGTCTAAGATTTCTTAAAGCAGCACATGAGCTGCCCGCACAAGCCTTCATTTCTTCCTTGGGGTCCCACAGCAGCCTGTGTTTTCCTGAAGAGACTCTAACATTACAGACTGCTGAGTCTATTTCTATCTTATGGTTAGCTTTTTAAGAATTGTGCTCTGACAACCAAGAGCCTTAAGGAGTGTTTTTGAAGAGATTTTGTAGACCAACAGTGCCCTGCAGGGGATTGAAGTTAGCATGTAGCATTTGAGTTTCTCACCAAATCCTTCGTTAGCAGGGGGACATAGCTTGGTGCTGTGCCCGTGTAACCTGACGCCTATCTGTAATGGCATTTCATGCTTTCACACGAGCTTGGGCCGTCTGTGTGTGTGTGTGTGTGTGTGTTGTGTGTGTGTGTGTGTGTGTGTGTGAGTGTGTGTGTCTGTGTGTGGGAGAGAGTTTGGGGGGGGGGGGGGGGTTGAACATTGAGGCGGGCATCTAACAGTGGCCTGGGCAGGAACAGCTGGCCTTTCATTGACAGGCTTTGAGTGCTCGCAGTTAAAATTTCACTCCAAAGAGGGGGAACATTGTTTCAACTGGAGCCAACTGTACTTGGAAAAATTTTGAACGCATACTAAGGAATAAAGTAGCTTGGGGGTCTGGTACTGTCAAGCAAAATGATGATGCCTCTTTAAACAACTGTGACTGAGAGGACTCGAGCTACCACAATGACAGTGAAAGCTATTTCCAGAGAAAAGCTAAGGCTAATCATTATCTGCGAGGAATGCTAACTGAGCCAAAACTACAAATCATGGACTACAGACTCTAATCTTTGATGTTTTGCCAACATAGCACCGCCCAACCAACAATAAACAATGCACTTTGTGGTGTATAGCTGTTAGCAGAACTTAAAATGGCCAGGACAATTTTAAAAATGCATGACTAAATGATAAAAATGCAGCTTTTTATAGGCACAGTAATACGTTCTTGCTACCATTTCAAATTTGCTTCAAGGTTGGCAAACTTCCTTGGAGTTTGGGTGTCACCTGTTACACACACATTACACATGAACACAGCTAATTGAAGCTATTAAATGATATAACTGCAGTTCTCAGGTGGGGTAGCTTTCTTTAGAGATGCATGAATACATGTTAGAATACAGGGAGGGTTCCTTGGTTTTCCCATTCTGCCAGCTTTACTTGATTACAGCCATTATTCATCCTTTGAATTGTGTGGGTGTGACGGCTGCAGACTGAATCTGAATCAACCCATCTTTATGCAGTCATATGAAGCTCTACCGACGGTAATCTGGCTTCCCACCTACATGAGTATAGTTAACCCCCCTGTTATGTTTGTTTCTCAGGAACAGCAATAATGTTCCTGGGTCAATTTGACCCGGGGCACATTTAATCATCCAAAAGTGTCAGAACATTTGTTAAAATCTCATTATTAACTCAATTACTAACCTAACTAAAGGGAGAGGGCGTATGTGTGTGTGTGTGTGTGCGTGTGTGCGTGTGTGTGTGTGTGTGTGTATGTGTGTGTGTGTGTGTGTGTGTGTGTGTGTGTGTGTGTGTGTGTGTGTGTGTGTGTGTGTGTGAAGAAACAATTAGTATTTGACACTTCTGACTCCTTTTAGCCTCCACTTTGAGTGCTTGGTCAAATTGACCCATGAACAGTATCTATGTAATGTAAACATATAGGGGGGTTTTGCAAATATGTGAAATCAACCATTTTCATTGTATATGCCGATTACACCTATTAAGCCAGACAGAAGAAGTTTCACACCTAAAAATTACTTAACTTTTTTTTTTCAATTTTTGAACTTTGAACTAAAAATGGTCAATTTGACCCACAACATAACAGGAGGGTTAAGGTATCATCATCAGAGAAGGAAAGTTTAAAAAGTTTAAAACTGAGGTGTCTTTTGGGGTAACTAATACATTTTTAGTATTGTGGTTTGCGTGGCCTTTCTAACAAGAAGCACCTTCGCTTGCTGTTCAATCTCAAAAACACACGTGCACAACAGCCCTTAAATCCATCATTTGCTGCATGTTGTTGGATACAGTATCAAGTGGAGTTCATATTTTGACACCCCGTGTAATGACTCCATCTTTTTATTTTTAGCAGCGAGCAGCTCATCCATCATGTCCAGCAGGATAGTGCTGTGTGTCCCTGCTCCCGTGATGCCCTGAGACCCAGCGACCTGCTCTGTCCGGCAGCCCCATAGAACTAGGCCACCCAGTGAAGACATCAACATGCTGATTGTTGAGCTCCAGAACATTTACCTCATCTCTTACCCCCACCCCCATCCTCTGTGCATCCACCAGTTGGTTCCCACACTCCCCTTCTGCAGCAGGCATCAGTGCTCCCCAACCTTACCCCCACAAAAGGGCCAATG
Source organism: Notolabrus celidotus (assembly GCF_009762535.1). Taxonomy (NCBI): domain Eukaryota; kingdom Metazoa; phylum Chordata; class Actinopteri; order Labriformes; family Labridae; genus Notolabrus; species Notolabrus celidotus. Next base: position 19,699,116 of record NC_048276.1, read on the forward strand.
AGCAATGACCTCACCATGGAGAGGCTCCGCGTTCATGCACAACTACACACGCACATACCATCACAAACACCTATACATTTAGGCACACATACACACAAGTATGAACACACACAACTACACACCTCCTCTACTGATACCACCATCACTCTATCCCACAATGCAACATTCTCTTACAAAAACCCAATACTTGGGCTGTGTCACATGTACGTGAATGACCACACAAAGATCAACACCATGCCTTCATCAGGCAGTAACCTCTGTTGCTGAAAAGAAGCAAATGTGTGCAGTACCTCGAGTGTCCTCTTGCAAAAGCAAAGAATGTGATTTTACAAAGTGTTTTACAAATCAATATGACAGAGTTATTTTATCTCTTCACAAAAGTTGCAAACCACTCTTTGGCCAGATGACTGCATTTATAAGCCTGAGCCCTCTTTAAAGACTTACTCAATTGAAATGAGAGACAGAAAGCTGTTGTTTGTCAGAACACGGCCCTATTTACTGTAAGCCCTGAGGGAGATGGTGGGTTGACACTAAATAAAGAACCATTCATCTTTTGTACTGCCATATTTACCATTGTGGATATAATTATGTTCTGAGCTCTTTAAGGCGACATTAAATGTGTCAAAGGAATTTTCACATGAGTTGAAAAGAGGAAAGTCTTTTTATCCTAGATGGTGTTTTAGTCTACTTCAAATATGTCACAGTACATGTGACAATGCAAGCGATTATACTGCCTCACACTCATGTTTCCCATATCTCCATTATAGGACTGATATCAAACAATCTTATCCAAGCTTTAGAGAGCAGATGTTTACATTTCTTGTTACATATACCGTACACTGAGTGTCAACTACAAACAAATAAGGTTGCAAAGGGGTGGAAAATTTCTGGAATATTTCTGGAAAGTTTCTGTTAAATTTCCATGGGAAGTTAAGCTGGGGAATTTTGGAAATATTCCAAATTGGAAATTATGGTAATTTATGGGAATTAACCAGGAATTAACTGGGAATTGAGGGTAATTTAATGGAAAGGTATCATATCCAAGCATAAATATTTTTTTTATAAGCAGATATCCATCCAAAATAATAAAATTAAAACAGATTTATTTGTAAGTAGAACTTTATCACGTGTTAAAAATTGTACTGAACAATCAATTCTTTCATTGAAGAACAAAATATGAATGTTGAGTTAAATATAACTCATCCCCCCGACCCAACTCCTTCTAAAATTAACAAAAATGCAATCCCAAGAAAGTCCCATCCAAAATGTTAAATAAAAAGTGTGTGTAGGGGCGTGGTCTCAATAGCCCTGCAGTAAGCAGTGTGCTATGTGCATGTGATTTAGGAATAGCATAGATATTCAACTGTACTTGCATGAAATCTGGTTGTTTTAGTCAGGATTATGCTAAAATATAATTTTCCCACCTATATTTAAGTTCCCTATTAAGAGCCAACCTTCAGTGTAGTATATTCCTGTTAATTCCAATGACAAGTCTCCAACTTAGAAAATTCCTGGAACTTTGCCACCCTTCAAATAAAATAACAGAAACCCAAAAGTGACCAAAAAAATGTTGTTTTGTGGGTATTTTTAATGAACATTTATAGTTCACCATCTTTATAAAGACACAAAAGATGTAAATGAGCCACTCTAAACATGGAGTTGTGTTCTTTACACAGTCAGATATGGATTTTGAAGGGTGATCTGATGTTATTGTTAACAACTGGAGAATACCGATATTGAAACACTGTCATGTGATAGTGCACCCAATTTTCACTAGTGTGTCTTTTTGGTCTTGTCAGCTGTGGTGCTCTGCTTAATGTGCTGAAGAGAGTGTCTGAGTGAGGCTATATCCGTTCATAACTGCACACATAGGAAAACAAACACACCAATAAACATAATTTCTGTGATTGGACCAAATTTGTTGATTAATCGGTCAGGCTGTAGTGTCATTTTTTCACTAAAGTAAAAAAAATGTCATTCATTTTTTTTCCTCTCTGGCACACAAGACCTGAAAAGTAACTTGCAGTTATACAATGTAGCTGTGTATGTGTTTGAATGTGGTCAGACTGAAGTTATTACTGATGTCTATTTATAACCCACAAAAGTAAACAACTTCATCAGTCAGAAGAAGTGATTAAATGCACACTTCTTTAACTTTTTATACAGCAAAGATGCTCATCACTGATTTATTTGACATATTTTAGAAAACAGGATGTGATTTTTTTGTTTGTTCAAAACTCTACTTACACATCGACACAGATATATTTGCAAAAATATTGGAAGTACCACTTTGTCCACATGGGGCACTAAAATCAATGCATACAGACAATTCTTCATAGGAATCTTGAAGGAAAAAAAATCAGTACCTATGTATTGAATTATACTCCAAAAGAGTGGAGTCTCAGAGATCATCGTAATACCCTTAACTAAATCTGGTTTGGAGGCGTGGCACATTCTGCTCCTCTGGCCTCCTCTCTCTCGTTCCAGCCCTCTCCTGACTTCTCAAGCTTCTTGGCAGAATAAAAAGGCCTCTATGATCAAAGGACCCACAGACTGAAAAAACTGCAGCTATCAGGACAGCTTGTTTACTCTGCATCACCATGACAATATCAGATAAGAGATCTAGAAATATAAGGGGCCAAAAGAAGCGGGTAGACGATGACAGAGTAAAGCGTGCAGGTTACAATGACTGAATCTGTATGCTGAAGGAAACAGAGAGAGATAAAGTGGGGAAATGCCTGTTTCCATTACTACTGGATACAAACAGTGTGAACAATAACACACAGCCCGGGTCAGATCCTCAGGCAACTCTGCTGTGGAACTAAAGAGTGTATAAGAAGGTTAGCCTTCTGGGAACTGGTGATGCATCTCACATATCTTAAAATATTATATGAAGGCTCTAACTGATTATACAATTTGAGCTGAGACAACTCAATTTCTGAATCAAAAGTAATGTATCATATCTGACAACTAAGGGATCACTCTGCTGATTATTTTAATGATTGTCAAGCCTCTTAAACGCACAGATTTTCCTCTTCTGTCATTTCTTATCTGTTTGTTATACAGGAGAAAAATCTGGAGGTTTCACTTTGGCAGTTTAAAACATTTTTCAAACTACTTTTTCTTTTTTTTTAAGTTATATTTCTGCGTTATATTTTATATTCCACCTGCGACGAGGACTGTAGCCTCTGTATGTGGGGCACTTAGACCGCTAGGCCACCAGCGCCCCATCAAACTACTTTCTGACAACTCCTGACATTTTATTGGTTGAAGCCCCTTTCAAACACGAACACAGAACATTTTCTAGATAATTATTCTCAAAACTTTCGCGACATTCAGGCCCTAACATATCCAGGAACTTGCTGTTCACACATGCACCTCAAAGCAGGAGATTATCAGTGTCGGATGTGCTCTCACAACTGGAAAACTAAGTTAAATACTTTTAATATTTATGACTTTTTCTGAATAAATATCACAATGATATGTAAAGGGACATTTCTGCTATACAAACACAGCAGTAGAAAACATAATACTAGCAACTGAGGCTAGAAGTAGAGCATGAAGCAGAAAAACTCAGCTACAGTTTGACGGCATCAACATTCCACTTAGCCACAGGGACTTTTCCAGACTTTTACTTGCTGCGTTCACACATCTGCTCACCCCAACTTCATGTCCATGTGAACATTTTACCAGTCTGGATAAAGTTGGAATATACAGCATTTGCTGTTTGCTTTCAGACATGCAACCCACCTGAACAATGTTTGAAATTTAAGGATTGCTCTGCGTGTGTGAAAGGGGCTCTGGCGATTACAATCATCAGATTCATCTTTGAAAAAAATTAGCCATGTCAAATATCTAGAACACTGCTTATTAAAAATTGTATTGTATCACTGCTACAGTCGAAAAATTTAGATTACATGTAGTCTGCTTCTAGCCTTTCAAAAATGAATAAATGTCTACTTTTGGACAACCCTATTGGGGTCTTCACTCTCTGGCACCATTATTTTGGGGGTCACGCCTGAAAAGTTTGGGAACCATGAATCTAAGGAATGCAAAGCTAACAATTTCACATGCTGAAAAACTAAATTTTAAATAGATGTGTGAAAGAATTCATATATTTACATTAGATTGTCACCTGAGTAACAGCAAAGCAAAGTTAACCCAATATTTCCACATCCACATCTTGCCTATTGTAAACAGAGACCGTTAAGATTTACAATAATATCAATCAATGCAAAATAATCTCCAACTTCCCCAACATTTCCCCAATGTTCCCTGCATAAAAGTGTTTGTGTGAGATTTATGTTTCTCTTCTGGAGAAATCATACACAACAAGTGTGACAATCTCAGCTCAGAATCAGGTCACTGTATTTCCACCATGCCAGTGCACAGAGTGTCCGAAAGTTAACCTCGGTGATAGGTGGGGCCAAGAGGGAGAGCTTGTAGTGGGCAGTCTAGTGAAACACACCCTCCTCTGCTCGGCCAATCATCTCTGAGGAAAATGTCATCCTGAAAATGATTGACAGGCTGCAGCTCTGACTGCTGCTGAACGCTAAGGAGGGGAACAAGTATTGCATACCCGTGCAGCTAGGGACACATAACTCACAGCTAGGGTTGCCTTCAATGTCTCCAGTGCGTCCCATTCAGACCACAGCCATGCAACACTACACCTGCTAACAAGGCGGCCTGACATTCTGCCTCCACTATTTACTTTCTGCTGTATTTATGATCTCTTGTCTGTTCTGGAGCCAAGTGGTCTTATATTCCCTTTTGATTCCCTTCCATTAAAATGGTGTCGCTTTACTATGTCAATGATTGTCGGCCCCAGGTCTGAACTTTGAACCCACCAGGCGAAGGGCACTCTCTCTTGTGCGCTGCAGGGAGGTGAGGGCTGTAGGTTGGGGGTTAACTCGTTTACGATTTGCACCATAAAGCTTCCTGAAAGGTTGGTCAGGCTGAATAAGCAAGGATGTGTTAACCTTTCACCTACCCACGCACCGGCAGCGGAAGGTGGCAGGAAACGGCTCCATTAAGGTGTATCATTTTGAAAATGTGTGTGTGAAAAATTTCAACTAGATGTGTCTTTCTCCTCTCGTCTAAGAGCAGGTGTTTGTGCAAGCTGTCCCAGGAGAGGCAGCTTGGCTACGCTGTTGTGAGACCGCTCCCACCTGTGAAGATCAAATATGAGACATTTATTATACAGGGGGGACTTATCTGGCGCTGCCTATCTGATGGGCTATGTAATGGAGAGGCCCCGGACAGATCAACTTTCTCTGCCCTAAAAGGCTGGAGAGGTGACCCAAAAGGAAAACATTATGCAGGGAAACAAAGATATCGTAGGCGTGGAGGAGAAACCATCTGAAACTTTCTGTCCCTTGGACTCGTTTGTGTATTTGTGTGTGTGCTGGTGTGTTTCAGTTTAAGTTGTACCTAATTAGACTTAATGTCTTTTAGCGTAGATGAGTCACTGTACCCCTTAAATAGAATTGCATACTAGTATTAGCAGAAATCTAAACTGAAAGTTATAATAGTACTGTATTAGAGCCTTTGCATCATTGTGTTGGTGTTATCATGTTTTCAGAAATCATCCAGCAGTAAAGAGATTAAAGTATTTGCCGACTGAGCATCAATCAGGCACCCGCTTAATGATATGGTCCCTCTTACAATTAAATCTACCAGCCCTTCAGCTAAGTCCTTGTGCAACCAACACTTGCTCCATGTCTGTATGCTAACTGTTATGTAACAAAACAACAAAGAGCTCTGAAACACAGCAAGACAGAAAACCAACGGGATTACTGCCAACAGGCGCAGAGAATAAAGCAGCTAACTTAATTGTAGTCAACGCCTATAAAAACTGTACCTGTTTTGTAACTTTGACAAAGAGAACATGACACAACAAGATGACATCTAGATTTATTCACACACACACAGATGTCAAGTAAAGAACCGAGATGTTGTTTTTAGCAACGTTAGCACTGATGCTCTGAGTGTTTGCCTAGTAGTCGGTTTGAGTGTGCTGCTACAAATTACTGAAAAATTTGGTGTCAAATTTTTGATTTTTCTTTGAGCAGTTTGCGTAAAATTCTGCATAAGGAGGTTTTTTTTAATCAGAAGATGGCGCTGTACATTAGCTTAAGCTTCTTCATGGGCAAATGTCACCATAATGAAAGATGTTGTTAGGTCACTTGTTCTGTCACACATTGAGTACTGTCCGCTTATCTGGTCAAATGCTGCTGAAAAACATCTAAAAAAAACTTCAAGTTGGACAAACTAGAGCTGCCAGATTGGCTCTTAACTGTTATTTTCATACTAATGTGCTTGAGATGCATAAAAGATTATATTGGCTAAGTCTTAAGGCTAAATTAAAATCACGTCTCCTGTCACTTATGCAGATTTATCAACTGTTATACAACAGTTCTTTTGTGATAGACTCAAATATTCTGGTTTTAATCATAGGTATACGACATGTCATGAGAGCACTGGTTATCTACTAACACCAAGTCCTAGAACTGACTGTATGATGAAGTCTGTTCTTTTTAGAGGTTCCTCTGCCTGGAATCAACTCCCCACCAACATGAGAATGATCAAAAACAGATTTTCTTTTAAAAAGTCATTTAAACAAATGCTGATGAATCTTTCAAAAAGTTATTATGTAATCACTGTTTGGAAAGTCTCTGTTTTATTAATTTTGGTGCCATGTTTGTCACAATTTTGTTTTTGTTTCCATTATTTTGTAGTTTAATACTACTCATCGTTTATTTGCTCAGATACTTAGTTTATTTTTCATTTTCATTCTTGATTTTTATAATTGGCTGCTATTGTAGCTTTGTTTTATGGATAATGTGTGATTTTAAATAATTGTTTTTCTTGTTTTTGTTTTGTTGTGTGGACCCCAGGAAGACTAGCAACCACAACGTGGAAGCTAATGGGGATCCTAATAAATAAAGAAATAAACTGTTTACTGTCTACTGATGTCCCTCCATTTCTTAACCAGCTAAATAAGCCTTCCTGTAGCTTTAACTTCATCGCAAAACACTTTGAAACTCCCATAAGTCTCAGCTGTACATTGTGTTGTGCAAACCAACAAATGCCGCCAAACTAATCCACTATACTGAGGTTTTGAATTATAATAAGCATCAACCTGCTTAATAGCAGTCTATTTGCAGTGTCTTTGTGGGCATGTTAACCTCCGACATTGGCTTTCATCTGTTCCAAAGTATAGCCTCACAGAGTTGAAACATGGCCGAAGAACTGATCAACTCTAGCTCTTTGTGAAAAAACACAGCTCTTATATTTACAGGAATACGATTAGCTGGATTGCACAGTAAGCTGCTAATGTAGCAACAGAAGGCAAAACATCACAGGGTCATCTGGCAAAAGTTTGGACTCTTTACTTTGATGCAACACAGCAAATAATATTCACAAAAAGCTACCCAATCAAAACCAGATTAATAAGTAACAAAGCATGTTTGATGCTGAAACAAATTAGAAATCCCCAAGCCACAAGAAAATGTAATCACCTTCACTAATCAGCACCAGAATTACAAGATGATTAAACAAATTATTCATATTTTATTATTGTATGCCTGAAATACAGATCATGTGCCTAAGCTGTGGTGCAGCCACCCGACACTAGCTTGGGCTGTAGATCCAGTAGATCAGGGGTTCCCATACTTTTCAGCCCACGACCCCCAAAACATAGGTGCCAAGGATGCGACCCCCGCTGTCCCTCCAAAGGGATTTAATGTGGCTTCATTTAGCTGGTCTGCAGAAAATTAGCCTACCTATATGAGCATGCGTCTGTGTTTCCTGCTCCTTTATGAATTAACCTGCTGCTACTGATGCTTTTGATGATTAACTGTTCACTAACCCTAAACTTAGGAATCATCCGGCATAAAGAAAGGTAGAAAACTCATTACATTTTCTATTCTCAAGGTTTTATTTCAAGGTTAGCTACTATTTTTGTGGATATTTGTTACTATCATTTTTAAATAACTAAAAAAAATAGAAATAAAAAACAATCTGGATGACATCTCATGACCCACCATTCGTGTCTCGCGACTCCCAAGGGGGTCCCGACCCAAACTATGGGCACCCCTGCAGTAAATGGTTAATGCCATAATGCTATACTGCTTAACTACCTGGGTTAAAACAGCACAGATATTAGATGGCGTCTCGTAGCGTGGCACAGTTCAGCAGTATGACATCTACAAAATGGAGATAAAGTTGTGTATAGGCTGTTTCTGGCTCAACTAACATATAACCATGTCATGTAAACAGCACAGGCATGTGGACATTACCCTGCAAGGAGAAGCAAAGGCTGGCGGTGCTAGCTCTGCTAACTCTAGCCACACTCAGCAAACCAGTTTGATATTGTTCACCTGCAGAATCAGTGACCCCATGTTTAGCTGTGATAAAGTTATTGAGCTCAATTTTGACTCTTTTCTGAGTGTTTTCTTACCTTTAGACTAGTCTGCTGGTTGGAATTATATTTAATTTAGACGAGAGGAGAATTTAGGTGCAATGACTTGTTGCTATAACTGTTTTTCCTTGTTTGCATCTCATGTCTCACAGGAACCTCAAGCAACAGATTTTCACTATTTCTTCACGACTGCTAATTTCTGTCTTTCCCTGTTAGTCCCGTTTACACTCCTTCACTCAGTCTGCTGCTGGTGTAATCTTCTGTGTCTGGCTGCTCACACCAAACCTGAATGGATTGCGTGCTGCTCGTGCAAACTGGGAGAGATAATTGCTTGTGAGTTATTATGAATGTAAAATTACATGATGAACCACATTCAGGTCAAGGATTAAAGTGAAACGTTTCTATTATACACCTAATGGTTCTGCCCCCGGCATAATAAGATGAGCATGACAGTGCAGAGGGTAAACAACTCAGAGTTAATTAAAAGGTGAAGAGATAAGACTCCAATGAAGCTACTGTCACTGCTTTGTCACGTTATAAAAAAGGTCACAACTTCCTGCTGCGGAGAGGAAGTGAGCCAGGGAGAGACACGAACAGAGTGGTGCACAGCCTGAGGACATCTGACATCACGCTCTCAGATACAGTCAGCGCCACACACACACTTCAAAGCACCTCGTGTTTACACATCAGTTATAAAGAATCAGATTCCAAGTTTAATATACACACAACTTACCACACTTCAAAGTGTGTTTACATGCCAGCAAGAGTGCCATGTTTACAGACCAGTTCAACCTCATATGGAGGAGCACCTGGTTCAAGAGCGACGAGGCCGACACCTGATCAAATAAGCAGCATAATGCTACGCACACAGACAGACACTTATTCAGTGTTCAACAGGATGCTCTCAGCTCCTCTCATATATAATTCATTCAGAAGATGCCAGTGTTTCTCAAATACAGGTATGCTAAAGGGTGCTTCCCAGGGGGGAATACCATGGAAACAGTTCAACATATCCAGGCTTTCTTTAAGTAAGCTGGCTCGACAAAGCCTGAAGCTCCAGTCAGGGAGATCAGGTATGCGGGTGGTGGTTAGGAACTTTCCCTATTAACTCAGGCTTCTTCAGGATCTGTGCGCACTAATAGAAAAAAAGCCGTTTAGTGAATCATTTGACACTTCTGCTGTGTACACAATAACTAGAAGTCTGCTTCAATCAGACTGATTCAATGAGGCATGATGATGAATATATTAAAGTTATTGGTTAAGTAATGGGGGCGCTGGTGGCCTAGCGGTCTAAGTGACCCACGAACGGAGGCGATAGTCCTTGTCGCAGAGGTCCCCAGTTTGACTCCCGGCCGCTCGACCATTTGATGCATGTCTTCCCCCTCTACGTCCCACATTTCCTGCCTCTCTTCAGCTGTCCTGTCAATAAAGGCAAAAAAACTCAAAAATATAACTTGTAAAAAAAAAAAGTTATTGGGTAAGAAAAAAACACCACTACAAATAAGAAAGAGGGCTCAATCGATGCCCCTTCATCATACGGAGGATCGACCACATAAGACAGCTGTGAGACTCTGGAAAGTCTATAATATACTGTATCTTTTAATGTCTTTACCAAGCAGCAACCTCCGGTCTCAAACTATGAAGTCCATGCGGAAGTGTTATAAACTGCAGTTCATCGAGAATCCGCTTGAGGCTGGCTGCAGAAACACCAGAAACCACATAGACACTAATTCAAAAAAGACGATCTTTACACCATTAATAAACATGTTAACAGCCTGGTTCAAAAAATGTCTTGGCTCTGGGTAGCTAATCTCTCTATCGGCACAAACTGTACGGGGGGGTGAATTTTTTTCTGAAGCAACGGTTCAGAAGATATTAAGATTAAGAATTTTTGCCCAAATAAGGACATGACTGGCTTGACTCCCGGATGGGAACACATAGCTGTTGGCTAGGAGGCTCAAACTCCACCCCTTTACGTCACACTCTGCCTGGTTGAGTTCCCCATTTCCAATATGGCTGCCGCCATCGATTGGCTTCCAAACAGCTCTCAGGAACAGATGGGTGACGTCACAGATACTACGTCCATTATTTATAGTCTATGGTCTTAACATGTCAGGGCTCTATCTTTAGTACCGAATAATAAAGAGTAGTATCGATAAGCATGAATGAATGAATGAATATTTGTCATTTTGGTCATTAATTTAAAAAGAACAGAAGTCTTCAGTTTCTATGAGTTTTCATCTATGAAAAAAAAGATAACACAATTTTGCATGTTGACATTGATTTGTTTCACAAAATAAAATTCAAAGTTGTACAAAAATAAACAACAACAGTGACCAAAAAAGGAGTAGGCTGAAGCCCCAGGCATATTTTTTGCTCTCCTGTACAATCCATTATATTACCCAAAAACATCAGCAGTGCCAGTAAAGAAAGTAATAAAACAGTTTATTCATTACAGGGCCTGAGCACTGACTGGTGCGAGGATCTAATTGTATCTGCTAGGATTATTATTATTAAGCAGTATTGATTATGATCAGCACTGGTATTGATAAGCTGTATCAGTACTGGATTAATCTAATGTACTTTCTTTTAACAGTCAATCTTGTCACTCACTGTCAATTTTGCTAACCCAAGCTGTAATTGACATAATCTGACACCTACCCGGCAGCAGTAGCAGTTTCAGGCAATAAGAATAACCACATAGAGAAAAATTAATCTTGCTGTTGATGGTCTTGTTTGCTTGTGTGGATCATTAAATGGTATCCGTGGTAATTTCTGACTGTTACACAACTAGCCCAAAAATCCTGACAGGAACTTTAAATGAGGTAAAAAAGCATACAAATACAATTCTGGTTAAAACATGACAGCAAAACTGTTGAAGACACAAAGAAAGAAGAACGCTGCCTCTAGTCTTCTGGCCTTTCAAGGCGCTTTCACACTACAGGTCACACTCACCTACATTCATACACTGATGTCACCACTGCTATGTAAAGTGCTTATTAGTATTAACATATCACATGTACATCTATTCACACATCCCTGGCTATGGCCCCTGGAGCAATATGGGGTGCAGTGTCAGCGTCACTTGGACATGTTGACCACAGGAGATGGGATTGGACCGCAAACAGTGGACTCCACCACTGAGTTGCATCCAGCAGAGTGCATTTACGCTGTCTAACATTACAGCCGACTGGTAATTGAAGCCAAGGCATGCATGAAGTGTGCAATAGTTTCAATGTTTTGTTCAGTAACTCATGCACAGTGATGATGACACTGTTCTGTCTTCTAGCCTTTCTTTCATTCCATTGTACATGTTAAAAATATATATATCAGAAGAACCACTGACATACACCCAAAAGGGCTTTATGAAAAATCGTTTTAAGATAAATCCAGACGATACATCTCAATTACAAGGTCTATTTGTTTTATCTGGATCAAGTGACTGTAAAGGGAAATAACAGCGTTCATAAAAAATACTTGATACTGTGAAAACTGTGACTGTGACTGGCCTAAATACCATAATCTGGTTCATATTTGTGATGCCAGGGTTTCATTTTTGATATAAGACTCGGTTATGATGAATCCCTCTGAAGCTAAATGGGAAAAAAAAGCCTGTTGAGGACTCTGAAATCTGCATGAACACTGAAACTGTGCAAAAGTTGAAATTTAAGGGATCAAAGTTTCATCTGTAAAAAATAAAACACAGATCAAAGTTCTGCTTATAAATGTCCCATTGAAAACCCCCAAAACTTCAAACACACTCACATAAAATACAGTTTGAAGCATATCTCCTTATCTTAAAATAACTAACCAAGCTTTTCTGGTCTTCAAAGGCCCCATTTAATGACACAATTACATAACAACCTCCATATAAAATTGTCAGCTTGTGATCCTGACCCACATATCTCACTATCTGTGAAGACCAGTTAATGGCTCTGCCAGCATCCAATTGGATTAATACAGATAAAGAAAGTAGCCAAGTCTGCGTACTCATTATTTAGTCGTTTGACTCTTAAGTCAATAATTGATTTAAGATCTGATTACTTGATGAGTCATTCTGTCTCCTGTCTGTCCACTTCCTCATGAATAGACTGTCCAAATGAAGAGACCAATCAAGCTGCATTTCTGTTACATTATTAGTTAGTCACCACAAGAGATGACTGTTAGAAGAAGTTCATGTTTGATATTCTCAGATAGCAATATAAAGGAACTCTTATCTCAGGATGAGAGGCAGAGATTAAAGAGCTAAAAGTGCACAATAAAGTAGTGTGTTCTTTTGATCAGGATTAATGAAACCATAAAGTTGCGATAACAGTTTGATAGTGATACCACGTCTTAGTCTGAATCTGTGCTATTTTTCCTTTGTAGCAGGTTGTAGTGTAAACATGTAGATCACAGATGGTGCCTTCATGAAGTGATGTTAAAGATCTGGTATAAAATATTTAAGAGCTGCTACATCTGTTCCCAGCAACAGAATAAGCAACCTTTTTATTGGAAATGATCTCTGCCCTCATTTTATATCATATTGGATAACTCCTCAACAGAAAGTCCTAGAGACTCCAAACCAAGCTCCGTCCCACATAATATGGCCACGGGCTTTCCAACGGTACCATCCACGACTCTCTAAGGCCCACTGTTAAGGAGATACGGCAATTTTGATAATAAAACATGACGTATCTCCAGAACCGGAAGTCGCAAAGATTTGGGACCAAGCTCTAACCCCGATTGTCAGCCATGCGCTTTCCAACGGTACCACCCACGACTCTCTACGACCTTCCCTAAGCCTAACCCTAACCCTAATCCTAGCCTTAATTCAGATCAGTTTTGTACCTGTAACTCCTCAACAGAAGGTCCTAGAGACTCCAAACCAAGATCCGTCATCATATTATGGCCACGGGCTTTCCAACAGTACCACCCATGACTCTCTGCGACCTTCCCTAACCCTAACCCTAACCCTAACCCATGACTCTCTACGACCTTCCCTAAGCCTAAGCCTAAGCCTAAGCCTAATTCAGATCAGTTTTGTACCTATAACTCCTCAACAGAAGGTCCTAGAGACTCCAAACCAAGATTCTTCACACATAATATGGCCACGGGCTTTCCAACGGTACCACCCATGACACTCTGCGACCTTCCCTAACCCTAACCCATGACTCTCTACGACCTTCCCTAAGCCTAACCCTAAGCCTAAGCCTAACCCTAATTCAGATCAGTTTTTTACCTATAACTCCTCAACAGAAGGTCCTAGAGACTCCAAACCAAGCTCCGTCCCACATAATATGGCCACGGGCTTTCCAACGGTACCATCCACGACTCTCTACAGCCCACCGTTCAGGAGATACTGCAATTTTGAAAATAAAACATGACGTATCTCCGGAACCGGAAGTCGCAAAGATTTGGGACCAAGCTCTAACCCCAATTGTCAGCCATGGGCTTTCCAACGGTACCACCCACGACTCTCTACAAACTTCCCTAAGCCTAACCCTAACCCTAATCCTAGCCTTAATTCAGATCAGTTTTGTACCTGTAACTCCTCAACAGAAGGTCCTAGAGACTCCAAACCAAGATCCGTCATCATAAAATGGCCACGGGCTTTCCAACGGTTCCACCCATGACTCTCTGCGACCTTCCCTAACCCTAACCCTAACCCTAACCCATGACTCTCTACGACCTTCCCTAAGCCTAAGCCTAAACCTAATTCAGATCAGTTTTTTACCTATAACTCCTCAACAGAAGTTCCTAGAGACTCCAAACCAAGATTCTTCACACATAATATGGCCACGGGCTTTCCAACGGTACCACCCATGACTCTCTGCGACCTTCCCTAACCCTAACCCATGACTCTCTACGACCTTCCCTAAGCCTAACCCTAAGCCTAAGCCTAACCCTAATTCAGATCATTTTTTTACCTATAACTCCTCAACAGAAGTTCCTAGAGACTCCAAACCAAGATTCTTCACACATAATATGGCCACGGGCTTTCCAACGGTACCACCCATGACTCTCTGCGACCTTCCCTAACCCTAACCCATGACTCTCTACGACCTTCCCTAAGCCTAACCCTAAGCCTAAGCCTAACCCTAATTCAGATCAGTTTTTTACCTATAACTCCTCAACAGAAGGTCCTAGAGACTCCAAACCAAGCTCCGTCCCACATAATATGGCCACGGGCTTTCCAACGGTACCATCCACGACTCTCTACAGCCCACCGTTCAGGAGATACTGCAATTTTGAAAATAAAACATGACGTATCTCCGGAACCGGAAGTCGCAAAGATTTGGGACCAAGCTCTAACCCCAATTGTCAGCCATGCGCTTTCCAACGGTACCACCCACGACTCTCTACAACCTTCCCTAAGCCTAACCCTAACCCTAATCCTAGCCTTAATTCAGATCAGTTTTGTACCTGTAACTCCTCAACAGAAGGTCCTAGAGACTCCAAACCAAGATCCGTCATCATAATATGGCCACGGGCTTTCCAACAGTACCACCCATGACTCTCTGCGACCTTCCCTAACCCTAACCCATGACTCTCTACGACCTTCCCTAAGCCTAACCCTAAGCCTAAGCCTAACCCTAATTCAGATCAGTTTTGTATCTATAACTCCTCAACAGAAGGTCCTAGAGACTCCAAACCAAGCTCCGTCCCACATAATATGGCCACGAGCTTTCCAACAGTACCACCCATGACTCTCTGCGACCTTCCCTGCGCCTAAGCCTAAGCCTAATTCAGGTCAGTTTTGTATCTATAACTCCTCAACAGAAGGTCCTAGACACTCCAAACCAAGATTCTTCACACATAATATGGCCACGGGCTTTCCAACGGTACCATCCACGACTCTCTACAGCCCACCGTTCAGGAGATACTGCAATTTTGAAAATAAAACATGACGTATCTCCGGAACCGGAAGTCGCAAAGATTTGGGACCAAGCTCTAACCCCAATTGTCGGCCATGGGCTTTCCAACGGTACCACCCACAACTCTCTACAACCTTCCCTAAGCCTAACCCTAACCCTAATCCTAGCCTTAATTCAGATCAGTTTTGTACCTGTAACTCCTCAACAGAAGGTCCTAGAGACTCCAAACCAAGATCCGTCATCATAAAATGGCTACGGGCTTTCCAACGGTTCCACCCATGACTCTCTGCGACCTTCCCTAACCCTAACCCTAACCCTAACCCATGACTCTCTACGACCTTCCCTAAGCCTAAGCCTAAGCCTAATTCAGATCAGTTTTTTACCTATAACTCCTCAACAGAAGTTCCTAGAGACTCCAAACCAAGATTCTTCACACATAATATGGCCACGGGCTTTCCAACGGTACCACCCATGAATCTCTGCGACCTTCCCTAACCCTAACCCATGACTCTCTAAGACCTTCCCTAAGCCTAACCCTAAGCCTAAGCCTAACCCTAATTCAGATCAGTTTTTTACCTATAACTCCTCAACAGAAGGTCCTAGAGACTCCAAACCAAGCTCCGTCCCACATAATATGGCCACAGGCTTTCCAACGGTACCATCCACGACTCTCTACGGCCCACCGTTCAGGAGATACGGCAATTTTGAAAATAAAACATGACGCATCTCCGGAACCGGAAGTCGCAAAGATTTGGGACCAAGCTCTAACCCCAATTGTCAGCCATGGGCTTTCCAATGGTACCACCCACGACTCTCTACGACCTTCCCTAAGCCTAATCCTAACCCTAATCCTAGCCTTAATTCAAATCAGTTTTGTACCTGTAACTCCTCAACAGAAGGTCCTAGAGAATCCAAACCAAGATCTGTCATCATAATATGGCCACGAGCTTTCCAACAGTACCACCCATGACTCTCTGCGACCTTCCCTAACCCTAACCCATGACTCTCTACGACCTTCCCTAAGCCTAACCCTAAACCTAAGCCTAATCCTAATTCAGTTCAGTTTTGTACCTGTAACTCCTCAACAGAAGGTCCTAGAGACTCCAAACCAAGATCTGTCATCATAATATGGCCACGAGCTTTCCAACAGTACCACCCATGACTCTCTGCGACCTTCCCTAACCCTAACCCTAACCCTAACCCATGACTCTCTACGACCTTCCCTGCGCCTAAGCCTAAGCCTAATTCAGATCAGTTTTGTACCATAACTCCTCAACAGAAGGTCCTAGACACTCCAAACCAAGATTCTTCACACATAATATGGCCACGGGCTTTCCAACGGTACCATCCATGACTCTCTGCGACCTTCCCTAACCCTAACCCATGACTCTCTACGACCTTCCATGCGCCTAAGCCTAAGCCTAATTCAGATCAGTTTTGTATCTATAACTCCTCAACAGAAGGTCCTAGACACTCCAAACCAAGATTCTTCACACATAATATGGCCACGGGCTTTCCAACGGTACCACCCATGACTCTCTGCGACCTTCCCTAACCCTAACCCATGACTCTCTACGACCTTCCCTAAGCCTAACCCTAAGCCTAAGCCTAACCCTAATTCAGATCAGTTTTTTACCTATAACTCCTCAACAGAAGGTCCTAGAGACTCCAAACCAAGATCCGTCATCATAATATGGCCACGGGCTTTCCAACAGTACCACCCATGACTCTCTGCGACCTTCCCTAACCCTAACCCATGACTCTCTGCGACCTTCCCTAACCCTAACCATTGACTATCTACGACCTTCCCTAAGCCTAACCCTAAGCCTAAGCCTAACCCTAATTCAGATCAGTTTTTTACCTATAACTCCTCAACAGAAGGTCCTAGAGACTCCAAACCAAGATCCGTCATCATAATATGGCCACGGGCTTTCCAAAAGTACCACCCATGACTCTCTGCGACCTTCCCTAACCCTAACCCTAACCCATGACTCTCTACGACCTTCCCTGCGCCTAAGCCTAAGCCTAATTCAGATCAGTTTTGTATCTATAACTCCTCAACAGAAGGTCCTAGAGACTCCAAACCAAGATTCTTCAGACAGAATATGGCCACGGGCTTTCCAACGGTACCACCCATGACTCTCTGCGACCTTCCCTAACTCTAACCCATGACTCTCTACGACCTTCCCTAAGCCTAAGCCTAAGCCTAATTCAGATCAGTTTTGTATCTATAACTCCTCAACAGAAGGTCCTAGAGACTCCAAACCAAGCTCCGTCCCACATAATATGGCCACGGGCTTTCCAACGGTACCACCCACGACTCTCTACGACCTTCCCTAAGCCTAACCCTAACCCTAATCCTAGCCTTAATTCAGATCAGTTTTGTACCTGTAACTCCTCAACAGAAGGTCCTAGAGACTCCAAACCAAGATCCGTCATCATAATATGGCCACGGGCTTTCCAACGGTACCACCCATGACTCTCTGCGACCTTCCCTAACCCTAACCCATGACTCTCTACGACCTTCCCTAAGCCTAACCCTAAGCCTAAGCCTAACCCTAATTCAGATCAGTTTTTTACCTATAACTCCTCAACAGAAGGTCCTAGAGACTCCAAACCAAGCTCCGTCCCACATAATATGGCCACGGGCTTTCCAACGGTACCATCCACGACTCTTTACGGCCCACCGTTCAGGAGATACTGCAATTTTGAAAATAAAACATGACGGATCTCCGGAACCGGAAGTCGCAAAGATTTGGGACCAAGCTCTAACCCCAATTGTCAGCCATGCGCTTTCCAACGGTACCACCCACGACTCTCTACGACCTTCCCTAAGCCTAACCCTAACCCTAATCCTAGCCTTAATTCAGATCAGTTTTGTACCTGTAACTCCTCAACAGAAGGTCCTAGAGACTCCAAACCAAGATCCGTCATCATAATATGGCCAGGGGCTTTCCAACAGTACCACCCATGACTCTCTGCGACCTTCCCTAACCCTAACCCTAACCCATGACTCTCTACGACCTTCCCTGCGCCTAAGCCTAAGCCTAATTCAGATCAGTTTTGTATCTATAACTCCTCAACAGAAGGTCCTAGAGACTCCAAACCAAGCTCCGTCCCACATAATATGGCCACGGGCTTTCCAACGGTACCATCCACGACTCTTTACGGCCCACCGTTCAGGAGATACTGCAATTTTGTAAATAAAACATGACGGATCTCCGGAACCGGAAGTCGCAAAGATTTGGGACCAAGCTCTAACCCCAATTGTCAGCCATGCGCTTTCCAACGGTACCACCCACGACTCTCTACGACCTTCCCTAAGCCTAACCCTAACCCTAATCCTAGCCTTGATTCAGATCAGTTTTGTACCTGTAACTCCTCAACAGAAGGTCCTAGAGACTCCAAACCAAGATCCGTCATCATAATATGGCCACGGGCTTTCCAACAGTACCACCAATGACTCTCTGCGACCTTCCCTAACACTAACCCATGACTCTCTACGACCTTCCCTAAGCCTAACCCTAAGCCGAAGCCTAACCCTAATTCAGATCAGTTTTTTACCTATAACTCCTCAACAGAAGGTCCTAGAGACTCCAAACCAAGCTCCGTCCCACATAATATGGCCACGGGCATTCCAACGGTACCATCCACGACTCTCTACGGCCCACCGTTCAGGAGATACTGCAATTTTGAAAATAAAACATGACGTATCTCCGGAACCGGAAGTCGCAAAGATTTGGGACCAAGCTCTAACCCCAATTGTCAGCCATGCGCTTTCCAACGGTACCACCCACGACTCTCTACGACCTTCCCTAAGCCTAACCCTAACCCTAATCCTAGCCTTAATTCAGATCAGTTTTGTACCTGTAACTCCTCAACAGAAGGTCCTAGAGACTCCAAACCAAGATCCGTCATCATAATATGGCCACGGGCTTTCCAACGGTACCACCCATGACTCTCTGCGACCTTCCCTAACCCTAACCCATGACTCTCTACGACCTTCCCTAAGCCTAACCCTAACCCTAACCCATGACTCTCTGCGACCTTCCCTAACCCTAACCCTAACCCTAACCCATGACTCTCTACGACCTTCCCTAAGCCTAAGCCTAAGCCTAAGCCTAATTCAGATCAGTTTTGTATCTATAACTCCTCAACAGAAGGTCCTAGAGACTCCAAACCAAGATTCTTCACACATAATATGGCCACGGGCTTTCCAACGGTACCACCCATGACTCTCTGCGACCTTCCCTAACCCTAACCCATGACTCTCTACGACCTTCCCTAAGCCTAACCCTAAGCCTAAGCCTAACCCTAATCCTAGCCTTAATTCAGATCAGTTTTGTACCTGTAACTCCTCAACAGAAGGTCCTAGAGACTCCAAACCAAGATCCGTCATCATAATATGGCCAGGGGCTTTCCAACAGTACCACCCATGACTCTCTGCGACCTTCCCTAACCCTAACCCTAACCCTAACCCATGACTCTCTACGACCTTCCCTGCGCCTAAGCCTAAGCCTAATTCAGATCAGTTTTGTATCTATAACTCCTCAACAGAAGGTCCTAGAGACTCCAAACCAAGCTCCGTCCCACATAATATGGCCACGGGCTTTCCAACGGTACCATCCACGACTCTTTACGGCCCACCGTTCAGGAGATACTGCAATTTTGTAAATAAAACATGACGGATCTCCGGAACCGGAAGTCGCAAAGATTTGGGACCAAGCTCTAACCCCAATTGTCAGCCATGCGCTTTCCAACGGTACCACCCACGACTCTCTACGACCTTCCCTAAGCCTAACCCTAACCCTAATCCTAGCCTTAATTCAGATCAGTTTTGTACCTGTAACTCCTCAACAGAAGGTCCTAGAGACTCCAAACCAAGATCCGTCATCATAATATGGCCACGGGCTTTCCAACAGTACCACCAATGACTCTCTGCGACCTTCCCTAACACTAACCCATGACTCTCTACGACCTTCCCTAAGCCTAACCCTAAGCCGAAGCCTAACCCTAATTCAGATCAGTTTTTTACCTATAACTCCTCAACAGAAGGTCCTAGAGACTCCAAACCAAGCTCCGTCCCACATAATATGGCCACGGGCTTTCCAACGGTACCATCCACGACTCTCTACGGCCCACCGTTCAGGAGATACTGCAATTTTGAAAATAAAACATGACGTATCTCCGGAACCGGAAGTCGCAAAGATTTGGGACCAAGCTCTAACCCCAATTGTCAGCCATGGGCTTTCCAACGGTACCACCCACGACTCTCTACGACCTTCCCTAAGCCTAACCCTAACCCTAATCCTAGCCTTAATTCAGATCAGTTTTGTACCTATAACTCCTCAACAGAAGGTCCTAGAGACTCCAAACCAAGATCCGTCATCATAATATGGCCACGGGCTTTCCAACGGTACCACCCATGACTCTCTGCGACCTTCCCTAACCCTAACCCATGACTCTCTACGACCTTCCCTAAGCCTAACCCTAACCCTAACCCATGACTCTCTGCGACCTTCCCTAACCCTAACCCTAACCCTAACCCATGACTCTCTACGACCTTCCCTAAGCCTAAGCCTAAGCCTAAGCCTAATTCAGATCAGTTTTGTATCTATAACTCCTCAACAGAAGGTCCTAGAGACTCCAAACCAAGATTCTTCACACATAATATGGCCACGGGCTTTCCAACGGTACCACCCATGACTCTCTGCGACCTTCCCTAACCCTAACCCATGACTCTCTACGACCTTCCCTAAGCCTAACCCTAAGCCTAAGCCTAACCCTAATCCTAGCCTTAATTCAGATCAGTTTTGTACCTGTAACTCCTCAACAGAAGGTCCTAGAGACCAAGATTCTTCACACATAATATGGCCACGGGCTTTCCAACGGTACCACCCATGACTCTCTGCGACCTTCCCTAACCCTAACCCATGACTCTCTACGACCTTCCCTAAGCCTAACCCTAAGCCTAAGCCTAACCCTAATTCAGATCAGTTTTTTACCTATAACTCCTCAACAGAAGGTCCTAGAGACTCCAAACCAAGCTCCGTCCCACATAATATGGCCACGGGCTTTCCAACGGTACCATCCACGACTCTTTACGGCACACCGTTCAGGAGATACTGCAATCATGAAAATAAAACATGACAGATCTCCGGAACCGGAAGTCGCAAAGATTTGGGACCAAGCTCTAACCCCAATTGTCAGCCATGGGCTTTCCAACGGTACCACCCACGACTCTCTACAACCTTCCCTAAGCCTAACCCTAACCCTAATCCTAGCCTTAATTCAGATCAGTTTTGTACCTGTAACTCCTCAACAGAAGGTCCTAGAGACTCCAAACCAAGATCCGTCATCATAAAATGGCCACGGGCTTTCCAACGGTTCCACCCATGACTCTCTGCGACCTTCCCTAACCCTAACCCTAATCCTAACCCATGACTCTCTACGACCTTCCCTAAGCCTAAGCCTAAACCTAATTCAGATCAGTTTTTTACCTATAACTCCTCAACAGAAGTTCCTAGAGACTCCAAACCAAGCTGCGTCCCACATAATATGGCCACGGGTATTCCAACGGTACCATCCACGACTCTCTACGGCCCACCGTTCAGGAGATACTGCAATTTTGAAAATAAAACATGACGTATCTCCGGAACCGGAAGTCGCAAAGATTTGGGACCAAGCTCTAACCCCAATTGTCAGCCATGCGCTTTCCAACGGTACCACCCACGACTCTCTACGACCTTCCCTAAGCCTAACCCTAACCCTAATCCTAGCCTTAATTCAGATCAGTTTTGTACCTGTAACTCCTCAACAGAAGGTCCTAGAGACTCCAAACCAAGATCCGTCATCATAATATGGCCACGGGCTTTCCAACAGTACCACCCATGACTCTCTGCGACCTTCCCTAACCCTAACCCATGACTCTCTACGACCTTCCCTAAGCCTAACCCTAACCCTAACCCATGACTCTCTGCGACCTTCCCTAACCCTAACCCTAACCCTAACCCATGACTCTCTACGACCTTCCCTACGCCTAAGCCTAAGCCTAAGCCTAAGCCTAATTCAGATCAGTTTTGTATCTATAACTCCTCAACAGAAGGTCCTAGAGACTCCAAACCAAGATTCTTCACACATAATATGGCCACGGGCTTTCCAACGGTACCACCCATGACTCTCTGCGACCTTCCCTAACCCTAACCCATGACTCTCTACGACCTTCCCTAAGCCTAACCCTAAGCCTAAGCCTAACCCTAATTCAGATCAGTTTTTTACCTATAACTCCTCAACAGAAGGTCCTAGAGACTCCAAACCAAGCTCCGTCCCACATAATATGGCCACGGGCTTTCCAACGGTACCATCCACGACTCTTTACGGCACACCGTTCAGGAGATACTGCAATTATGAAAATAAAACATGACAGATCTCCGGAACCGGAAGTCGCAAAGATTTGGGACCAAGCTCTAACCCCAATTGTCAGCCATGGGCTTTCCAACGGTACCACCCACGACTCTCTACGACCTTCCCTAAGCCTAACCCTAACCCTAATCCTAGCCTTAATTCAGATCAGTTTTGTACCTGTAACTCCTCAACAGAAGGTCCTAGAGACTCCAAACCAAGATCCGTCATCATAAAATGGCCACGGGCTTTCCAACGGTTCCACCCATGACTCTCTGCGACCTTCCCTAACCCTAACCCTAACCCTAACCCATGACTCTCTACGACCTTCCCTGCGCCTAAGCCTAAGCCTAAACCTAATTCAGATCAGTTTTTTACCTATAACTCCTCAACAGAAGTTCCTAGAGACTCCAAACCAAGATTCTTCACACATAATATGGCCACGGGCTTTCCAACGGGACCACCCATGACTCTCTGCGACCTTCCCTAACCCTAACCCATGACTCTCTAAGACCTTCCCTAAGCCTAACCCTAAGCCTAAGCCTAACCCTAATTCAGATCAGTTTTTTACCTATAACTCCTCAACAGAAGGTCCTAGAGACTCCAAACCAAGCTCCGTCCCACATAATATGGCCACAGGCTTTCCAACGGTACCATCCACGACTCTTTACGTCCCACCGTTCAGGAGATACGGCAATTTTGAAAATAAAACATGACGTATCTCCGGAACCGGAAGTCGCAAAGATTTGGGACCAAGCTCTAACCCCAATTGTCAGCCATGGGCTTTCCAATGGTACCACCCACGACTCTCTACGACCTTCCCTAATCCTAATCCTAACCCTAATCCTAGCCTTAATTCAAATCAGTTTTGTACCTGTAACTCCTCAACAGAAGGTCCTAGAGACTCCAAACCAAGATCTGTCATCATAATATGGCCACGAGCTTTCCAACAGTACCACCCATGACAATCTGCGACCTTCCCTAACCCTAACCCTAACCCTAACCCTAACCCATGACTCTCTACGACCTTCCCTGCGCCTAAGCCTAAGCCTAATTCAGATCAGTTTTGTATCTATAACTCCTAAACAGAAGGTCCTAGACACTCCAAACCAAGCTCCGTCCCACATAATATGGCCACGGGCTTTCCAACGGTACCATCCACAACTCTCTACGGCCCACCGTTCAGGAGATACTGCAATTATGAAAATAAAACATGACGTATCTCCGGAACCGGAAGTCGCAAAGATTTGGGACCAAGCTCTAACCCCAATTGTCAGCCATGGGCTTTCCAACGGTACCACCCACGACTCTCTACGACCTTCCCTAAGCCTAACCCTAACCCTAATCCTAGCCTTAATTCAGATCAGTTTTGTACCTGTAACTCCTCAACAGAAGGTCCTAGAGACTCCAAACCAAGATTCTTCAGACATAATATGGCCAAGGGCTTTCCAACGGTACCACCCATGACTCTCTGCGACCTTCCCTAACCCTAACCCATGACTCTCTAAGACCTTCCCTAAGCCTAACCCTAAGCCTAAGCCTAACCCTAATTCAGATCAGTTTTTTACCTATAACTCCTCAACAGAAGGTCCTAGAGACTCCAAACCAAGCTCCGTCCCACATAATATGGCCACAGGCTTTCCAACGGTCCCATCCACGACTCTTTACGGCCCACCGTTCAGGAGATACGGCAATTTTGAAAATAAAACATGACGTATCTCCGGAACCGGAAGTCGCAAAGATTTGGGACCAAGCTCTAACCCCAATTGTCAGCCATGGGCTTTCCAATGGTACCACCCACGACTCTCTACGACCTTCCCTAAGCCTAATCCTAACCCTAATCCTAGCCTTAATTCAAATCAGTTTTGTACCTGTAACTCCTCAACAGAAGGTCCTAGAGACTCCAAACCAAGATCTGTCATCATAATATGGCCACGAGCTTTCCAACAGTACCACCCATGACTCTCTGCGACCTTCCCTAACCCTAACCCTAACCCTAACCCATGACTCTCTACGACCTTCCCTGCGCCTAAGCCTAAGCCTAATTCAGATCAGTTTTGAATCTATAACTCCTAAACAGAAGGTCCTAGACACTCCAAACCAAGCTCCGTCCCACATAATATGGCCACGGGCTTTCCAACGGTACCATCCACAACTCTCTACGGCCCACCGTTCAGGAGATACTGCAATTATGAAAATAAAACATGACATATCTCCGGAACCGGAAGTCGCAAAGATTTGGGACCAAGCTCTAACCCCAATTGGGCTTTCCAACGGTACCACCCACGACTCTCTACGACCTTCCCTAAGCCTAACCCTAACCCTAATCCTAGCCTTAATTCAGATCAGTTTTGTACCTGTAACTCCTCAACAGAAGGTCCTAGAGACTCCAAACCAAGATTCTTCAGACATAATATGGCCAGGGGCTTTCCAACGGTACCACCCATGACTCTCTGCGACCTTCCCTAACCCTAACCCATGACTCTCTACGACCTTCCCTAAGCCTAACCCTAAGTCTAAGCCTAACCCTAATTCAGATCAGTTTTTTACCTATAACTCCTCAACAGAAGGTCCTAGAGACTCCAAACCAAGCTCCGTCCCACATAATATGGCCACGGGCTTTCCAACGGTACCATCCACGACTCTCTACGGCCCACCGTTCAGGAGATACTGCAATTTTGAAAATAAAACATGACGTATCTCCGGAACCGGAAGTCGCAAAGATTTGGGACCAAGCTCTAACCCCAATTGTCAGCCATGGGCTTTCCAACGGTACCACCCACGACTCTCTACGACCTTCCCTAAGCCTAACCCTAACCCTAATCCTAGCCTTAATTCAGATCAGTTTTTTACCTATAACTCCTCAACAGAAGGTCCTAGAGACTCCAAACCAAGATCCGTCATCATAATATGGCCACGGGCTTTCCAACAGTACCACCCATGACTCTCTGCGACCTTCCCTAACCCTAACCCTAACCCATGACTCTCTACGACCTTCCCTAAGCCTAAGCCTAAGCCTAACCCATGACTCTCTGCGACCTTCCCTAACCCTAACCCTAACCCTAACCCATGACTCTCTACGACCTTCCCTAAGCCTAAGCCTAAGCCTAAGCCTAATTCAGATCAGTTTTGTATCTATAACTCCTCAACAGAAGGTCCTAGAGACTCCAAACCAAGATTCTTCACACATAATATGGCCACGGGCTTTCCAACGGTACCACCCATGACTCTCTGCGACCTTCCCTAACCCTAACCCATGACTCTCTACGACCTTCCCTAAGCCTAACCCTAAGCCTAAGCCTAACCCTAATTCAGATCAGTTTTTTACCTATAACTCCTCAACAGAAGGTCCTAGAGACTCCAAACCAAGCTCCGTCCCACATAATATGGCCACGGGCTTTCCAACGGTACCATCCACGACTCTTTACGGCACACCGTTCAGGAGATACTGCAATTATGAAAATAAAACATGACGTATCTCCGGAACCGGAAGTCGCAAAGATTTGGGACCAAGCTCTAACCCCAATTGTCAGCCATGGGCTTTCCAACGGTACCACCCACGACTCTCTACGACCTTCCCTAAGCCTAACCCTAACCCTAACCCATGACTCTCTACGACCTTCCCTAAGCCTAAGCCTAAGCCTAATTCAGATCAGTTTTGTACCTGTAACTCCTCAACAGAAGGTCCTAGAGACTCCAAACCAAGATCCGTCATCATAATATGGCCACGGGCTTTCCAACGGTACCACCCATGACTCTCTGCGACCTTCCCTAACCCTAACCCTAACCCTAACCCATGACTCTCTACGACCTTCCCTAAGCCTAAGCCTAAGCCTAATTCAGATCAGTTTTTTACCTATAACTCCTCAACAGAAGGTCCTAGAGACTCCAAACCAAGATTCTTCACACATAATATGGCCACGGGCTTTCCAACGGTACCACCCATGACTCTCTGCGACCTTCCCTAACCCTAACCCACGACTCTCTACGACCTTCCCTAAGCCTAACCCTAACCCTAATCCTAGCCTTAATTCAGATCAGTTTTGTACCTGTAACTCCTCAACAGAAGGTCCTAGAGACTCCAAACCAAGCTCCGTCCCACATAATATGGCCACGGGCTTTCCAACGGTACCATCCACGACTCTTTACGGCACACCGTTCAGGAGATACTGCAATTATGAAAATAAAACATGACAGATCTCCGGAACCGGAAGTCGCAAAGATTTGGGACCAAGCTCTAACCCCAATTGTCAGCCATGGGCTTTCCAACGGTACCACCCACGACTCTCTACGACCTTCCCTAAGCCTAACCCTAACCCTAATCCTAGCCTTAATTCAGATCAGTTTTGTACCTGTAACTGCTCAACAGAAGGTCCTAGAGACTCCAAACCAAGATCCGTCATCATAAAATGGCCACGGGCTTTCCAACGGTACCACCCATGACTCTCTGCGACCTTCCCTAACCCTAACCCTAACCCTAACCCATGACTCTCTACGACCTTCCCTAAGCCTAAGCCTAAGCCTAATTCAGATCAGTTTTTTACCTATAACTCCTCAACAGAAGGTCCTAGAGACTCCAAACCAAGCTCCGTCCCACATAATATGGCCACGGGCTTTCCAACGGTACCATCCACAACTCTCTACGGCCCACCGTTCAGGAGATACTGCAATTATGAAAATAAAACATGACATATCTCCGGAACCGGAAGTCGCAAAGATTTGGGACCAAGCTCTAACCCAAATTGTCAGCCATGGGCTTTCCAACGGTACCACCCACGACTCTCTACGACCTTCCCTAAGCCTAACCCTAACCCTAATCCTAGTCTTAATTCAGATCAGTTTTGTACCTGTAACTCCTCAACAGAAGGTCCTAGAGACTCCAAACCAAGATTCTTCACACATAATATGGCCACGGGCTTTCCAACGGTACCACCAATGACTCTCTGCGACCTTCCCTAACCCTAACCCATGACTCTCTACGACCTTCCCTAAGCCTAACCCTAAGCCTAAGCCTAACCCTAATTCAGATCAGTTTTTTACCTATAACTCCTCAACAGAAGGTCCTAGAGACTCCAAACCAAGCTCCGTCCCACATAATATGGCCACGGGCTTTCCAACGGTACCATCCACGACTCTCTACGGCCCACCGTTCAGGAGATACTGCAATTTTGAAAATAAAACATGACGTATCTCCGGAACCGGAAGTCGCAAAGATTTGGGACCAAGCTCTAACCCCAATTGTCAGCCATGCGCTTTCCAACTGTACCACCCACGACTCTCTACGACCTTCCCTAAGCCTAACCCTAACCCTAATCCTAGCCTTAATTCAGATCAGTTTTGTACCTGTAACTCCTCAACAGAAGGTCCTAGAGACTCCAAACCAAGATCCGTCATCATAATATGGCCACGGGCTTTCCAACGGTACCACCCATGACTCTCTGCGACCTTCCCTAACCCTAACCCTAACCCATGACTCTCTACGACCTTCCCTAAGCCTAAGCCTAAGCCTAACCCATGACTCTCTGCGACCTTCCCTAACCCTAACCCTAACCCTAACCCATGACTCTCTACGACCTTCCCTAAGCCTAAGCCTAAGCCTAAGCCTAATTCAGATCAGTTTTGTATCTATAACTCCTCAACAGAAGGTCCTAGAGACTCCAAACCAAGATTCTTCACACATAATATGGCCACGGGCTTTCCAACGGTACCACCCATGACTCTCTGCGACCTTCCCTAACCCTAACCCATGACTCTCTACGACCTTCCCTAAGCCTAACCCTAAGCCTAAGCCTAACCCTAATTCAGATCAGTTTTTTACCTATAACTCCTCAACAGAAGGTCCTAGAGACTCCAAACCAAGCTCCGTCCCACATAATATGGCCACGGGCTTTCCAACGGTACCATCCACGACTCTCTACGGCACACCGTTCAGGAGATACTGCAATTTTGAAAATAAAACATGAGGTATCTCCGGAACCGGAAGTCGCAAAGATTTGGGACCAAGCTCTAACCCCAATTGTCAGCCATGGGCTTTCCAACGGTACCACCCACGACTCTCTACGACCTTCCCTAAGCCTAACCCTAACCCTAACCCATGACTCTCTACGACCTTCCCTAAGCCTAAGCCTAAGCCTAATTCAGATCAGTTTTGTACCTGTAACTCCTCAACAGAAGGTCCTAGAGACTCCAAACCAAGATCCGTCATCATAAAATGGCCACGGGCTTTCCAACGGTACCATCCATGACTCTCTGCGACCTTCCCTAACCCTAACCCTAACCCTAACCCATGACTCTCTACGACCTTCCCTAAGCCTAAGCCTAAGCCTAATTCAGATCAGTTTTTTACCTATAACTCCTCAACAGAAGGTCCTAGAGACTCCAAACCAAGATTCTTCACACATAATATGGCCACGGGCTTTCCAACGGTACCACCCATGACTCTCTGCGACCTTCCCTAACCCTAACCCACGACTCTCTACGACCTTCCCTAAGCCTAACCCTAACCCTAATCCTAGCCTTAATTCAGATCAGTTTTGTACCTGTAACTGCTCAACAGAAGGTCCTAGAGACTCCAAACCAAGCTCCGTCCCACATAATATGGCCACGGGCTTTCCAACGGTACCATCCACGACTCTTTACGGCACACCGTTCAGGAGATACTGCAATTATGAAAATAAAACATGACAGATCTCCGGAACCGGAAGTCGCAAAGATTTGGGACCAAGCTCTAACCCCAATTGTCAGCCATGGGCTTTCCAACGGTACCACCCACGACTCTCTACGACCTTCCCTAAGCCTAACCCTAACCCTAATCCTAGCCTTAATTCAGATCAGTTTTGTACCTGTAACTGCTCAACAGAAGGTCCTAGAGACTCCAAACCAAGATCCGTCATCATAAAATGGCCACGGGCTTTCCAACGGTTCCACCCATGACTCTCTGCGACCTTCCCTAACCCTAACCCTAACCCTAACCCATGACTCTCTACGACCTTCCCTAAGCCTAAGCCTAAGCCTAATTCAGATCAGTTTTTTACCTATAACTCCTCAACAGAAGGTCCTAGACACTCCAAACCAAGCTCCGTCCCACATAATATGGCCACGGGCTTTCCAACGGTACCATCCACAACTCTCTACGGCCCACCGTTCAGGAGATACTGCAATTATGAAAATAAAACATGACATATCTCCGGAACCGGAAGTCGCAAAGATTTGGGACCAAGCTCTAACCCAAATTGTCAGCCATGGGCTTTCCAACGGTACCACCCACGACTCTCTACGACCTTCCCTAAGCCTAACCCTAACCCTAATCCTAGTCTTAATTCAGATCAGTTTTGTACCTGTAACTCCTCAACAGAAGGTCCTAGAGACTCCAAACCAAGATTCTTCAGACATAATATGGCCACGGGCTTTCCAACGGTACCACCAATGACTCTCTGCGACCTTCCCTAACCCTAACCCATGACTCTCTACGACCTTCCCTAAGCCTAACCCTAAGCCTAAGCCTAACCCTAATTCAGATCAGTTTTTTACCTATAACTCCTCAACAGAAGGTCCTAGAGACTCCAAACCAAGCTCCGTCCCACATAATATGGCCACGGGCTTTCCAACGGTACCATCCACGACTCTCTACGGCCCACCGTTCAGGAGATACTGCAATTTTGAAAATAAAACATGACGTATCTCCGGAACCGGAAGTCGCAAAGATTTGGGACCAAGCTCTAACCCCAATTGTCAGCCATGCGCTTTCCAACTGTACCACCCACGACTCTCTACGACCTTCCCTAAGCCTAACCCTAACCCTAATCCTAGCCTTAATTCAGATCAGTTTTGTACCTGTAACTCCTCAACAGAAGGTCCTAGAGACTCCAAACCAAGATCCGTCATCATAATATGGCCACGGGCTTTCCAACAGTACCACCCATGACTCTCTGCGACCTTCCCTAACCCTAACCCTAACCCATGACTCTCTACGACCTTCCCTAAGCCTAAGCCTAAGCCTAATTCAGATCAGTTTTGTACCTATAACTCCTCAACAGAAGGTCCTAGAGACTCCAAACCAAGATTCTTCACACATAATATGGCCACGGGCTTTCCAACGGTACCACCCATGACTCTCTGCGACCTTCCCTAACCCTAACCCATGACTCTCTACGACCTTCCCTAACCCTAACCCTAAGTCTAAGCCTAACCCTAATTCAGATCAGTTTTTTACCTATAACTCCTCAACAGAAGGTCCTAGAGACTCCAAACCAAGCTCCGTCCCACATAATATGGCCACGGGCTTTGCAACGGTACCACCCACGACTCTCTACGGCCCACCGTTCAGGAGATACGACAATTTTGAAAATAAAACATGACGAATCTCCGGAAAGGGGAGGCGCAAAGATTTGGGACCAAGCTCTAACCCCAATTGTCAGCCATGCGCTTTCCAACGGTACCACCCACGACTCTCTACGACCTTCTCTAAACCTAACCCTAACCCTAATCCTAGCCTTAATTCAGATCAGTTTTGTACCTGTAACTCCTCAACAGAAGGTCCTAGAGACTCCAAACCAAGATCCGTCATCATAATATGGCCATGGGCTTTCCAACAGTACCACCCATGACTCTCTGCGACCTTCCCTAACCCTAACCCTAACCCATGACTCTCTACGACCTTCCCTAAGCCTAAGCCTAAGCCTAATTCAGATCAGTTTTGTACCTATAACTCCTCAACAGAAGGTCCTAGAGACTCCAAACCAAGATTCTTCACACATAATATGGCCACGGGCTTTCCAACGGTACCACCCATGACTCTCTGCGACCTTCCCTAACCCTAACCCATGACTCTCTACGACCTTCCCTAAGCCTAACCCTAAGTCTAAGCCTAACCCTAATTCAGATCAGTTTTTTATCTATAACTCCTCAACAGAAGGTCCTAGAGACTCCAAACCAAGCTCCGTCCCACATAATATGGCCACGGGCTTTGCAACGGTACCATCCACGACTCTCTACGGCCCACCGTTCAGGAGATACGACAATTTTGAAAATAAAACATGACGAATCTCCGGAACCGGAAGTCGCAAAGATTTGGGACCAAGCTCTAACCCCAA
The DNA here is from genome assembly GCF_009762535.1 of Notolabrus celidotus. NCBI lineage: Eukaryota > Metazoa > Chordata > Actinopteri > Labriformes > Labridae > Notolabrus > Notolabrus celidotus. Next base: position 19,730,888 of record NC_048276.1, read on the forward strand.
TTGTCAGCCATGCGCTTTCCAACGGTACCACCCACGACTCTCTACGACCTTCCCTAAACCTAACCCTAACCCTAATCCTAGCCTTAATTCAGATCAGTTTTGTACCTGTAACTCCTGCGACCTTCCCTAACCCTAACCCATGACTCTCTACGACCTTCCCTAAGCCTAACCCTAAGCCTAAGCCTAACCCTAATTCAGATCAGTTTTTTACTTCACAAGCAAATGTTTAGAATAAATAAGATGATTTTAGTATATCAACAGAATATTTTACAGAAAAATCAATCTAAATCACGTTTTGATACTACAGAGGGGCTTTATACTCATTTTCAGGCTATATACAGTCCCTCTGATTCCTCTGTAGTAGCTCCATAGACTGTAAAAAATATGGACGTAGGATCCGTGACGTCACCCATCTGTTTCTGAATAGCTGTTTTGAGACCAATCGGCTGCGGCAGCCATATTGCTTCTGTCGAGCCAGTGTGACGTAAAGAGGCGGGCTTTGAGCCTCCTAGCCAACAGCTGCAGTGTTCCCACAGGCAGCTGTGCCTCTCATTGGAAGACTAGTAATCTCAATATCTTCTAAATTACCGAATTAGAAAAAAATTCACCCCCCTCACAGTGAGAGGACATCTAGAAATTAGCTATTCAGACTACACTCATCTTTTGTACCAGGCTGTAAACATGTTTATTAATGCTGCAAAGATCGTCTTTTCCCCATTCATGTGTATGTGACTTCCGGTACTTCCGGAGCCAGCCTCAAGCGGATCCTCGATGAACTGCAGCTTTTAACACTTCCGCATTGGACTCATATTTTTAGACCGGAGGTTGCCGCTTGAGTAGCTCAAACAACTCTTCATCTCAGCTGGTCTCTTTGAAAAATTTTATTTCAGCCTCTGACTCAAACTCTTCATTTTAGCTACTGTCTCTTTATGGGCCCCACATTTCCCCCAAGAGCCCACTTATTTCTGATTGGCCAGACTGTCATGCCATACCAAGTCATCGTCAATGACTTGATGTTTCTGTATTTGAAATTACAAATTATGAAGTATAGTCACATGTTTTAGATCCCAAAACTGACCTGGAAAAGTTTGCACAGGGAACACCAAAAAAATCCCTAGCAACAAAAGGCAAACAGGACCTTTCTGTTTGGCAAGTGTTAGCTTTGCTATGCTCTTTTAAGGCGATACACCGATAGGTAACGTCACAAAAGAAGTAACTCTTGTGCCCCTCTTGCTTAATTCTTGTGTGACTTTTTGAACAATTCGTTCAGAGCAGCCTGCAATCTCATCCTGGGGTCACTCCAACACATGTTTACCTCACAAGCTGAACCATTTGCCCAAATATTGACATCCATCCTCTCTGACTTAATATTTGTATTTAAAATTTAAAAAAGCAGCATACAAGCTCTTGCAATTTGTGGTGCATTTTTCCCCTTCATTAGAGAGGACAGTTGACGAGGGACAAGGAAAGCCTGGGGCATAGGCAGTATAGGCAAATGCTAGGGGCGCCGGCCATCCATAGTGGGCGCTGCTAAATGAGTGAGGAAGAAAATATCAGTGTTGTTACCATTTTATTAATGTTCTTTTAGAGGTATTTATAATCTTAAAATAAGAAAACTTGTAAAACATAAAGCTGGATGTCATTTTTCTTTATGGGTATATGTGATGTGATTGTTGGTAGAGTTGGTTACAATCAAGGGGCACCACTTAAAATCTTGCCTAGGGCACCATGTCGGTTAGGGCTGGCTCTGGGGCCAATATACAGCAAATAGTGGAGGTTGCAATGAGGCCTCAATACATGGGGAACACGCTCCAACCATGAGACCAAAACTGTGCCCCTTTAGCTGAAATGTTTCCAGATTTTCTGCAGTAAAGAAGTTATGTGCAAAATAACTAATTTTACATTTTTTAGACCATTAATATATATATATATATATATATAAAAAAAAAAACAGAGCAGGACGATGCTTTGATTAAATAAATGTAATCACATCTTGGTTTAGCCTTTTATCTAAATACGTTAAATGCATTACACATGGAGTTTCTAACTCTGGATCTAAGACTTTCAATAAAGAGTTTCTTGTTGCTGGTTTAACTATAGTTTATGTAAAATGCACTAAGGCATTGCATGGGATAGTTGATGATCACAAATAAATGAGAGGTCCGCTTAATCACACACAACTGCAACACATCATTGATATTATTAAACAGTTTTTTCCAGGCTGAGGTGAAGCACTCCTGTTTTTCTTTACTGCTGCTCTGTTTTTGCACTCTAACCACACCAAAGAAAATGAATGCAAACATTAAAAGGGATTATAAAAAGATGTGTGAGAGGGTGAGGTACCTGCCAAGCACATTTTAACCAACATGTGCATGTTCAAGCAAGGGGATTAGGAGAGGGAGAGAAAGGAAGGGGGAGGCAGAGTGAGAGAGGGGGGGGGGGGATTGGGAGACAAACAGGAGGGAGTGCTCAGATAGGGCTGCAGTGCTGGGACAGGTCTTGAAGCAGAAACTGTGGCTGTGGCCTTTTTGGAAGGACTCCAGAGCTTGTAGTGCAGGTCTCCTTTGATAATGGGCCACAGTATGTGTAAGAGTGTTGGGCTGCAGCCAAGGTACACAGCCTTTTGGTAATAGTTAACAGAGTGGGCAAACAGTGGAAGTCAGCGGCATGGAGGTAGGTCAGAGAACTGCACTAAAGACACACTGCTGTCCCCCTGCCGCCCAGCCCTCCCCCTTCACTCCCCCGCCCACTCAACATAGATCTGGCACTGCACTGGGACTCTTGGCTCAGCTCCTGGCTCTTAGGTTTGAACTGCAGCTTCATAAACACATTGTTGACTCACACAGGACAAAGTGCTGTAACAAGCACAGAGCCGGACTTTATTCATAAATACTGCAGGATGTAAACTAAGATCACACTAACAGCCACATGTGACTGCTCCAAGTCAGATGCTTTACACTAACAATGTTAGGTGGCCATATTGGCTGCCTTGTTGTTGTGATTTTAAGGGAAATGGATCAGATTAGGAATGGCATCAATCAAAACTGTGCGACTGCAAACATGCACTCATTTCCAGGGTCAAATGCTGTGAATACAGAGACGTGGAAAACACTAAATCCTCCTTAGAGAACATTCCAAGCATGTACAAACACACGTGTTTAAAATGGAAAGAATGCACAGAAGCACAAAGTGAACACCGCTGTTAATGGAGCATTAGAGGGTGAGGATCAAAGCTTTGGACTAAGCTTTGAATTAATAGGGGTGTGTCCATTTTTCAAATCCACAAATTGATGTGACTTGCTATTAAGGTCATTATTTGATTCAATATTTAATTAAACAAATCATTTTAGGCATTTACCACGAAGCTAGTGGAAACATTTACATTCAAACTGTGTCCACATTTGATGAGTCATAACTATTCAGTTTTGAAGAGGCAGTGCATATCATAAACACTGCTGTAAACACAGCAAAAATTAGTCAGAGGTCTAGTTTCCGTAGTTTTCCACCAGAAGATTAAAACAATAAAGCATGTCAATTACTGTAGGAATAACACACAAACGAGCAGCATCAAGCAGGGCATATAAACAACATATTCTGCTCTGGGTTCTTTTAAAGTCATTTTTGTTTATCACACCACTGTTGCTCTTGCTGTATTGTTGATTCTACGTATATATGTATACTATATATGTATGTAAGCACCAATGGAGCAGCGCTCCTAATTTCATTGTTTGCTAGTCATGCAATGACAATAAATGCATGCTATTATTTTCTATTCTATTCTTGCCTATTTTTTATTCAAACCAAATGCAGTTCAGCATTTTGAGTGCTAAAATGCCTCTCAGCTGAAAATGGTTCAACGATTGGAACACCCCCACACTTGTAAATGTCACTACTTGATCACCCACCAATCAGAACAGAGAAGGGGTGGGACTTCTGATATCATCTTTGTCAATACTAATAATAATAATAATACATTTTATTTATAAAAGCACTTTAAAAATTTCTCTAGGGGCGCTAGCGGTCTAAGCGCCCCACATACAGAGGTTACAGTCCTCGTGCATGGGTCGCCAGTTTGATTCCCGGCTGCGACCATTTCCAGCATGTCTTCCGTCACTCTCCACTCCCCACGTTTCCTGTCTCTCTTCAGCTGTCCTATCGAATAAAGGCAAAAAAAGCCCCAAAAATATATTTTTTTAAAAGTTTCTCTAAGACACTTTACAAGAAAATAAATTAAACAATAGAAAAGCAAAGGAAAACAATGCAAAAAAGCAAAGCAAAGAAACAAAACAAATTAAAATCCATCAGTTATAGGGTAAAAGCCTTTGTAAATAGTTGGGTTTTGGGTGGGTCCGGATTTGAATTTGATTTATAAATAACAATAAAAATGGCTGAGGTCTGTACTGTGGAAAAATTAACAACATTTGTTTTTTCAAGGTATAATTTCCAGGTCTAGAGCTGCTCACAATACTATGACCCAAAGTCTATCACTTGTTACTACATTTTCTTTTAAAAATACCATTGAATGTAAGCAAATATGAAGCCCACTAGGATTTAAAAAAATTACCTAATGGTGCATACCTAGGGAAGTGGAAGTGCTGCAAGAAAACTTTCATAACCTAACAACAGTGAGCGCCGGTGAGAAGCGCTCTGAAGTTGAGGTCATGGGTGCCGTCAAAGCAGAAAACGGCGTTAGTAGACAGCCCCTGAAGCTCCCCGCTACTAGCTGCCATTGAAAGATGCCTGGCACCCTCATCGCAGGGCCTGAAGCTGCTAGCTAGACTCTTTTCCTTTGTAGCATGCTGTCTCCATAAGAGAAACTGCAGGTCAGTGGTAAACTACCTTTTCTTTCAGGAGTATGTTTCTTCTCATTTGGACGTAAGAAAGTAAAAAGAGCAGAAAACTGAGAAAAGTTGGTCCTGCTTGGTTTCTATTAATATTTCATTTAAACTTCATTTTCCGTTGCTTGTTGCAGCAGCTCTCTCTTCATTGTTCTTTTTTTTTCCAACCTTTTTTCATATCTGTTTAGTTATCTTTGTATTTGGAGCCTGTCATGTCTTTAATGACTCATTTGTTGGCCATAGACACCAAACTGGCTACATTTGTAGTGGTGTTTTTGCTGTTTTTGTTCCTGTCTGTGTCCGGAGATCCAGCGTGTATCCATGGTAACATTGTTTACATACGAGATCAGCTGTTAGCCCATAGCATGTTGATGCTAAACAATGCTAGGCCCGATGTTCCCTGTGAGCTGCGGAGAAGGAGGCAAGGACGACGTGCTGGTATTGAGGTGCAAGCTAAGAAAAGGCGCCAACGACCTGTTCTTCCACCCACCGTTATGGGGAATGTGAGATCTATCTAGGATAAGGTGGACGAGCTAACCCAGCACCAGAGGGAATACTGGCAGAGTAGCATCATGCTAACAGAGCTAACACCGGACACGAACGGCACATTGGAAGGATTAAACCTGCTGTGGGCGGACAGGAGAGCAAGACTGAACACACTGGTGAAGAAGGCCAGCTCAGTCCTGGACCCTGTGGAGGAGGTGGCTGACAGGAGAATTATGGCCAGTCTGTCATCTTTGATGAACATTTCTTTTTTAGATATATATGCTGATAGATTAGATATATATTGACATAGAGTGGTCTAGACCTCCTATGTTTGTAAAAGCGTCTTGATATAACGTTTGTTGTGATTTGGCGCTATACAAATAAAGATTGATTGATTGATTGATATTAAAAAACAAGAAAAGCCTAATTTGCTCCATTCCTAATTTAAAATCCAAGTTGTAGCATTTAAAAAGTTGTATTACCATCACAGACAACGTGTTATCACACCGTTTGGAAATAGCTCTCTCTTAACAGCTTTTTTTTTCATACTACTTATGTAAATGTAAAAAAGCTCAAAGCTGTGAAAACACAGTTTTAACTCTGTGACATTGGTAGAACATTATGTCTCGTCTGTGTCCACAGCTATTAGTGGCTCACCATGTCAAATCTCATTTGGCAGACATTAGAAGTTTTTACTTTCTGTAACCCACAGTGTTGGCAATTAGTCACAGTCAAACGTATACTGGTAGAAGAAAGTGTGTTAGGTGTGTGTGTTTATGTTCTGCATACATGTATCCCTGCATGTCCCAGACAGGCCAAGGACTCAGGAGTAGTAGACATGTCATTACTGGATGCTCTGCCAACCTGCTGCTCTAATCTCAGAGTGAGCAGACCAAACACCAAACCACACACAGCTCTGTTTTAGTCTTCAGAGCTGCCTCTCAGGGCTGCTGCGGTGTAATGCTGTGCTAACGCTAACCTATGGCTCAGAACAAAGAGCATCACCATGCTCTGCTCCACTCCCGCACAGCAATCTGGGGGTTTAAATAGCAGGCTGGGAGAGTGAGGCTTGGCCGCCGCAGTCACCAACAGACCATATGACTCCATACAGCCCTAAAAACATGCCTTGTTAGCTCCTAAGTATTCTTTTTCTGCTTCTCTGGAGCGGCTCCCACAGAGAGGTTATCAGGTGAACAGCACTGATGAGACATTACGGCCCTGTTCTCACAAATACAGACCGGCTTTTGATCCTCCCACCTGATTCCAGTGAAGCAGTGTGCACTAAAAAGGGCTGACATTGAAACTGGGTCTGTTTCTTTACTTTGAGGCTGCAGGAGAGCTAATGTCGGAGTAAATGTAAATACACACAGCTTATGTAACCCAGTTGCAGATGATACTCAGTCTGCTTTATCACTTCCACACAAAGTCCTCGTCTCTGGTCAAGGCCATTTGTAGAGAATAATCTGAAGGCAGTCAAAGTGGAGAACAAACATGGCAGGCTGGCATGAAAACGCAGAGATAGTAACGCATATTCTGTCTGAGATCAACAATGAAGTCATTTGTGTTTCCGTTGCTGTTAGTGTTGGCTGTCCCCGCTCCTGAGGGTTAAACATGAGGGGAGTCAGCGACTGTCCCAGCCTCTCCTAGAGCACCCTAAACAGCAGACTGTCAGCATTCCCGCTGGGTGCCAAGGTATTTACTTTGGACAAGAGAGGGAGGCACAGTGAGGGACAGCTTCTAATTAGTAGCAGCCAGTCAGGAGGTCATGGCCAATTGGAGTGGGTTTCCTAGATACACAGTCCTCTCCTAAGAGTGGTGGGACTGTGCACCACTCACATTCAAGTTTGGGTTTAGTTGCTTTTGGAGCACGAAGCAAGGTCACTGCTTTGGGTGTGCTGAATCACTCAGTCCACCTGGGGTAGGGCTAATAAACAGCTGGTGGCAGCATTGTTAGTGCAAGCCTCAAAGAAGCGTTCAAGTGTTTGCAGTCCGGATGTGGAGCTCTAATTCGGTCTTAGAGTGGCAACAAAGCCCTTAATCATTCCTCTGAAGGGAACACAGCCCAACAGTTTTGCAAAAAGTCCTACCAATGACCAGCCTGATTACAAAAATGTAGTTGAATGAAAAAGGCCTGGAGAGAAAAGTCCAACATCAGCAACAGATGGTGCTCAGATTAGGGATAGACGGATTATTGGCCAGGTGGATTATCGGTGCCGATATTCTGCATTTTGACGCATATTGGTATCGGCCTTTTGAAAAAATCCGACGGCCGATAAGAGATCAATTTAAAACTGCGTTATTTTGGGTCAAGATTCACTAAATCACGTGGCAGAATGACACCGTCTGCAGAAACCATAGCCTAGCTTGTGTTCAATTTCTCCCTGCTGTTTCTCATCACAGGGGACGAGCTGAGCAGCATCCGTTGTGGCCCCTACGGTTTCTAGTGATTTAAATCTCATACAACCCCACTTCAAAAACACTGAAATATCCCCATAAAACAAAGATATGTGAAAGATTAACATTTCAGTTATATTGACATTTTGGAAAACTTCATTCACTGCAGAAAACTTTAGGGAGCTATTAAGTTTTTATCTAACTTTAGAAGACATGCTGCTGAGCCTGGGAGCTCCCTGCACTTCTTGTTAGAATTTTAAAATAAAGATGTCTATTGTCTATTGCTCTTATTTGCAGGAAACAAGTATTATCTGGGGACCTCATGTAATTTAGAAATTAGCTCCACTACTGTGTTTCATGTGGTGCATTCACTTAAGATAAGAAGTCTGAATGCTCTAATTTACTGGCATACTCTGGACATGATGTCAAAGCTTTGCATTATTCTCAAATGCTAACTTACAGTTAGCAGCATTTCTGCAGAATTCAGACGACAAAAAAAAACATTACACTTGTGTTTGGCAAAAAATGCTAAATAATTTGTAATGTAAAAAAGCTTCTTAACTGGATTAAAATGAGCATATTTTCACCGAGTCTTACTCATTAGATAAAAAACGATAAATAAATAAAAGATCTTCTCTGAGCTTACACACTGAGTGCCTGAACAACTGTGTTGCCCTTCATAAAACTTAGTGAGCATGATCAGTAAATGTGACATAAATCTGGATCCCTGTGTTGAAGTGCTGTAAGGTGGGACTGATGGCACTGAGTGCACTGAGTAAAATGTATCTGAGTACATGTATATGTGCACGTAGAGCCCAAGGTCATGTGACACCGGTTCAAGTTCTCTCAGGGAGTCACATGGGACTTTGCCTCTGCAGGCTTGATTGTACATTTTCAACCAAAACTCCCTGAAGGGAAAGAGGAAAGTCTCCCTGCAGGTGAGCACAGACGAACACATCAGTTACACACTGCTGTCTGGCAGACATACTAACCCTTTGTCTGATTCAGAAGCATGCACTTTTCATTTAGTCCAACTGAGAGAACAACCATCTATCATGCTGGCAGGCATGTGACTGGATGTATGATGATCAGCCATGTTCACAGAGAGTAATCATTCACCTCCCACTCACGCTGCAGTCATTAGGAACAGGCAAGTGGCTACAAAGGGAAAACACACAGCATGATTTTAAGCAAGTACTTCCTATTCAAAGTGTTTCATAATGTGTTACGCTACCTTTGTTCAAGATAAGTTAGAACAGCACAACACAGGCAACAAAAGGGGCAATGACTCCCTGACTGACAAATCTTTTCAACTACTTCTCCACTAAATCCGTTCAGTTACGGCTTCTTGCTAGCATCTCAAATCAGAAAGACAAGACATTAAAAATGGATGACAAGTCAACAATGTGACCATAACTACAATTCTAGCCTGGCGTCACTCATTTCTGCCTCTCTGTAGGCCTACTACCACACGACTTTAAAGGTCCTGTGAGAAACTTTCAGTTTGTGATGATTTCAGTGCTGCTTGTGGACAGAGCAGTCTTTGCCGATTTTTTCTGTACATGTAAAAAGTACAGTTTTCTAACAGAAAATGTCATCCTGCTTTCTTTTAGCCATACGTATTAATCACTGAGAATCTTTGGTGTTGAAATGAAAACAGGCTGTTTTGGCAAAATGCTGTTAATCACTTTTTCTGACACAGCCCCCACTGCATTGCTTTCAGACCATAAAAAAATAACTACAAATGAAACCATTCTACTGGTTTACAGTTATAAAGATTTATCAATAACAATTCCTAAAAAATCCTGATAGAAGCTTTAAAAATGTAACCCTTCAATTGTCAGTTTTTTTTGTCAATTGTCAGTCGTCGTAATAATAATAATAATAATAATAATAATAATAATAATAATAATAATAATAATAATAATAATAACTAGAAAGGTTGCATTTCCTGAAAGCAAATGCATTGAAATGCTGAAGCTGAAGGCTGAAAGCTGTTAAACACAGCTGAACATGTGGAAGAGTAGTAGAAGTAGTAGAAGAGGAAGTAGAAGAAGTATACGAAGTGGAATCATCATTATGCATTATTATATATATTATTATTATTATTTTATTATTGTTAATTGTATTATTATTATTATTATTATTATTATTATTATTATATAGCTATAGAATGAACTGCATTGTTATTGTGGTATTTTATGATGATTACAATAAGGACACAACCTACCATGGCAAAATGGAGTCAGAGAAAGTAATTCCATTATGCAGGGTTACTGTCTGTATTTAAATCTTACTGGTATGCCAAAATGTTCCGATGTACCCACTCTTAACATCATATCACAGCTATGCTAAGTTGCAGCTAATGCGGCATGCATCAACAACTGCTGTACGTTCATATGAAGAAACCTTTAACCGGCAAAACATATGAAGGGCTTTTATTTTGAAGCAGTCACAGGAAGCTCTTTGTACGGTACTTATCACAGGAATTTGCTGCTCAAAGATGTTCACGGGCCTGAGAGCTGAGGTACTGAGCTTTCTGTAACTTTGTTTACTACCAAAGTTAATGAGAAGCAACACATCTACCTGGTTACACTACTGCATTCTTACGACCAACATGGGAAGTGTTGTGTCTAATGGCAGTGATGCTTGTACAATCAAGTACTGCAAATCCACTGTGGAAGATTCTACCAACCGTTTTTAAATTTGTGGCATTCCACTTGAGTGCGGATTCATTCTGTGAGAAATTTGACATTTGTCCTCAGCTTTTCTAATTCAATATATTAAAGTCTGAATGGCTCAGGGAAGTATGACGGCCATTATCAAGACTAACCCTGAATCCTTTCTGAGTAGAAGTAAAAAAAAATAGAGGTCAAAATGGGGACATGCTGGTTACTGTTTGGAAGTGACCATGTGACTTTTAGAGACATAAAGCATTTTTTGTCAGCAGAGTTATCTCCCTGGATCTAGGGTTACAATATGGCTTTTGTAGTCATGCAGCACTGAAAGATCTAAGTCACTTTGATCCCGCTTAATAGAGTTTGGTAAATGATCTCAGTACAGGAGCTCCGCCTCCTCGGCATACACACAGACTCTGAACACACTCACAAAGGCTCACTCATGCTTGTGCACACACACATAAAGAGTCAGACTGTCGCACAGGTGAAAGCTCCTCTTCTTGCGGATTGTTGAGCCAAGCGTTCAAGCATAAAAGTAGAAAATGTGCTTCCTCTCAGAAGACTGAACCGTGCTCATTGTATGATTTGCTTTTGAGCAATTTCACTCTGCAAATCTGATGAAAATGTATCCGTCATACACATGTAGTACAAATACTTTTAGTCGCTCATACATGCATCAAATACCTCTGTGACGTTTCATTGCTGGAAGGTGTTATTGCTGTATTTGCCAAAGCGGCGAGCATAAAGCTGTGAAGGAGCCACAGGGAACCGGAGAGAGGGAGGGAGTTTGTCAGAGAGCATTTATCTGTGGTATGGTGATGACTCTTTTCCTCCAAGCTCTCAGCAAACTGAGCGCTTCCTGCCTTTTGAGTGCACGTAGCCATATTTGTCCTTGAAAGCAAAGCACATGTAATGAATTACAACCATTTTAAAGAGCTGTCAAGAAACAAGAGAGGGCTGGTTAGAGGAGAGGAGGTGAGGAAGAGGAATTTGAAGCTGTGTGGTGGGAGAAAGAGGAGCGAGACAAACAGAGGAATAGAAAAAAACAGCAGAGGAGCTCCTAAGCCTTTGATGTATGCGGGAGCAGAAAGCACTGCTCCTTACTCTGCAGGCGGGGCTGAAGTATTACTGAGTGACTTGAATAAAGTCAACACTGACATTTGGCTGGAATTAAAAGAATACTATCCGTCTACTGATAAGACAGTGAGGAAAAAATTAGGTCCCAGATGGTTACAGAAGCCTAATCATTCCAGAAACTGTACAACAAACACTCCATCTTCAAAGGCGATGGTTTGCTTTTAATCTACAGATATGATTTAAGTTTTGATGTAAATGCCAATTAAATTCAGCTTTTATTCATGTTCATGAATGTCCTTAAATGTCTTCTAAAACCAAGGATCAGTATCAGTCAAATTTAAGCAGATATATACAGTGGTGGACAGTAACAGAGTAAATTCACTTGAGTACTGTACTTAAGTACATTTTTTGAGTATCTGTACTTTACTTAAATATTATTTTTGAGGGAACTTATTACTTTTACTCCACTACATTCAGAAGACAATTATTGTACTTTTTACTCCACTACATTTCTATCAGTGCTCTAGTTACTCACTACTTTAGCTTTGAAGTCAGCTCATGAATTTCCTTTTTCTGAAATCTGATCCCTAAGAAAGTAAAATGTGTTTGTGTAGTTCTGTTTGTCTCAGTGGTTTAGTCGTACATGTATATCGTGCGTCTCCACAGTTGAAGTGGAGCAAACACAGAGCATCACTCAGATCAGGCCGTTCATTTAGAGGTGGTAATGATGGCTATAATTCTCCACCTGAGCACCCATGTCAATATCTTTAGCCCATGTTAGAGGGTTTTGAAATGAAGAATGATACGTATCGTTTGAAATGTTCTCCCTGTTTCCCACTCTGCCCAAACATACAAACATTCACAGTCCAACCTGAGAAAGCGTGTTGAGCTACGTAACATTTGTTTCATTCCAGGTGAACATTTCAAACTAAGTTGTCTGTGCTTGGAGTAACTTAGTTTCTGTTTTTATTCCATGGTATAGTTTTAAAGATTTCAAGTAATGGTTTCTAGATAAACATAATGTAACTGAATGTACTTCTATGTATTCTTGACTGCACTCATGCTTTGTGAAAATACGTTTTGAGATTTTTTTAAGCAGTACTTTGAATACTTAAGTATTTTTAAAAGCAATACTTCAGTACTTTAACTCAAGTAATAATCTGACTGAACAACTTTCATTTTTATTGGAGTAATATTTGACCTGGAGTATCTTTACTTTGACTTAAGAAATGAAGACGTGTACTTTGTCCACCACTGCCTGTTAGCAATAAAGGCCTTCTAGTCAAGATTTCCTTTCCTATGTGCTGCCTTTCTTTAGAGTCAGGCTAGGAAGTTCAGATGTAAGAATGGAGGTGGTGTTGAGCAACAAAGTCTATGAGCAAGCTGCTAGCTGCATCTGCATGCAACATATTAATTAAAGATGAATTAAGGTTGGGGCGCTTAGCTGTCTAAGCGCCCCACCACATACAGAGGCTATAGTCCTCGTCGCAGAGGTCGCTGGTTTGACTCCCGGCCGCGACCATGTCTCTGCTCCCCACATTTCCTGTCTCTCTTCAGCTGTCCTATCATAAAAGGCACAAAAGCCCCAAAAATATAATAATAAAAAAAAAAAAAGATGAATTAAGGTTCCAAGACTACCAATGGTTTTTGGGCAGATTGTGTTCTACCTACTGTGTTTCTGCCTAAACACAGTCCATACCTGCTGACATGCTTTTGGACAACAAACTAAAATTAGGATACTCCTATTAACAAATCCAGCCCTGTGCCTACAGATTCTGCATTTTCATACAAAGTCTAAACGGAGGTTACACCATCAACCCCTGCTTATATCACAGCCATTCTATCAGCATGTCTTGAAACTTGTCAGCCCATGCAGACCTGTTATAAAAGTATGCATGACACATCATTAAAATCCTTTTTTCATCAAATCTTATAATTAATGGTGAGAAGATAGGGTAGATAATGACGCTACATTTTGGTAAATCTTTCCACTGTGAGTAAGCCTTTACTTGGGAGAGAATACAAACACAGTTAACCTCCCATCAGTAGCAAAGGCATTCTACCGCCACATGGTGCAATCGTCATCTGTCGCAACATGCTTCTCTGTAAATCTCTATAAATGTGGCCTTGATCCCCAGGGAAGGGATAGCTTGGCCTGCGCACTAGCTGTGGATCAGCAGGCTTTCCTGTGTACTCCCGGTGGATCGGTTTCAACTGGAAGGTTTAGGACAGGTGCTTTACTTGACCTGTACTGTCAGGATAAATTCAGAAAGGTCACACAAGATACCCATCTCACAGGGAATGCAAAAATGCAAAGGTATTCTCAACTGTTTAACCCCGCACATTTTTACATAATTGAATTCCACTGACCCTGAATGCACCCTTTGCCCTGCCTGGCTCTGTGTCAGGTGCGGCGCCTTCAAAGGAAAAATGAACGTATGTGTGTGTTTGTGTGCAGAAGTGAGGGCGTGCATGTGTTCCTTTATATCTTGCAGTGACTCACTCCTCTCCATTGTACTGGATGCCTGGCACATAATGGCACAACTTAAAAAGAGCTATGTACATTTGCTGCTCCTTCAGTGTCTCAGTTGTTTCTCAAAGTGAGCAGACAATGAAGTGCTCCAAAGGAGGAGTGAGACGAGGCCTGCTTCGTTAACATCTCCTATAAGAGTGTTGTGCATGTGTTCAGGTTTTTCCAGCACCCCATCCGAGATGAATGTATTGTGTGAAGGTGAATAGACAAACAATGTAGTGCAGGACAAGCCCTTACTCTTCAGACTGATTTGAAAGGCTGTTTTTTCTGCTCTGATGTTCTCTTCTTCCTCCTCTGTCCTCCTCTGCAGCTCACTCTATCTGTGTGCCGGTTCAGGGATAAGTTCAGGGTTAATGCCTTTACCATACAGCATTGTGTGTTTATACGAAGCATGCAAGCTGTAGATGGGTGTGCTACAGAAACTGCCGAAGAAAGCATACAAATCATCTGCACAAAATTACAAGGGAACGTCAGAGACAGTGGCAGGGTTAATACAGAAGTTACAGAGTCTTCCTCTTCTTATTTGCATGAGGAGAGCTATGAAAAGTCAAAAGAATGTGTTGTATAACGTTCAAGAATTCCAGACCTGGTCTAATGACTTAAAAAGAAGGGGGCCGGCAGGATTAAGAGATTTGCCATGTTTCCCTACCTGCTTCTCCTGTCTTCTATGTGCACTGAGAAACATCTTAACACCATCTCTGGTGGAAGCAAGTGGACAGCTGTACAGTCCTCTTGCTTCCACCAGAGATGATAGGTTGGGACACACAAGGGGGTCCGTTCGAGGGGAAGAGCCAAGAGCAGCGCAGAACTTTGGTCTCTGATCACTGAGAGGAAGGAGACGACAGAAAAGCACCAGCAGACAGGCTGAGCTGATGACCATATGGAAATGTATAAGGCAACCCCGTCCTGACGGCAGATCTGTGAGAACTCTTCATATAAAGAATGTGAATAATCCCTCTGAATCGACAGCACTGAGATTCATTCTTATGTTTCTTATTCTGACCTTAAAGTTGACGTTTGTCCCTGAATGGCTTCGCTTTTGACACAAGCAGCGGTAAATCACAGAAAAGTCTGTGTTCTATTTTACAAGGGTGCTGTGGCAAGGCAGAGGGAAATTGGCAGCTTATAGTGATTTCATTCATGCTTTCATGTTTCTGCCAATGTCGCCGAAGGGGAGGTGGGATGGTTGAGGATGTCATTTCGCTGCTGTTTATGTTGAGATCTCATATGGTGTCCATACCCATGGAAATGGAAGAGCTCTGCAAGCCAGATATGAGGACAGAGAAAGAAGCCAAATGCTGAGCGGTCTTTCTTTGACTCGACTTTTCTCACTCTTTTATGGATAAACACGAAGGTATGAACTAATTGGGGGGTTGTACCTAGACCGTTCTTGATTCATTTGAAAACCGAGAAGTGCAATCATTACAGGTTCATGAGCACAAACCGAAAAGTGGGGGCATGGCAAGAAGTTTGAAAAAACAAGTTAGAACTTCCATTCAGTTAATCATTTATTGAGCAAAGTGTTGGTGAAGGCTTGGAGGAAAAAAAGTTTCAAGATCAAATATCAAGATACAGAATTAGAAAAGATTGGGACAGTATACAAAATATTAGCTACACTATCACAAGTAAAACTTCAACATGGTCATCAACATCCCTGATCCTTGGAATATGTAATTTTCCAAGTACATCTTCATTTAGTAATCACAGGTATGAGACATTATAATGACCTTCAGAAGCTTTAAGAGACAGTGAACTTAATCACAGGTTTTCACACAGCAGGCTTTTCTAAGGGTTAATACAGCAATGCCCCTGAACACACTTCAGGACAGTTTGAAATCCAACATATGTGCTCTGGTATAAATGTGTGATGCCTCGTACTCAAAAGCAAAGCTGTGCACAACAGCACCTCCACCAAGTAAAGCAGCGAGGAGCCCCCAAGGAGCCCTGTCCAGGCCGTTATCTCATCCAGGGAGATAGGAAGTATGGACAGGAAATCTACAGGGAGGGGGAGGAGGGGGCCCACATGGGAAGTGCAGAGTAAACAGTCTCCGTTTTTTAATCATCCCGGCTCACGTTCAGAACTGGAAGCACTTTGATGTTCTCCCTCAGCGCCCCCTCCGCCCTCCCGTCCTTCGCTCCCAAACGGCCGCGCTGAGGGCCAGACGGGGAAACGCGCAGATAGTGCCCTCCGACAGCAGAGGCCTCGAGGAGAGAGACAGGGAGGTATTCAGTACCTTGTGGGACACTGAGAAGGGAGGCGAAAGAATGTGAAGTGGTGCAGAGTTAACTGGTGTTCAGTCGATTGCCTGGTCCGCCTTAATTATAGCTGATGTATTTAAGGGAGCTCCCAAAGGTCAATTCAACATTTCAAAGTAAGAAAAGAAAAGTCGAGATGGCTTAAAGTGAAAATAGTTGGAGCTTTTATGATGTGCTTCAATGGGGCACAATGCAAGATGGAGGATAAACTCTGACTCTTTCTCTTAACAGAGAACAGTTGACAATCCTCTCAAGTTCAAAGCTATCCCAGAAGCCTTTGCACTTCTCCTCTGAGCACAATGTAAGCTTCATTTTGGAAAGGGGGAGAGTCAGAATTCCTCAGCACTTGTATTTGTCCAAATAGTGCTGGCCAGACCCCAGCCAGTGTTCCAATGAACGTGTCCATTCAGAGGACAGGGCGAGCTTCCAGAGAGATCACAGTTTAATGGATCACAGGGAGATACGTACCAAAGCTCAGTCTTATGACTTGAATACACAGAGTGAGACTGGGAACCTCTTGTGTCCCCTGTGCTTTCTGGAGTTTGTTCCTGACATGTGCAGGCAAACAATCAAAACAGCATCTGATATTTAGAAAAGAGATCACAGCTCTACCTTTGAAATAACTTGATATTCCCCTGACTTGAAACTTAACAAGTAGACAAGTAGTCATTTATATAAACCATGTGTCCCTAGTTGATGATTTTGTTTTAATGATCTAAACATATTTTTGGGGAGTTTTAGAAAATGGTTTCAAGTTTTGGGACTGACAAAAATGGGGGAAAGAACGTGTTTAAAACTACATAACAAACAAATAAGAAATGGTTACTTATATAAATATAACACAGACAAAATGAGCCCTTCTTTACAACTGTGGAAGTGAAAAACTGAGGCGAATTATGAATATGTGAGGAAGACTTATCATTAATTTCTACACATTTCGAAATCATCTCCAACCAACTTTAATCTTCCAAACATAAGTTGTGGGACCTTTACATTAGGGTGCCTCTGTTGAGAATGGTTTTGATGTCATGGTAACATCAACAAGGTTTTCATAATGCCTATGCTTGAACCTGAGTTTATATGGACAGTCTGCTAACCACTGTGTCTTGACTGCCCATGGAGAACATGAGCTTTGCAGTGTTTGCATCATGTTTTTCTGTAACTGTTGGATCTTACATACTGACATTTCAAAGAAGGATAAATACTCCCTGTTACTTGTTTGCCGTGTGTAACGCACAGAGGCGTACTGGAGGGACTAATCCTCCCTTGGAGGTAGTAACCGAGGTGTGATGGGGTAAGAAGGTGGTGACGTGTAGCGTCAGGGCTAGTAGGGCAGAACAGCGTTATGTGTGTGCATGTAATGTGATGTGAAATAACACACTGGGACAACAATGTTACGCTGTTTTGGGGTCCAATTGCAAGTACCCAATGGTGTAAGTTTCCACCAAGCGGTCTGGTATGGACTGGTACAGTTTGGTACGGGTCGGATTGGTAACGCCGGATCCTGTTTGCGTTTCCACAGACAACCGTGCCCTACTTGGTGGGCGGCGTGTAAGCCAGATGCCGATAGCCACGTCAGCTACATAATAGCGTGCGGTCATGGCAGCGTGACACAGTGTACCCCGCTAATAAATGCAATGAAGAAGAAAAACGCAACACTGTAAACAAAGAGCAACGATTGAAGAAAAAAAAGTTAGCTTCCCGAAGTCCACTGGAGATTTAAACGTGGCGGGGTTATGTGTTATTCTTTATTACCGCTGTCGCATGGGAAGTGACGGACTGCAGTGTTTCTAGCTCCACCTTCTAGGGTTGGATCGGTATGTCTGGCACCCCAACAGAAGGGTACCAAAAAGTGGGACGGTACGGCTCGGTAATTTGGGCACCTGTCCCGGCTTTAGTCAATGAACGCCACAAAATGTGTGCCGTACCGAGACGAACCGAACTGAACCTCTTGGTGGAAGCGGGGCTTAATGTAGTGATGGGGGAACTTCATTGTGGCCTCACTGCAGAAATGCAGCATCTCCTTCCTTAATACTGCCAGACTATTGCATGGTTTCATTACCCACAAGGCTACCTACTTGAAGGGAGGCTGGTTATGCTACAGGAAGGTCTGACAGATGCTCAGACAAGCGATAAGATGCAAGCTGCTTTTTTTGTGACAAGTCAATAAGTGACATCTTTCCTCTTCTCATTGACTGATGGTGAACTTTCAGGGGCAGCCATAACTAAAACTTTTTAACATTTGAATCAGACAACAGTAAAGTTTGACTTTTCGGCATAGTGAATTTGATACAAACCCTTGCAGTCTTTCAGTAAAAAGACCTGTTTGACTTCATATGTTGAGACAGAATAAAGGCAAAGACAGAGTAAGGCATGAACCTATCTATGGAGCTCAACCTCCTCCCCCCCCCCCCCCCCCCCCCCCCCCCCTTAACCAGTAGAAGCCACATGAACATAAAGAGGGACCATAAAGCAGCCTGCAGAAGCAGTGGGGACCTGTTGGAACAGGCCTAAGCCTCAACAAAGAGCATCCTGCAGCATAACACCACCTCTGTGCACTGTGGGAAACAGCCTGGGAAGAGAGAGTCTCACAAAAGTATACCTTCCAAGCCTTGGACAGAACCACAATCACAGGTTTGTTTAAGGGGAACAAGAATACAGAGGACCGGACAAAACCATCAGTACAGACTGTTTAGCCAGTATAAATAAAAGATCTCTTCTGGACGGCAGAGATAAAAATATTAGTTTGAATATGTTCACCTTCAGTCATGTCTTTAAGGAAATCCTGGCAGATGTCTCTTCTGCAACCACCCATGTGCACCCTAATGTGTACGATGTGTTTCTCAGGCATTTTGCTGCTTTGTACTACTGCCAGTGGAACACTAGAAAATAGCCTGGAAGGTTTTACGGGAAAGAAAAAAAAAATACAAAAAGCTGGAAATCCCAGAAAGCTTGAGGTGCCTTTGATCGCAGCTTCACTTGTGATACACATCCATAACATGTTGTCAGCATCCCCCCTACCTACGCATTAAAGCCAAATACAGATTCAGAGAAGAGGAAAAAGCAGCTCTGGCTTTTCATGGTTCTTAATACTGGGCTTTCTCCACCGAGAAGCCACGTAAATCCTTATCAATTATGGCAAACTGCAGCATCTGGCTCGCCATTCACAAAACCTCCCACGCCCGCTGAGTGAGAAGAGACAAGATCCTACAGTGCCTCATATCTGTCGTCCCGTTTCTTTGGAGACGGTAAATAAATTGACAGAGCCGCAGCTTTAAGGCCCGGGAACCCTAATCCACTCCTGAATCCTAAATATGCACGCTGAATAGAGCACATACTTCACATGTGCAGGGTGGTGGCATGCTTCTTTCTATACTGTGCAAAAACACATTTTTGCTTCAATTAAGGGTAAGAATGGGTCTAAACATGACTTGTGTTGTATAACTATCTTCCACCACACCTTGATATTAAAAATGTTGGAAGAACATTTGATGCCATAAATAGTTACCGCAAAACAAAACTGACACCTTAAAAAAGGATACACCTAAAAAGATTGGCAACCACAGCCAACCCCATGTTTTTCAGGGATAAGTAAAAATAGACTGAAAACAAACTAAGTTCAACAACACCTGTTTGTCAGCGCCATTGTTGAAGGAATTTAGATTTTCTGTCACCACATGCTGGGTGTTGTGAGCAGCGCTTGGAAACTTGAAGTATGCTGTATCCCATGGTCACTAGAGTGTTTTGATGGCATACAGCAACAAGTACAGGTGTTAACATCATTAGATGTATCAGACAGAGGATGCTGTGTTAACTGTTTTTCAGGTTAGAGGAACATACAGGGCCAATGCTCACTGCATTGCAGCGAGACAGATGCACAAAGAAGCAGGACAGTGTGTTATGGGGAATTAAGTTTACAAACTTTACATAGACCTCTTTGTATGTATGTCTGCACAGTGCCTAGAGGGAGTTTTAACCCCCTTGGACTTTTTCAGCATTTTACAGCATTACACCCTGATATTTGTAAGGACTGTTGTATGCCTTTACAACCAAAAACAGCAGGTATCTGCTGGATGCACAAGTAAACATCAAGCAGTTGCACCTGTTTTTAATGAGGGGTCCCATAGCAAAACTCCCAAACTTTTATGTAGTTGTGTGTGGAAATAATTTTACGCAATGAATTATTTTGTGTTGGTCCATTTAATTTAACCCCCAAAAATCCTTATGGTGTTTCCAATTGTGACAAGACAGCGAAAAGCTCAAAAGTAGTTACTTTTGCAAGGCAGCTAATAGCAGAGAGTACACTATTGTTTTTTGGGGGGGGGGTCCTAGAGCTTTTTACTTCATCATGAGGCTATTTTTTTCTTCAATACAGTATAAAATAAAAATGTTGGAATTTGGTAAACCTAATAGGCTACAAATTCTGGGAATCTAAATTATCTGTGCATTTGTACAGATGACCTTTTCTCTAAAGTAAGGGGTCCCTAAAGGGGGGGCCAACATAAATTCAAAGGCAAATCAAGTGATTACACTAAACTGAAAACACTATATCTGTTAAAGAGCAATTATGCTGTTCCAATAGATTCAGTGTCTTTACAATGCATTCACTTCATAAAAGTCTCTGTGCTGCTCTTCAAACACACAGGGGAGCCTATAGAGTCTTTGGGCCACAGCTGCACAGCGCAGGTGCCCACTGATGCCCCTGTAACTCTGTCAGCTCAGAGTCCGTTTAGGAGGGTTGGGGTGTAGAGTGTTGTTATACAATGCACATTATCTTTTATGACACTTTTCTTACCTGCATTAGTTTTCCATCCGCATAGCCGGCGCTTCCTCCCACGAACACCCCTTCAAGAGTGATGGGCTTCCCAGCCGAGTCTTGATTCAGCAGTACCACCTTGATGACCGCTCGCAGGGCCGGCCGCTCGGACTCCAGGCCCGGCTGGCCCAGCACCACCTGCAGGGCCGCCATGAGCAGCCACGGCCAGAGCCCGGCCAGGCGCCGCTGGGGGACGGTCATGGCCTCGGCTGTAGCGGCGGTGCCCGGCCGCACATGGTGGACTTCAAAGCAAGCAAGCACCGCGGAGAGACAAAACGGAGAAATATTGAATATATGCGGTCCCACTTCTTCCTTCTGCCTCGACGACGACTACTGCAAAACTGATACAATCCAAAGTTTTAAAGCTGGAGTTCTGCCATCATAACTCATGCGTGAGTGTCCCAAAACTTCCATTCAGCAGCAGTTAATACTCAGACTGGGACACGTTATAGAAAACATACACCCTGCGCCCACATGGAGCAAAGCGCTTAGTTACACTTAAGTGTATCTGAATGAACTTTTATCCAGTGTCATTAATGTGGGTGGCGAAACATTGTCCGCTCAAATGCACCGTGAAGACACGTTGTGTTGTGTCAGAGGCTGAAGTGTGCATTGATTTCCAGCAGCCTGGTCCTCATACAGTGACATATAACATGTCCTCTCATGTGAAGCGTGTTTAGAGTTGATGTTTTGTATCCTCTCACAGAATAGGCAGGTCCTGGAAATATTATTTCAATCTTTATCCGTATATCCGAACACAATATTACAGTGTACACCAGTCACTGTACATTACAAATCACATTGTGCGACCAAGCACGAGTTGATAAACGCCTTCAAAAGAAATTACATCCCGTGGGCGCCACATTTTCGGGATAAATCCACAAAAAAACGCAGAAAAGGGACGAGTGGAACTTCAAAGGCTGGGTTACAGGTTGCCGCCGGAAAGTTATAAGGCATGCTGGCAGATAATGCGGTGCCAAGGAGTTGGGTAATAGTTGTACAGCCAAGGAGTTGCGAAAAATTACCTTGAAGAAGTTGTTCAATTCCGTTTGATCTAATTATTAACTAAGCGAAAGAACCGCTGTCATTCTTCACTTAATACTCTGTGTTTAAACTGGGTCCATCTTCTGTAACAGCTTGTCTTCTACACTTGGTCTTCATTTAACTCCACTCTAAAAAAGCACACACACATGCACACACACACTCTCACACACAGTTCAGTGCCTCCGTTGCACTGTGAGAAATCAGACACGATCCTTCTGAAGACACCGAGGGGAAATGAATCCTTTATCAAAGTTATCAGCGCTCAAAGAGTAGCAACTCTACAAAAAGTACGGGGTAAAGGTGCTCCAAACTTCTCGTGGGCTCCATGTAAAGTTGATCAAGTTGAGAGACGCTGTGAACAGTTGTGACACCGTCCCAAAAGTCTACCTCCCGGACTGTCTTTCGCTCCCCTGGGATCTCATTGACAGTCTCTACCTGCTCACTGCCCTGCTGCCTTCACGTGCTATCGGATATAGGAGACTTTTACAGCTAATGCACAGAATCGCACGGATTTATGTGGTGGTGGGGGGTGGAGTGAATGCATATCATTCGCCTTGATAAGACATTGGACAAACGGAACTTAAAGCATCTGTAATTACAGACACTTTAAGTTCAGATACAACAATCGACAGTCGAGATTAGTTCCAACAGGTGTTTGCCAATTCATTCAGAAAAGTAGGCTATCAGTCAAACAATGTAGTAAATCACAGCTATCAATTATAACGTTAGTTTCTGACTCTGTTTCAACCAAAAGCACCATGTTATTTAAATACTTAAAGAAAATGTAGGGCTTTTAAGGAGCAGTACCTGAAGGCCACACAAAACTCTGAGGGCGGAGCTGCCGTGGAGCAGCACTACTTATGAAAAACAAATGAGTGGCTCCCTCTAGTGGACAAAACCCTACAGAACCAGCATAGACCTTGAGTAAACAGCAGTGACAACTGCAACAAAAAAGTACACTTATGCAAACCAGCAGTCTGATCCAAGAAAATACATATTTTAATTATAGAAATGTACACACACATGCCTTTAAAAACAGTCAATATAACACGTTTTAAAAACATGGCAGCTCTGAAGGGAATTGGAAACTATCACAAAACAACTAATTACAACTTTGTATAATATTTTCTTTTAAATCTAATCATTTAGTCTCCCTTTAAATCAATATGTTGAACATTTAAAACTGGTAGGGACTGAGATTATTTTATTTCCTCTCCAAATCTGCATAGATCATACCAGAAAATTAAAATACTTTAAAACCATCAGACATTTGTAAAACATGTAGATTTTTTTAAATGTAGTGTTGAAAATGCTTAAAAAGATTTAAAAGTGTCTTTGAATGATATTCAAATACAGGTACTTTCCAAAGTCACAAATAAAAATGAACCACAAATTGCAAACTGCACAAAAATGTTTGTTGTTTTTAACTCTTCTTTCTAAATAACATTGAAATTCAAACAATTTAACTGCTTAAAATCGAAAGTATGTAGTAACAGTGAGAATTTAAGATCACATCCTGGGGTGAATCAATCCTCCCTGTCACATGCCAACCAAATAAAAAAGTGGATACCTAAAAAGAGAAATACAATCAACTGTAAGTACTCATGTTCCAGTAATGAACTGAAGAATATAAACCTTTTCTTTGACTTGTTTTGTTATGAATGTGCTCCCTAAATGTTAGATGCATTATCTTACCAATAAAACTGGTGTAGTTTCTGTTCAGCTGCTGCCTTAATCCTGACTGTTAACCCTGAGAGTGTCGCTCTTGTCCGCAGCTTTGACCTCACTGTCCTCTGTATCCTTAACTTTAACCTTACCATGACACAGAGGACAACCAAAGCATTAAATGTGCAGGTTATCTGCTTTGCTGTTGCATATTTAAAAAATATATACATTCCCTATAAAATATAGAGATTCATATCATGGGAAATATTTCTACTTGCAAACTGCAGGACAGACCTTCTAAGAAATTCTCTTACAAATGTATGTGACTTAAACCTGAATGCATGAGAAACTGCACAATAAATTGACTTACCACATATATGTCATCTTCAAGCAGCTGCTCAGGTACTGGGATCATATTTATCTCAGGCGGTTCAATTTTGACTTGATTAGCACTGCCTGACATGTCTGTTATGACCGGTGTAGCAGAAAGAGGGCTTCCTTTCATGACGCTGGCGCAATAGGTGTGGGAGGGCGGTGTGGACACTGGCCATGGCTTCTCTGGGGTCTTTGTTTTAACCACACGTCCATTGGGTGGAGGTTTCATGACCTCATCTGCAATCTGGAAAATTGTGTCCAAACTAATGCCACCCTTTTTAATCTCCTGGTTTTTCATGTTCTGCGGGTCCTGGCTGTGGTCCCCAGCAGAGGACACATTGACAGTATGGCTGGCCTAAGAATCAAGAAATTAAAAAAATGGGTATAGTATTCGTGCCAAAAAAAACTCATCATGCTGGAACCACAAGACACCCACCTGGTAAAAACTGTAGGGAGAGAAGGACCCTGTTGGAAGCCTGCTACGGGTCAACTGTGATGCCTGGTTCATTTGATAGCACTGGCAAACTTGAAAAAAAGACCAATGAAAACATTTTAGATAGCCATATGCAGGTTTTTAGTTTGGACAAATAACTAAGTTAACCCTCCTGTTATGTTCGTTTCTCTGGAACAGCAATAATGTTCTTGGGTCAATTTGACCCGGGGCATATTCAATTATCCAAAAGTGTCAGAACCCCAAAAAATCCCAATACAAATTTTGTAAAATCTAATTTTTAACTCCATTACTAACCATTTATATCAACATTTAGTCCATTGGTGTTCATTAATCCTCACAGATCATGGTTCAATGAGGATAACTCACTCATTTTGCATTGAAATTAATTGGAAAGCACTAAAAATAAATACAATAGTTCTACATGATATAGATTTCAGTTTATTTTCTTTTACATTTTATTTTTTGTGACTTTTATTAAGTGATGTTGATAAATTAACACGACACCTCTTCTGTCACATGCTGCACATATTTTTATGCTGCATTTAGCTGGTTTGGAAGGCAAATATTGCCTAAAATAGACTTTTAAAAGGGTCAATTTGACCCGCAACATAACAGGTTAAAAAAATGTTTAATCTCTTATCTGTTATATTTTTTAAACATACAGATCCTTGCTGTTACATGTTAGCCCATGTGTGTTTTCTGCCCACATTTCATTTCACTATGGTTATGCTACAACTGTGGTTTATAACTTGTCCAACAGGTTAACTGATGCAGTGCTCACCTGGGGAAAAGTAGCCAGGCTGATATTGTACATTTCCATGGTTCACATGGGCCGGTGAACCAGACAGAACAGGCACAGCATTGGAGCTTGAGGCTACTCCAGCGTATTGGTGGTTGTAAGATACCTGTATCCCTTTGTCTGAAGTAAAGACAGTAGGAGAAAGAGCTGCACCGTGACCCCTCATCAGATATCGTGGTGGGACTGGGGTTCCATTGTGAACTGTCCCAGGCTGGCCTTTTTTTGGAAAGTAAGGATGAGTTGACTCCTGATTGGTGGGGCTGAGTAGTTGAAATATTTCTGCAGAGACAGTAAAAGGCAAAGCTTTATAACAACCTGTGAGTATTACACCGACATTAAATATGCTGGGATGAGAAATTGGGAATATGTTAGTGTTCAAAACATTTAGATTAGCAGTTCTAGAGGCAAGTTTGTGTCATTGAAAGTCATTATTTCACCCTGGGGAGACTGTTGAAGCTGTGGTATACAATCTACTGTGAAACAATAAAAGACATCAAAGTCAAACTTGCCTCTATTCACATTTCTTCCTCCAGCATCAACAACCCCACTGTATCGCATGTATTTACTCGGAGGCTGACAGCCGATGTCCTGACCAGCCTCTATTTTGGCCTTGTAGTCAGCAGTGAGTCTCCTCAGACCTGCAACAAGTTCAGGGTGGTTTCTCTTGAAGATTGGGTTGTAAAAATTATGAATATCCCCACTGGTCCTGCGAGGGCGCTGGTCGTCTTCTTTGGGTGTCTCTGTTTTCCTGAAGCCGTACAGATTGAGCTGACGGACAAAGCTTGAGAAGTTGGTGGTTTTGAAGGTGTCAGCGTTGTCAGGGAGGAAGTTGCCTAGGAGGAAGTTGCCTGGAGACAGGATCTGTTCCTCAAAGAGGGGTTTTTCTATGAGGATGCCCTCACCGTGGTTGTCCCAGCAGATGGCAGTGTAAGCTGGGTTGTTCACCAAACGCCACAGTTTGGCAGGGAAGTTATTTGGGTTGACGGTGTCAGGTAATGCATGTTCATGAACATCCATGTTTTTGTGCCTAGAATTGGACATAGACACAGCATTCGTTTAAGATCCTGAATACAAGGCTTTACATCAACTAAACATTGGACCAAGGAAAACTGAAAAGTTAGTTCGCTAATGGAGGCAAGGCAATAAACAAGGTAAGGTAATCATCCACCAGTCAAAATGTGTGTTAACTCCAGAACTAATAAGGCAGCCATTTGATACATTTTCTAATGTTATAACTTTGTTGAAATGAAACTAACTCTGTTATATGAGCAACTTTTTAGATGTGTTTTAATAAATGTATAGATATCTTATTTCATTTTTAACAGCTATATTTTTAAAAATTGAAAGTTCTGGGTGTTTCCTTGAGAACAAACATGACGACACCGCTAGTCAGGGCAGAAAACAAAGCAGATTACGATTCCAGCATGACGTTTTCAAAAAAATTACTCTACGTGTTTTACTTTGGTGAAACAAATATTACTTTATCTGTTCAGGTGTTTTACAGTTTCATTAAAGTTGATATTACCTGCATATTAAGTCTGATTAGCAGATTTTTCTGTGCATTTAAACTGTCCTTTAAGTTTCACATTCAACAGCTCGTTAAGAAGTTGAAGGTGAGGTTGGGTTTCTATTTCAAAAGTCATGTTTTTCTTTTGCTGCAAAGAAAAAACTTGTTGATGCTACCTTCATGCCTTTGATTGATTATGGTGATGTTTTATATATGCATGCCTTCACTTTCTGGACATCGTCTTTAATGGAGCTCTGAGCTTCATTACAGGTTGCAAATCTCTAACCCATCACTGCTCCCTGTATGCTCCAGTTGGCTGGACTGCATTTTCTACCTTTAGGCTACTTCACTGGCATGTCCTTTTTTATAAGGCGATTCTTAACTTGCTTCCCTCGTATTTACGTGATTTTATTCATTTAAAGAATACTGGAAGCTTCAGTCTCCGCTCTGTGACCCAGTCACATAACTTGCTTTTGCTCTCAGTCCCCAGAGTGCGTCTTGAAATGGGTAAGAAGAGTTTTAGAAATGCTGGAACCTGTTTCAGGAGAGCCTGGGTTTGAGTGAGCTTGTCTCTTTAAATGTGTTTAAAAGCAGACTGAAGGCTCTTGAGGAAGATGCTTCAGTTTG
This sequence comes from Notolabrus celidotus, assembly GCF_009762535.1. Taxonomy (NCBI): domain Eukaryota; kingdom Metazoa; phylum Chordata; class Actinopteri; order Labriformes; family Labridae; genus Notolabrus; species Notolabrus celidotus. The sequence continues at coordinate 19,758,437 of NC_048276.1, forward strand.
TAGATGCTTTGACTGATGACTTTTGTTCTGAAACCCATGATATGTTGTAATGTTTTAGAATGATGTGTTGTTTGTCTGTAATCCACATTCTGGATCATAGATCACTTCTTATTCTCTAATCTTCACTGATCTCACTATATCTCAGTTACTGTGCTGAGGTTTGGGGAAACACCTATAAAAGCTCACTACAACTACTGTCAGTACTACAGAAAAGACCCATCAGAATAGTTCACAATGTTGATTTCCGTGAACACACAAATTCATTGTTCCTTGAATCAAAAATATTGAAATTATTTGACCTTGTGGATTTTAAAACTGCACAAATTGTGTTTAAGGCAAGGAAAAAACTCCCTCCAGGAAATATTCAAAGATTGTTCTTTGATAGAGAGGGGGGTGAAAACTTAAGAGGGAAGTTAAGATTAAAGATGGTGAGTGTTCGGACCACAAGGAGAAGTTTTTGTATTTCAGTCTGTGGTGTAAAACTGTGGAACAGGCTCAATATGGAGCTACAGCAATGTCTCAACATAATTTAGTTCAAGAAGAAGTATAAAGAAATGATCTTCATGAGGTACAAGGAGGAAGACAAGTGTTGAGAATCACGAGGGGTTCACTTTTGTTTGTTGGTGTAAATATGAAGGTAATATGTGAAGATTTGACATGTGGGATTGCACTCGTATAAGGGCAGAAAATAGTGAATAGAGGGGTAGGATTAGATAAGTTTTAACTTCTTCCTAGTCCTTTTCGCACATGTAAAGTAAAATGTTTCACTGCTTGCTAATAGTGATTGTGTTTATTTTGTACAACTGTTTATTTTTTTCTTGTATGTTTGTATAACTCTTTCTTCTTTTCTTCTTGTATGCTTTTATTTTGTATTTTTACTTTTACATGTTCGAAATAAAGACATCAAATCAAATCAAACTTTTTTTGCCAGGACAAACTTGAAAAGGAGATTTTTAATCTCAATGTGGATTAAAATAAAAATAAATAAAAAATAAAAATTCTTCTGGGTTATGTGTTTAAAATGTATGTGATCCTAAGAGCAAAGGATGACTGTCTTAGAATTTTGAAAGTAAATATTAAATATCAGACTGTTCACTTCTATATCAGTTGTAACACAAGGTTTATTTTACCCTGTATGTGGCTTTTGCTTGAACAAAATTGACCAAATTATAAGAAATTGTGAAATTTCTACAGTTCTAATGTTTACTAACCTGGAAAACTCTGTATTATTACACATATGATTATAACGGATCTATAACGGTTAGTATGTTAACTTTCAACTAGCTTGATGACAAACATGATAACCCCTAAAGAAGTTCAACCAGCAAAAACATATTTTGTGGAAAAAGAGAGTGAACCTAAAACATTCTGAAGCTGTAAACTGATCATTTATTTCCAGAGCATTTTAACTTACGACAGATAATGCTAACTTTCAGTGTTGCTAGTTCGCAGGTGTCGACAGCAGGAACCGTTAGCTAACGTTGCATCTCCAAATTCTCGAAAGTATTTTTCAGAATATTCAGATATGTTATAAAAGTTAGCATAACATTGTTTTTTTTATTTTACTTGTTTTGTTTTGATGATAAATCCAGAAGAACCACCGTAATAACTCTACCTTGTTCGCCCACGAAGACCTGCTGTTCCTCTCCTGGCCTCAGAACCGTTCGTTACCGTTAGCAGCGCTGCTCGGATCGTTAGTGAGTCTGACTGAGTCCAGAGTCCAGACCAGAGTCCACCGCAGGTTTCAGTGCGAGAGTCAAGTTTGTCCGAAATGGAAAATTCTCCACTGTTTTTCTGGGAGAAAAACACTTGTCTAAACTCAGCATTAGAATGGGACTCTTTCGGCTCAAAACAGCTCTTCATTTAGTGACGATTATGAGTTTCATGATGCTTTAGACTTTTTTGTTTAACCCAGGGGTTCCCAAAGTGTGGGTCGGGACATAAATTGGGGGGTTGTGAGATGTCTCCCAGAATGTTTTTTGTTTTTTAAGTTATCTAAAAATATGTATTATTATTGTTATTATTATTAATATTAAGTTTTGTTTATTTACCTTGATTTCTTATCTTCCCTATTGTTTGTACTGTTAATTATTATTATTATTATTATTATTATTATTATTATTATTATTATTATTATTATTGTATTTTTTTGTATTTGTTTTTTTTCTTCTCTTTGTCAGTTTGTATTACTTATATAAGATAAGATAAGATAAGATAAGATAAGATAAGATAGTACAATCCAGACATAAGTACAATCAAGAAGAAGTTTCAATAAGTAAAATGAAATGAAATAAAATAAAATAAAATAAAGATAAAATACAATTTAGATATATACAATGTTACAAATGGAATTTAGATTAAATAGCAGTAATTACAGGCAGTATTAAAAATGTTTCAGTAGTGACAGGTTGACTTGGTGTGATTATAGTTGGTAATGACAGATTAAGCAATAAATAAAAATAAATATGGGTATGTAGTATGACCGTGAGTTGTAGTAAACAATAATAATGTAATATAACATAATATATTATAGCAAGATAATCATATAATATAATATATTATGCATTATATATAATTTGTTAACTAACAAAGAAATACAGAAAAAATGCAACAAAAAAGTTGAATGACAAAAGTTATCTAAAAATAGTAAATTTTACCCAATACAGTAAAAAATATTAACACAAATAGTAGCTAAACTTGAAATAAAACCTTGAAAATAGAACATTTAATGAGTTTTCTGCCTTTCCTTTTGCCAGATGACTCCTAAGTTCGCATCAGTAGCAGTAGATTAATTCATAACGGCACAGGAAACACAGCCACATGCTCATATAGGTAGGCTAATTTTCTGCAGACCAGCTAAATGAAGCCACATTAAGTGACTTTGAGGGACAGTGGGGGTCACAATTGTTTGGCACCTATATTATGGAGGACGCGGGCTGAAAAGTTTGGGAACCTCTGGTTTAACCCATCATGTGTGCTAATATTTCCAACACATGGTCATTCTGTCTGTGCACATTTCTCACTGTATCAATGGTTTTGTAAATAAACTGTAAATTTACTTATGAAGCTCTGTACATACTTTTCTTAAGATATGCTAATTTACTTTTTAAATTGTTAATATTTTTGTAATAATTACTATTCCATATGCTCTTGTTTACCTTATACGGTCTGCTTTGTTGCTGTAATACTTAAAATTTCCCCATTGTGGGACGAATAAAGGAATATCTTATCTCATTTGAAGCCATGAATGATAACACAAAATAATGACATTATGGGAGCAATTTTTTGTTTATTAAATACTATATTATATTTTCAAGTTATGCAAGGTTTTTCGTGTTTCAGCTTTGCAACTGGCAGTAGGCTACATTTCAAGAGAAATGCCATAAAGCTGGTCAGATTAGATTTACTTTTTTTATACTTCACAGTATTCTCTCTTATCATGTCGTGTCAACATTCATTTCTATACAATTTGCACATTCGAGTTGATACTTCTCTGTTGCTGCTGGAACAAAACGTATTCTCTCTAGTTCATATCATGTACCATATGCCTACACGCTAAGACAAGGGTCACCAAAAGGTAGGGTCAGTCAGGAATTTCTGGTCCATTTGGAAACTTATATTTTTTGTGTATAATTCATTACAATAAGTGGATCAAACTCTACTTTTTTAGAGCCAAAATCATTGCAGAGTTATCGTGAGTTAAGTCAAGGGAATATCATCTAGAAATTTAATCAACTTCAGAGAGCCAGGGTTTAAAACTTCTCAAATGTACTTGGATAATGAACTATTGGTGTACTTTTTTTGTGGATAGCTGGGAGGTATAGTCTCATTATGGCTAAAAACTAAATTCATCAAGCTTACCCTAATCTATGAAATGTAAACTTATTCCAGTCCTTTAAATTGTTTAAATCTAAATTTGCAAAAATCTTACTGCAACACTTTAAAACAGCTTCACTCCTAAAATGTCTTAGAATAACATCCACTTGTTTCTGTTGTCGTTCATATATCTTAATATTATAGACCTTCTATAGCATACCATATTGTGCTTGTGTGATGATTAGTGTGATATGTCTGTTTATTATACTTCAAATAAATCTCATTAAAGTACTGAATGTTTGCCTTACAGTTTGTACATTTGTATTTTCTTCAATTATAGAGTATTTGGGGGAAACAACCTTGGAACGTTGTAATAAAAAAACACAGTTTATTTTATACGTTGGTCAGATTATAGTGTAATGTATGTAGAGTTCGTGCAAATACAGAGCATTTAAAATTCCAGGTTATTAAGACGTTTATTTAATATGAACATAGATAAAATGATTTCCATACAGGCGCTCAAAGAGGACGCCTCTGAACTGGACCTTAGTGGGGTCCTCTGGCCGTGACGTAATTCCCTGGCGCCCTGGAAATCATCACAACACTAATCCGTTTGATATTTCTGTATTATTGACGTAGTTTCTGAAAGAGCTTATCGAAATGGCTTTGGAAACGGTCCCCAAAGACCTTCGCCATCTGCGAGCGTGTCTTCTTTGTTCTTTAGTGAAGGTAAGCCTTGAATTTAAGAAAAACAAAAGCTAAGGCTAGCTACTCTGCTAACGAGTCGACACGTTAAGTAGTGTTGTTTGTTTCTTACATGTGTTTCGCACATAACCTTACATTTAAACTACTGCTTTTAAAATTACCAGCCTTTTCCTTGTCTGAAAACCATAAAAAACAGACTCAGGTCTTTCTAGAATCGTTCATAGTGATGTACTTGGTTTTGATCATCTAAAAAGTTGTTGTGCTGCTCTGATGCATTCTTATGACAAAATCACACAAACCTACAGCCCTTCATTTAAAAGCCATTTAATCAGTCTAGCATGGTGAGGACTAAGATAAGTATTTATTGTACTCCTGGATAAGATAGTCAAGGATCCACCTTGTATGTGTGCATTAGAAGAAGTTAGTTTAACACTTGAAAGCTGTTCATCCAGTGTCCTTTCTCTTGTGTCGTGCTTAATTCATGTGATCTCCTACCAACCTGCAGTGTCTTTGTGTTTTTCAGACTATTGACCAGTTTGAATATGATGGCTGTGACAACTGTGAGTCTTACCTTCAGATGAAGGGAAACAGAGAGATGGTTTACGAGTGCACAAGTTCCTCATTTGATGGGTAAGTGTTGAGTAAACCAGCCTTTCATATCTAGTTTAATATGGATCAAACCCATGCTTACCTGTATGTACTTATATGTTTATCTACAGTGTGGTGGCCATGATGAGTCCTGAAGACAGCTGGGTAGCTAAATGGCAGAGGATAGGTAAGGATATATATAACGTTCACTGTCTTTTTAGATCATGTTGGGTTTCTACAAAACTCTTGTTAGTTTCCGGCTCTGTAGATGATGTATGCACCATTTTTTCTACTGGCAAGTCTCTAGCTTCATTCGTAAAAAAATAAATGTGCAGCTGATATATTATTTAGGTAACGTGAGTGTTAAAACCAAGCCGCACAGAATATCTGCATCCCTCAAATAAAATGACCTTAAAGAAAGTCAGGGGAAAATTCAGTTAGTGCTTATCACTCTATATCATGTCAGTAAAACAATATTCATTTAACACAGAGTTGATATAAGGAGGAGTATATTTGTGAAGCTTTAAAATTAGTATTCCCTAAACAACATTAAGATGCACTTTAACCAACTCCATGTTCAAAGTGTTGTTTGAAATATTTTATTTTATTTTGTCTTTTCTTTCACTCTTTCCTGCAGGGAACTTTAAACCAGGTGTATATGCAGTCTCAGTGACAGGCAGACTACCTCCAGGTACACTTTTTCTCACTATACTGCCTCTTCATGTATTGAATCACATATGCTTCAGAAAGTGTTTGTTTTGCTCCATCTTCAGAATGTATTCCCGAACAAGTGAATAATGTGGTCCTGTTTTCTTTTTCTCCTCTTCTGAAGGTGTGGTGAGAGAGCTGAAGAGTAGAGGAGTGATCTATAAGTCCAGAGATACAGCAGTGAAGTCATGAACCTGACTGCCGCCATACTGCCAACTGAGGGACAACATTTGAGTATGTCTGTGATGTCTTATGGATGTGATTTCAGCTGTTTAAATCTTGCTGTTTTTTTGTTATTATGATCATTGGTATGGGAGAGAGTGGATGTTTTTCATTTCTTATGTTTCTTTAAATGATTGAGGAAAATTAAAGTTATGTTTTTTGTAAGAAAGGTGTCTAACTCTCCTGTCAGTTTCTTTATCGCGTACTGTAGCATGGTAAACGGCAGGTCTCCATCAGAGGGTCCAAATAATCACTTCAGATTAGTCTCAAAGCAATCTGTTGTTTTTAGGTACATTTTAAAGCAGGAAAAAGATGACACACAGGGAAGTTCCCAGAAAAAGTGTCACTAGAGACAGCCCTGACTTGTTTAAAAATGTGTATTATTTGATCTCTTGTAAGCATAGTTCTGGGAATGGCAATTTAATTTGATCACTTGTCCTGGCTTGAAGCATCTCAGTGATTGGATGGACTGATGTGAACATTACCCATAGGATGAACGGGATCAGTTGTGTTTTATAATAATAATACATTTTATTTATAAAAAGCGCTTTAAAAGTTTCTCTAAGACACTTTACGAGAAAATAAATTATACAATAGAAAAGCAAAGGAAAAAAATGCAAAAATGAAATGGAAAGCAACAAAACAAACAAAATCAATCAATTATGGGTTAAAAACCTTTGTAAATAGGTGGGTTTTGAGTCCGGATTTGAATTTGGTGAATGAGGGAGAGAATCTGAGGTGTTGGGGGAGAGAGTTCCAGAGGGTGGGGGCAGCGACAGAGAAGGCCCTGTCCCCCAAGGTTCGGTGCTTGGGTTTGGTGAGAGGGGTGAGGAGGTTGGCATTGGAAGAACGGAGGCTGTGGTGGGGGGGGTTGTATGGTTGCAGAAGGTCGATGAGGTAGGAGGGAGCTAGGTTATAGAGGGCTTTGTAGGTGATGAGGAGGATCTTGTACTGTATTCGGGAGGTGATGGGAAGCTAATGAAGGTTCTGGAGGACTGGGGTGATGTGGTCTCTGGAGCGGGAGTGAGGAGGCGTGCAGCTGAGTTTTGAATGTATTGTAATTTGTTGAGGAGGGTGTTGGGTGAATCGTAGAGGATGCTATTGCAATAGTCGAGGTAGTTGAAGACTGATATCTTCATCTAGAACATGTTAAAATAAACAACCAAAAATATCAGCCGTCATACTCCTCTCAAAGCAAACAGTGCATGTTCAAAAAGGAGCAGGGGAAGTTTGCATTAATTGTAACCATACCTGTTATTAAGTAATGCCATCAAATGATGCCTGCTACTCAAAGGTACAGTGGGGCAAAAAAGTACTTAGTCAGCCACTGATTTTGCAAGTTCTCCTACTTAGAAAGATGAAAGAGGTCTGTAATTTTCATCAGAGGTACACTGCAACTATGAGAGACAAAATGAGGGAAAAAATCCAGGAAATCACATTGTAGGATTTTTAAAGAATTTATTTGTAAATTATGGTGGAAAATAAGTTTTTGGTCACCCACAAACAAGCAAGATTTCTGGCTCTCACAGACCTGTAACTTCTTTAAGAAGCTCTTCTGTCCTCCACTCGTTACCTGTATTAATGGCAGATGTTTGAACTGGTTATCTGTATAAAAGACACCTGTCCACAGCCTCAAACAGTCAGACTCCAACCTCAACCATGGCCAAGACCAAAGAGCTGTCGAAGGACACCAGGAAGAAAATTGTGGACCTGCATCAGACTGGGAAGAGTGAATCTACAATAGGCAAGCAGGTTGGTGTGAATAAATCAACTTTGGGAGCAATTGTAAGAAAATGGAAGACATACAAGACCATTGATAATCTCCCTCGATCTGGGGCCCCACGCAAGATCTCATCCCGTGGGGTCAAAATGATCATGAGAACGGTGAGCAAAAATCCCAGAACTACACAGAGGGACCTGATGAATGACCTGTAGAGAGCTGGGACCAAATTAACAAAGGCTACCATCAGTAACACACTATGCCGAGAGGGACTCAAATCCTGCAGCTCCAGGTGTGCCCCCCCTGCTTAAGCCAGTACATGTCCAGGCCCATCTGAAGTTTGCCAGAGAGCATATGGATGATCCAGAAGAGGATTGGGAGAATATCATGTGGTCAGATGAAACCAAAATAGAACTTTTTGGTAAAAACTCAACTCGTCATGTTTGGAGGAAGAAGAATGCTGAGTTGCATCCCAAGAACACCATACCTACTGTGAAGCATGGGGGTGGAAACCTCATGCTTTTGGGCTGTTTTTCTACAAAGGAGACAGGACGACTGATCCGTGTTAAGGGAAGAATGAACGGGGCCATGTATCGTGAGATTTTAAGCCAAAACCTCCTTCCATCAGTGAGAGCATAGAAGATGGAACGTGGCCTGGTCTTCCAACATGCCAATGATCCCAAACACACCGCTCAGGCAACGAAGGAGTGGCTCCGTAAAAAGCATTTCAAGGTCCTGGAGTGGCCTAGCCAGTCTTCAGACCTCAACCCCATAGAAAATTTGTGGAGGGAGTTGAAAGTCTGTGTTGCCCAGCGACAGCCCCAAAACATCACTGCTCTAGAGGAGATCTGCATGGAGGAATGGGCCAAAATACCAGCTAGAGTGTGTGCAAACCTGGTGAAGACTTACAGGAAACGTTTGACCTCTGCCATTGCCAACAAAGGTTATGTTACAAAGTATTGAGTTGAACTTTTGTTATTCACCAAATACTTATTTTCCACCATAATTTACAAATAAGTTCTTTAAAAATCCTACAATGTGATTTCCTGGATTTTTTTTTTCTCATTTTGTCTCTCATAGTTGAAGTGTACCTCTGATGAAAATTACAGACCTCTCTCATCTTTCTAAGTGGGAGAACTTGCAAAATCAGTGGCTGACTAAATACTTTTTTGCCCCACTGTATGTTAGCTTTTGGCTTTAAAAAAAAAACTATACTGAATCACTACACAGCTGGTGTATCTGTAGAGTGAGTGTGTTCCTGTTTGACAATACAGGATTATAATCTATCGACCTACATCATGATGTATCAATGCAGAATTATATTCACGTCCTCCACTCAGCAATGTCCTCGTGCTCACTGACCCAGATCAGGGAGAGATCTCTGAATTCTCTCACTACTAATCTGGTTTGAACCCTAGCTTCTCAAACCTCCCTGTACTGAACTACATAGCCCACAAGATGGTGCTTTATACTGAAAAGCAGAGGAACATGCAGTACCAAACACCGCCAGTAGGAGGAGACCATAGCCAAACTATCACTGAGGTTAATCTACTGACATGACTCTTAATGTTGTCTGTCAAAAACACTCTTTGCCAGTGAAATAAGAACATCATTTTACAGTTAAACAACTGAGATTATGGTTTATTGAGATGAAGCTGATTGATTTATCTCAGGAGTTTTAATGACAGAAATAAAATGAGGTCAAAACAGAATAAAATGGTCAAAGTTTCCATACTGTGGTGCTGGTTTAGCTCAGGGGTTAAAGTGCTTGTCCCATTTACAGGGGCTTTAGTCCTTTCCACAGCCATGGGAGTCATAGGTTATGAAAGATTGGACCAATTTCCCTGGGCCTCATAGAGGGACGGGCCTTTGATGAGCCTGAAATGGAAATACTCTTTTGGTTTGCATTGTCATTACTCAACACAAGTCTTAACTTTTCAAAAATTAGAAAATAATTTGAACAACTGATAGGCCTCGTGTTTGTCTTGGTTTATTGATAGAATACATACTAATAAGTGACAGGTTCTTGTTCATCCAAATCCATTTGAAAAATCATCTTATATTTGGGGTTTGGCGATAAAATGCCAATATTCGTTACAACAGTTGACAGCGTTGACCATCTGCAGAGTGAGTGTATACCGTTCATGACTGAAGCCAAACGTCACTCACAACCACTACCAAGGGGAGGAAAGATGAAGAGACACAGTGATCAGAAAAAAGTAGAACAAGCTACCTAAAAATTCAAGCATCAAGAGTTATAATACCTGCAGAAGAAATTGGTTATGAAAGCAGCAGAGACAGAAAACAACTGTCAGCTAATTAAAAACTGTGTCAACAAGTGAAGTTACCGAAAGTGGTGAGCACAAAAAGATTGTCTAAAAATGTGTTTGAGTACGTGGCTGAAAAATAGATCAAAGTTGTGCCCATTAGCAAGCCCATCATCCATTTTAATTCTTATGGCATTAAAATACTGACACCAGACATTTTTCATTTACACATGTGACCTTATTTAATTCCATTTAAATGACAATTTAATTTTAAGAAGCATTGAAAACATTCTTTTGTTTAAAACGTGTTAAAATGAACCACCTACAAAATGTTGTTCTTCAAAAAGTATTTTTAAAAGACAGTCATGGAAAAAAAGGGGGATTGTCTTATATTCAATGTTGTTTTATATTTAAGCCAATACAATAGATTATGGCAGATGTTGTTGAGGAAATATTATGCTTTCTCTTTTCTGATTATTCATCCAAAGTTATTAGACCCTAACACAAAGTTAGAGTTATTCAGAGATGTCTTCAGTGGGGTTGTTATAACTGTGTGGGGTTGAATTTGCTGTTTGGGTAGGTCCCAATTTGATGTCTCATCCCAGGGCCCAGTTACGAGCGATGCCCCTGACCGAAGTGATTGTTAGTTAAACTCAATCCATCCATCCATCTTCCTTCATTTATCTAATGGGTCGTGGGGGCAGCAGTCTCAGCAGGGAAGCCCAGACACTCCTCTCCCCGGCCACTTCTACCAGCTCTTCTGGGAGGATACTGAGGCGTTCCCAGGCCAGCTGAGAGATATAATCTTGCCAGCGTGTCCTGGGTCTTCCCAGACGGACATGCCCGAAACTCCTCCCCAGGGAGACGTCCGGGAGGCATCCTGACCAGATGCCCCGAACCACCTTATCTGGCTCCTCTCGGTCCGTAGGAGCATCAGCTCTACTTTGAGCCTCTCCCGGATGTCTGAGCTCCTGACCCTATCTATAAGGCTAAACCCAGACACCCTGAGGAGAAAGCTCATTTTTTGGCCGCTTGTATTTGCAATCTTGTTCTTTCGGTCACTACCCACAGCTCGTGAACCATAGGTGAGGATTGGAACATAGATTGACTGGTAAATTGAGAGCTTTGCCTTCTGGCTCAGCTCTTCACCACAACAGACCGGTACAGCATCCGCATCACTGCAGATGCTGCCCTGATCTGTCTGTCAATCTTGCGCTCCCTGTTCCCCTCACTCGTGAACAAGACCCCGAGATACTTAACCTTCTCCGCCTCGGGCAAAGACTCTCTTCCGACCTAGTTAAACTCACAGTTTCAAATAACAGTATCCAGACTATGATCATGAGGAAAATCCTCCGTTCTCAGGTTCAGATTCAGCTTCTTTATAGCCCCACATGAGGAAATCTGTGTTGCAGTGGGAGCCCACAGAATGACACCATACTGCAACCAACAATTAACTCAGGAAATCAACCCTCATACAGAAATAGACATGTCTACATTTCAACAGAGTGGTAATGTGTAAAAGTGCAATGAGTAGGTGTGTGAATGCACAAAAAGAGGGGTAAGTAAAGCAGCCTGAATTCTTGCCATAAAGCATTTGATCTGCACTTTATGTGATTGGCATTAAAAGTCTTCCACATTGTTGCTCTGAAATAACAACCTGCAAAAGCTCAAACTCACTCCAAAGTGGATGATGCTGGCGATCCAGTCCAGCATAAGCCCACCCGAGGACCTGCCTGACACCTCCCTGAGATATCACTGGCTGTTTTGGTAAGAAGCCTCAGTCTATTCAGTAACATTTGTCACTCTAGCAGACGATCCCAGACAGTCTTACATTGTGTCATGAGGGGGGAAGAAGAGTAGCATATCACCCAAACTAATAAAACCTGTCTTATTCGTAATGTAATAAACACTGAAGTAACATCTATGTTAAATCATCTTAATGTATCAGGGGGCACTTCATGCATCTCATCTTAAATCAGGATAACAGCCACAAAATGAAAGATAGTCGTTTCTTCAACTAGGTCATTTCCTGGACGACAGCTCTAGAGAGATGTAAGCCGTTAAACTCTGTAGTTTTGGTGCTTTCATGAGGTGTCTCATACTGCAGGATGTATGTGAGTGGTACATGTAGTTTCGTCACTGTCACATACAGGTCTTTGTCGGTCAAAGAGAACAGGTTTCGTCTGCTTCAGGTTAAAACAGGAGTCAGTTGGCGGGGTGGTGGTGGGGGACTCTGTTCACTCAAATGGAAACATTCATGAAGCAGTTTGTATTTTACATACTTATCAAAGGTTGGTCTGAAACAGTAAAATGAGGGGAACATGTGCAAGGGAATAAATACTACATACATAAAGAAATACATACCCTCTTGTACCCCTTGTGACTTGCAGTTGCAAAGTTTCACATAAGCTGCGAATGAAACAGACTGAAATTGAAATTGGCGCCTTTTTGTTAGCTACAGGAAGAAGCCTTTTTTATCAAAGTTTCTAAAATACTCACCATGTACAGGACAACTTACACAAAGAGATTAGAGGTACCTTTTTCTCCACAGAGAGCCCAAAAAATGGCATAAACCCAAAGTCCCCAACAGGAGCTTTAAGATATAGAAATACTGACTTATTTAGCACTATTATTTTTAATTTTTTATTTGTCTGTCTTGCAATTTTGTGTTTGTTGCTTTTTGCCCTCACTATTGTTGGGGTTGTTTTGGTCATTGGTCATCACCTCCCTGAATAAGCCTGTTATTTTTTATTTATTGATCATGTAAAGCACTTTCACAGCAAAAAAAAAAGGTTTTCTTAAATTAATAAATACAACTGTAAATATATAAATAATTCAAACAGTTCTTTTTGTTTACAGATCACAGATATGCATTTATTACCGACATGCTGATGCTGCAGCAGTTTTTTTTATGAACAGAGTCTAAAAAAAGCTCTGACTCTTTACAGAAAGTTCAGCATGCAGTAAGTGTGAATGTGATTAATTTAGTGTTTATTTCCTTCTCAGGTTATGACTTTCTTTTTCCCTTTTTGTCACTTTGTGTCTGCTTTTGAATCTTCAAAAGTGTTTGGAGCCCAAGGTATAAACCTTGGGCTCCAAACGCAGTTGGCAGCTCTTACATGCAGCCATATAAAGTTTTCTTTACTGATGTGAACATAATTTTTCTTCAGATAAAATAATCTCAGCTCAGTAAAAAGCAACATGTCTGGCATCCAGTCAGTTAATCCCCTGAGTCCTATTCTGAATTTGAGAAAAAGTTATAGACTCAGCTCTTTTGTAAATACCTCCCTTAATCATACTGATGCTAGCAATGTTGCTGATGACAGAGGCCTTGATGATGATGCTGATATTGAGTTTAACCCTCCTGGTATGTTAGTTTCTCTGGAACAGCAATAATGTTCCTGGGTCAATTTGACCCGGGCATATTCAATAATCATATTCAATAACCATTTACATCCAGATTTAGTCCATTGGTGTTCTTTAATTCTCACAGATCATGGTTCAATGAGGATAACTCACTATTTTTTTCATTTAAATTAATTGGAAAGCCCTAAATATAAATACAATACTTTTACATGACATAGATTTTAGTTTATTTTATTTTCCTTTTAATTTTTTTTTATGAAGTGATGTTAAAAAACTAACAAGACACCTCTTCTGTCACATGCTGCCCAGATTTTTATGCTGCATTTAGCTGGTTTGGAAGGCAAATCTAGCCTAAAATAGACTTTACAAAGGGTCAATTTGACCCGCAACATAACAGGAGGGTTAAACAGAATTTTAATAATGATGAGGATGTTGTTGCTGTTGCTATTGTTGATGACAACCTTCATAAATATATATTAACACCCTCAGTGTATTTCCTCGAGCACTGCCTGATAGCCACAAAGGAAGACAAAAAAAAACATTTCAAACAGAACCCTGTTAAATAATGATCTGGTTTGCAAGCAACAGTTCCTTTTTCATTTGCAGCAGTTTTGTGCCGATTTTATTCTCCCCTTGCTCAAACACTGGACTGAGGAACACACATTCTATATCAACGTTATTCAAATGCATTCAGTGTCAAATATGTCTCACACTTTCCATCACGAGGGGGACAGAGACTTTTTGAACTTGAGATCTGACTGTAGCAGTTGAAGACAGTTTATAATCAAATGAGAAATTAACCACAAGGGTCTGTGCGTCCTACTCCATGTGGGTTTGAAACTCAATGCACAAGTAGGCTCACACATTGGCGAGGCCAAAAGCATTTCTTTGTTCATGTCGATTTCTTCTTTTCTTTTTCTGTGAATAAACAAATGTGTAGTTTTTGGGTGCTTTGTTTCCCCTGTGATCTGAACCTCCTATCTCTTCTGTCTACATGCTGGTGAAGTCATTTCACGAGAGCCGGAGACTAAAAGCAAAACCGAGAACTCTGCTGGGTGCCGCAAGACTTCCACAACCACAGGCGCTGACAGGAAGGCCGTCAGCTCCGCCCAGACGCTCCTCTCTGCACTTCAAACGTCAAAGCAGCATCCGAGCAAAGAGAAGTGAAGCACGCCCTGCATTTTCACACACACACACACACACACACACACACACACACACACACACACACACACACACACACACACACACACACACACACACGTATGTCTGTCTGCAGGCCTCATTGGCGCTCACTGCTGCGTCTTTTGCCCTTATTTGGAAATGTCAAGTCTTGAATTTGAGGGGAAAGTTGAGAACAGGAAACAAGGTGTCGCCCAAAGGTTTATGTTGTTTGTCACTGAGTTCTGCTTAAAGGGGAGAGTACGAGTTTATTTAACTGTGTGTTAAAATGAGTGTCACAGGGGTACAAAGGGAAGTAAAAGGGGGTGGACTTAATCAATGGATGGCCACACATTCCCATGGCTGTGTGTGTGTGTGTGTGTGTGTGTGTGTGTGTGTGTGTGTGTGTGTGTGTGTGTGTGTGTGTGTGTGTGTGTGTGTCTGTGTGTGTGTGTGTGTGTGTGTGTGTGTGTGTGTGTGTTTCATAAGGCTGACACACTTCCTCTCTCTAATACACAAAGATGCAACTACAGAAGTGAGGGCAGCTAGAAGTAATGGAGGATTTCAATTCCTTCAACACATGATGACGTCTGATCTGCCTCACAATGGGTCTGTGTACAGAAGAGCGACAGAGCACACAGTCTTTCCCTCAGCTGAATGAAATGTGGTAATCTGCAGTGGTGGGAGCAGTAATTCGACCCTTTACTTAGGCTAAAGTAAAAATAAAACAATGTTAAAGTTCTGCATTTTGAAATAAAAGTTCTGTTTTGCATATTAGAGATGTATTATCACCTGAAACTAGCAGCAAAATGTCCTCTGTGAATGATATACTGTCATCTATGATGTTATTATACTATTACAGAGTGTAAATTACATCTCCAGTGGTTTCAAACATAGAGCCTGAGGCCCCTCCAAAGGATACCCAGATCACTGTGAGTGGACATGAGGTAATACATTGAGTTGAAAAGAGACAGAAATGATTTCAAGTATGCATTTAATATTTTAAATTTACTATAATTATATATCATGATAATAAATAATAATAATTCATATAATTTATATAGGGCTTTTCTAAGTACTCAAAGTCGCTTTACATAAGGTGAAACTAAAAAATAAAACATATAAATAAAACAAAACAGGGACAGATGTGGGGCGGGGGGAGGGTTCATGTGTTGTATGCTTTTTGGAACAGGAAGGTCTTGAGGTGGTTTTTAAATGAGAGTAGAGAGTCAGAGTTGCGGATGTGTGGAGGGAGATAGTTCCAGAGAGTGGGGGCAGCGATGGCAAAGGCTCTGTCCCCCAAGGTGCAGTGCTAGGACTTCGCTTTCCATGAGACAGTTGGTTGTGTGACCTCTTTGGGCCCCGAGTCATGTATCGTTAACTGACATGCTTTCTAACTAATCACCCGGCTGTGTTAAATACTTGATTCTGATTGGTCAAAACCTCATAACAACCATAATTCATTCTTTTTTTTTTTTTAAGTTATATTTTTGGGCCTTTTTGCCTTATTTTATGGGACAGCTGAAGAGAGACAGGAAATGGGGGGAGTAGAAAGTGGGGGAAGACATGCAGGAGATGGTTGACCGGCCGGGAATCGTACCGGTGACCCCTTCAACGAGGACTGTAGCTTCTGTATTTGGGGCGCTTGGACCGCTAGGCCACCAGCGCCCCCCATAATTCATTCTTAATACCAATCAACCAGAGGAACTAAATCCAGCACATTGCTAAAGTTAAGGATTTCATGTCGTCCTGTTGAGTGACAAAATGTTACTTTCTGATGGAGACATGGAGAATATTTTGATTATTACTCTCCATTTCTTTAAAGAACACAACAGAAAATAAAGACCAAAAAAATGTGAATAAACCTTTTTACATGTGTATCGACTGTCCTGCAAAATTTTTAAACTTTTAACAGTTTTATGATCATTTATGAGTTAAAGCTCCTGTGAAGCACACTCAGTTTGTGTCGAATCTGGCGCCCCCTGTGGAAAAGGAAGTACATCTAATTTCTGCTGATCTTTTCCTGTACATGTGTAAGTAGAACAATGTGTAAGTTACTTTGTTTAGAACAAAGTAATTCCCTTATTTTCTCATTTGAAATGATAAACATGCAAATCACAATAAATCTTTGACATGTTACATTTAAAAAAAAAAAACATGACTGACAGCCTGTCTGAAACCTGCCCTGCGACAGAGGTGAGAGGTATCTAAATCAACTCTATAGAAAAAGTCAAACTTGAGTCAGTCAGTATTATTATTATCTGATTCATAAGCAGCTGCAGGGGAATAGGATTTAAATACTGTCATTTTCTTGCAGGTTTCCCCCCAGTATTTCACTTGGTTTAATCTTTTAAATGATGTCAGACTTTGGAATGAGTTGGTCCTTCTTAAGGGATATTAATGCACAGTTTACCTGTAAGACTGGCAATGTGTATTTATATTTAGCCTAGACTATAGAGATGTACATCAGGAGACGAAGACAGCTTTCTGTGAAAGATAACAGGGCAAAATGTTGGCAACCACTGGTTAAACCTTCAACAGCATCTTGGTTTCTCTTTTCATATTGTTATCTTTTTTTACTTTTACCATAACAGTCAGATCAATATGGTATGGTTTGAAAAAAGAACCTTTCACCCTAAAATATAGGGCAAAGCAGTTATAGATACGAGAGTACAAGAGTCTCAAAATATACCCTACCGTTCCTGAGTAAATCTGCTTTTGCGGTTTACAGCAGCTCAGGTCTCTGTGGATCCAACAGACCAGGGAAGGGGGTCTAAGCTTGCGGGTGTCACGGCAGTGTCGACACCCGGCTGCAGCCCAGGAGGAGCTCATGGAGCGGGGAGGGAGGGGAAGAGGCTGCCAGCTCAGATAACGTCTATCACAGGAGGCAGCACGGGGAACAGAAGGCCCCAGCTTCAGTTCACTCTGCAGGGAGAGAGGATCACTTCACCACATACACACACACATGCACGCACTCACGCACGCACGCACGCACGCACGCACGCACGCACGCACGCACGCACGCATGCACGCACGAATGCACGCACACACACAGTGGAGGTCTTTCTCAGCAGGCTGAGGAGGGCTGGGATTAGAGAAATACGGGGCAGGGGTTAGTAGATTGAAAGGTCAAAGGTCAAAATATGGGTGGCTTTTAAAGACACCATATGCTATATATTCTTTACAACGTTTTATTGTGACGGTTTTATTTGTAAGCAGAGAAACATCAGTGACCTCTGCCTGTAGTATAAATGAATAGATTATTACCCAGAATCCATAGTATGAGATGTGTGTGTGTGTGTGTGTGTGTGTGTCAGAATCAGAGCACCAGCTGGCTTCCCCACCTTTACAGGTTTGCATCATAACTGTGTCATAGTTCTATTCACAGAGATTAATTAAGCCACATAAACTGCCCACAGGAGGACCGAGTCACGTCACATATTTGCTCCACACATCTGTGCTGTTTACAATCAAGCGGCATTGGCAGAGAAATTAAACCAACGTGGAAATGCAATAAACTGCAGTTCCTCGAGTGGCCACTTGATGCAGGCTGCAAATTGAAGGAATTCCCAATATCGCCATATTCAAAAGACTCCTATTTACAACAAAATGAATGAATAGATATTTCTTTATCCGTACACACTGTACGAGGGTGATCTTTATATTACTCATCAGTTTAAGGTATTACAAATAAAGAGTTATGCATTAAGGGTGTGGCTGAGTTGACCGAACAACCTGCCTCACCTCCACCTCTTTGTTTGTTTTTAGTTTGACTATAGTTAGGTCTGGTAAGCATTACCAGTACGGCGACCACCATTGTTAAGCTTTGAACCCCAGAAACCATTGAGTGACGTCACCGAGCCTACATCCATGTCTGAGTTTCAAATCCTCAGTAGGAACCTCTGAGAGATCAAATCAAAACCTGAAGCACAGATTTAAAACCTGACGTGTTAGGTAACACTTGATTCTAAGTTTTACTTTTTAAAAAAAAAATTTACAGATTAAGTTTAAACTTGAAGAGATACAATCAGCTTGTCCTGCCTGTAAGATGGGACTGGATCTTGTCTTGTCTTAATGTCGGGACTTGTATGCCAAAACTTGTATGATAAAACAATGCCCCAATTCATTCATTTCAAATGTATTCAACCAGGAAGGCCTCATTGAGATTAAAAATCTCTTTTACAAGAGTTTCCTGGTTGAGACTGGCAGCAGCATCAAACTTTAAGTTATAGACATGCAACTACGAACACAGGTCATCATATCCTGTATCACACACACTACCAGTCAAAAGTTTTGGACACACCTTCTCATTCAATGTTTTTTATCTATTTTAATTATTTCGACATTGTATTTTAATACTGAAGACATCAAAACTATGAAATAGTCTGGTTTTGACGGAATATGGATTACAAGAGTAGTCAAATAGGGCTATACATTGTGTACTAACCCTCCCTCTGAACAACACAACTGATGGTCTCAAACACATTAAGAAGGCAAGTCATTCTACAAATGAACTCTTGACAAGGCTCATGTTCATTAGAAACCATTCCAGGAGACCACTTCATGAAGCAGACTGAGAGAATACCAAGAGGGTGCAAAGCTGTCATCAAGGCAAAAGGGGGCTACTTTACAGAATCTAAAATATAAAACATATTCTGGTTTAACACTTTTTTGTTAACTAAATAATACCGTATGTGTTTTTTCATAGTTTTGATGTCTTCAGTATTAATCTACAGTGTTTCAAATAATTGAAATAAATAAAAACCATTGAATGAGAAGGTGTTTCCAAACTTTTGACTGGTAGTGTAAAAGAAAGTCACCAATCAAAGCATCAACAACCAGATGCATCTTCCTTCAACACCTTCAATCTACTTTTAAAAACATCTTAAGAGACAGACCCCCTAGACCCAGATCCTCGAACCTAGAACTCCTTATTTCAAGATGCACTTTGGGAACAGAGCGCACAGATAAGGTCACAGAGCGAGGACTGGAGCTTTCAGCATTTTTTAAAAATGAAAAGAATAACATAAATGAGAGGGAAGCAAGTATAGAAATAATGTTATAAATAGAGACATACCAGATTGAATCTACAGGTAGACAATGCAGTCCAATATATTCATGCCATGTAAAGGTTACATTGTTGCATGGAAAGAGTGAGAGAGAGTCAGATTGCACAGAACTATGTAGGGAGAAACAACAGAGCTAAACTTGATTTGTGAGGACCAAAAATAAATTAATAGGAAGTGAAAATGTGAGGTATAGAGTATCAAGAATGTAGTTTATATCTAGGGCTGCTTAATTCATCACGATTTCATCATATAAGCATTCGCATTAAGAACATCATACAAGTCAGATTTTTTTCCCAATACAAACCAGCAATACATTCCCACTCAAAATACTTACATGCTGTCTGGTGTATGGAGGATTAAGTATAGTGGCCATGCTTTTACATAATTTTTAAGGCATCATGATGAAGTTTAAGAAAGCTGGCAGCCACTCTCAGATAAATCAGAGACAGAATCCTGACAGATTCAGGAGAAACATGTTGCAAACACAAGTGTTGTGTAAAACGTGAAGAACAACAGAGAGACATGAGAACTGTGAGCTGAAGCTAACTGCACTCCTATTGTAAATTTATTTTACTTATACCCTGCAGGTCTATTCATAACACACTATCATTTTATAAAGCGTTTAAAAGGTCTGTCATTGCCCCAGTGAGGATATTTCAGCAGCTTCATTGCAACATTAGAGAGGTGTGTAATTTATGTAATAAATCTACCTGATTATTTGTCATCAATATTGTAGATTTACTCTGTCTATTTGGTTATGGGCAGACACGTTTGTTTCTGTTGAGGCTCTTCCCTAACACTGCTTCATTGACCTCTCTGATCAGACTGTGACAGAAACAAGAGACAGAAGCTGTTTCCTATTGAACTGATCTGTTTTCATGACTGCAAAAGTCAGCTCTTACATTGTGCTGTACGTGTTAAATGTTTCAGTGGTTTCACATTCTGATGTTTCCACCTTTCCAAACGTCATCAGTGTGGCTTTAATTCACCATCTACACATTGTACTGGTCTGCAGGTAGGATGATGGGAAACCACATGGCTCCAGTTTGAGATTCACACTCAGGAGGAATTGAAACTTACAGCCTTTACTGTTAGTAAAGCTACAGAAATATAACCGTAATCAATGTCACTACACCTGCAAACAGTTTCTATTTTGAACTCGATAATCCAGGAATATAAAATCCCTGTAAGGTATCTTTTAAATTAAAGGGTCATAGTTTTCAAGCTCAGAGCTTTTCATTAAGCTGATATGCAGTCTAGTCCAGCTACCTGCAATGCTGTCATGAGCATGTGAGTTTGGTATGATAATCACTTCTCCAGGGTAACATTACCTTGTGATCTGATATTTTTTGACAGCTCATTTCCATTGAAACCGGTTCAAACGTTCTCTTCTCACAAACACAGAGTTCTTCCAGTAGTCTACTATGATCACACCATCTGAGCTGTTTGACTCTGCTGCAGTCCAAGAAGATAAAACATCTCTGACTGAGAACTCAGATGGAAGATATTTTATTTCTAGAGAATGAAGATCCGATTATCAGTCAGACTACCGTCTCACAGGAACTGATTTACTCATCAGGCACTCATTCACAACTGAGCCTTCCTGTGTCTACGTGTTCACTGAACGCTGCTTCATGCTCAGATGAGAACAAGGGGACTCAAAATACGCCAGGATGACTGAGAATATTAAACTAGTTCTTTATTTTATATGTTGTAAAACTGTTATAACATGCGGAATCCTCTGCATCTAATTATATATGTAGTGGCCCAACTAGAGACATGAGCTGAAAATGAGGTGTCATGATATAAAGATTTCATGCTCTGTATTGGAGCTGTTTAATTGTATCCTTACTATTGAATAAAATCAATTTAACATCCAGTTTAAGATGAATCTAATGTCAATCTGTACAATGATCTGTATGTATTTTAAATTGACCTGATGGGAATGACATCATCTCGAGCAGTGAAGTCTCAAAGTGGAGCGAACAAAGATGAGATAGAACAATTCAGTCCAAGCATCACACGACTCTGAAAATAAACACGTTATAATTACACCTGTGGTGTTCTATTATTTGTACGTAGCATTAAATTGTATCCTTCATAGTTTATGTGAATACAAAACCGTGTGGTTTGTTCAAAACTGGCTCCTCAGTCTCGTCAGCGTTTTAAAGAAGCGTTTTCAGAAGGCCCAGAGTGAAGCCGGAAGAAGAGAAAAAAAGAGCGGCTGTGACTGTTAGACCTCTTCCTGTGGTTACATCACGTGGCTGTGGAGGGTTCAAAAGGAGACGACTTCTTCTTCTTCTTCTTCATTCTTCATCCGCTCTCAGGACGGACAGAAGACACCTGCCAGGCTGCCGGACGGTCGTCGCTTACAAAGAGAGAAAAAAGGGTCCAGGTTTGGGTAAAGTATGATGGACGACAGTAACTATTTAATGTTAGACTTTATTTCAGACAAGATGGTGGGAGTTTTTTCTTATTTTCAATTAATAATAATTACAAAGTTTTAAAATTTGTTTTGTTAACTTTGCATTTCTTAATTTAACTTCGGGTCAGCTCAATTCAGGATTCCATTTGGACAATGAATGTACTAAAAACCAAACTTGCAGTTTTGACGTTAATCCCACTTGTTTTATTGTTTCATGTATTTCCTTCATCTTTGCTTTTCTTCACTCTAGTTTGTATTTGGTTAAAAATCTGACATCTGTACTTCTTTGATTTTATTTTACATGACTTTAAGTGTAAAAAAAAGGTCTTATGCTTTGACAGAAAAGCTTACTCATGGCTGCCAAGATGGCGTCCTCATGATAGCGCTTCCTCTCGCACAGTTTGGTTCCGACTTTTGCCCCAAAAACTTCAATAAGAGTTCAGTTTGCCTCCAGGTGGAGTCACACTGAGGATTTCTGTCTTGTACAAAATGTTCACTGAACTTTGAACAAAGTGTGTAAAACTGTGCATGCAAATGTTTCAAGACAAATCAGGAAGTGTGTGTTTTCTGGGCTGTTAGAGCGTTGGGAGGTTTCAGTTTGCTGTATGTGTCTGGGTGGGGGGGTTGGTGTGTATTTGCAGGTGCAGAAGAAGAGAGAAGTGGGAGACGACAGAAGAGAAGAGGTGCGGTGGATGTACAGTGCAGTCATCCATAAAGTAGAAAGCACTACTAAACTCCTCGCCACAGTGTAGTGTTTCCTACTTTATGGATGAGTGTACTGTTTTCTGCAGGAAGACGAGAGGAGCCCGACGAGGAGCGCGTGCACACTTAGAAAAAGGAGGAAGCTGCTTTGTCTCACAAGGCCACGCATCACCCACAGTGTCGCCCCATTCTGCTCACATGGGTGGTGTGTGGCGAGGAGCAAAGATCACAGCTTCTTCCTCCATTTTAAAAAAACATCTGAAGAGAGAATTGTGTGTGTATGATCTACTGTGTGTGATTTTAAATAAAGATTGAATTGAAAAAGCATCTTGTGTTCACTTCTCTTTTCCTGGATAAGAAAAAGCATCACAAACTTTGTTTTTTTCTGTGAAAATAGACATACTTTATTCCTGTAAAAAGATCCATATTGAAAGAAACCATCACATTTCAAGTCAACGTGTCCTCTGTGTACTACACCTTTACGCACTGGTTCTCCACCATCAATGTCTGCACATGCAAAAAAAAAAAAGAAATCTGAAAAACAATATTAACAAAATATTTACAGATGAGCTTCCAAAAGGGTGATAAAAACATGAATATATAAAAAGGGAAATCTTACACAGGTTTCAATGAATGCAGGAACAAAAAAAAAGAAAAAAAGAAAGAGGTTTCCCGCGCTGTATGAAAATATAACACCACACTGTTCATTATGTACACACGTCTCCTACTGCTTCCTCTCACTGCGCTGACCGCCCACAGCTCAAACACTGCAGACCAATCAGCCTGATCCACATCAATATGACAGAAACATAAATAAGGCAGAACATGGGTATAACATTGGTATGCATGCAGTCAATAAACATCCTGTAAACAACATATTAAGACTAAACAAGGTCTTCTTCTTCTTGTAAGGCTAAATATGAAGAGCTGAGCTAAAACACTACCTACATGGATCTATCAATCCACAGCGGAGCCGCCTACTCACTACACATCAGGTCGAGGAATACTTGTGCATTAAAGGCCGTCAAATACAATATGAGTATGAATATTTGCTGTACATTTCGGCAACTTTTTGAGCATTCACTCCCCCTTTTACAAAAAAAAGAAATAAATTAAATATACAGTACAGCCTCAGTCTTGCTCTGTCCCGGCTACTTCACGTCTAAAGTGTCTTTGTCCACCTGCCTCATGTCTTTTATCCTTGGCATCATTACGCTGCCTTTATTAACACTGACTAACAGATCAACCAATGACAGTACAGAAAACAATCCAGCTCAGCTCGTGTCAGCAGATGTGACTTATTCAAAAGATGTCACGTAACATTTGTGAAATGAAGTCTAATCTGAAAACTAGTCTCAACCTAAACTTGTTGTTATGACAGTACCCCATGCTGCTGGACCCTTGTTACTATAGTAACAGGTGAAGCACCTAAGATTTTGGCATATTCTGCAGTTTGTTTGTTTTTACAGACAGAGTCAACAGGTGGCTCAGCACTCATAAGAAACCACAAGTAAAACACCTGAGAAGTTATCTATGTGGCCCGTATCACAAGTCGTAACTGAGTGCTAACGCAGGGTCCACACACTCACACCAGAGCTGAAGAACGGCTTTATATTACTGCGCTGAGATGTCACATTTAGTGTTTTCAAACAGTCTACAATTTGATGATGTAAACATGTGGATAAAACATGTATCACAACTTCACTGCATGGGCTGATATCGATGTTCTTACACTGCTTTTAGCCTGTTTTTATCATTTCCACACATCACACCACACGTTGAATTTTTTCACTCAGAGGCAAAAAGAAAAATAACATGAAAAGTTATTGCAGAGTCTAACAGCCAAACACTGACCAGTTTAATGTCATTCTACTGAGTGTTCTCCCTCTTTACTTATGTGACTATGTGTAAACAAATCCATCATGCTACATTCAAAAAGAACCAGCTCTCATCCCGACACACACACCAGTCAAAATCCCTAAGGCCTTCACACTGCATGATTACTGCTGTTATTAATCTAAAAGCTTGACCACACTGCTTCACTCTTGTCCTTTGGTCGTAAAGTTAAACTATGATATTAACTGTCACAGGATTTTAACAGGAGTATAAATTAGCAAAAGCTGCAAGCAAAAAGAACCCAAAACAATCATGAGCTCATCATTTTCTCTGATGTCCATCATAAACAACAGATGAGGAATCCCATCAAGAATTATAGAAAACAAACACAGAACCCCCTTAGCATGAACTTTTCTTGAGCATCAACAGGGGCGTCATAGTGGGGGGAAAAGTGGGACTAACTACCAAGGGCCCAAGTGGGGAGGGGGGCCCTTAATGGGCCTGAAATAAAACGTCTTTTCTACTACACTTTTCTTTTGTTTTGTTATAACTGCAATAAGATAACTAATATTGTCTGAATAAATACAAACACATTCAGAATTCCTTTCTGGAAAAAAGGGGAGTCTCTCGGCTCCGGGAGAGGCGCGTCTCATTGCTAAAGTGGGGAACTGTTGTATTTTCACAGCATCTAGTGTGGCTGAATCTGATTGAAAGTAAACTGTAGGTATTTAGAGTTTTATTTGACTTCATGAAGTTCGATTATACCAAATAATGCCCCCTTTTTGTTATTCAACAAGTCACTTGGCTTCAAATAATCTTATTTACAGAGGTGGGCAGTCTGAAGGTCAATATTGTACGGTTATATTTGGAGAAATTGTAAAAAATAAATAATATTGATATGTAGCTTAGACTTGAGTCAGTTAACCAGGGTAGTTTAATGCAAATAAACCAGTATTATAGCAGCAATGTTATATTATGTAGGAATGGCTGTGGTGATGGGGCCCACTCAGATATCTTTTCAGGATGGCCCAGAATTCCTGGCGACGCCCCTGAGCATCAAAACAAACGAGTGAGACTTAGTGTTACCATTGATAAATTGCACACAGGTGCTGCTAACAGCTAGCTTAGCATACTTTTAGCTGTGCCAATTTGCTAATGGCGCATGTTGTTGCTGACAGCTTGCTCACCAAATTCAGTCCAACATGCTCCTCAATTAGTAACTTAATGTCCAAATCTTATCATCAAATGAAGATGAATTAAGGAAGCAACAATATCATTATTTTGAGTTGTTGTTTTGTCTTGTTTTTATATTCTGTCTTTGTTGTCAGTGTATTTTTTGTCTGTCGTTTATTTGCACTTGCACTGCTTTGCACCTGCCATGTGAGAAACTAAATTTCGTTCAGCTGTACACAAGCTATCCAGATGAATGACAATAAAGTTTGAGTTGAGTTGTATAATCATCAGTTTCTGTCTCATCTGCAGACAGAAAAACATGCAGAACACCTAACACTACACCAGCTCAGGTCTCTGTATCTCACTCCTATAAACATGTCGTATTGAGTCCTCATGCCGGATGTGACGGCTGCCACAAACATCAAGAGTTCCCATTTAAGTCTCTAAAAGGCCTCTGTTTCAGTATCACCAGTGGACTAGGTGGCTTCACCTACACACACACAAACACACTCAACTGTCACACTTTCACACCCTAAACACAGTCACGCCTTCACATTCTTTACATTAACTGTATGCTCCACAGCCTCCTCTGTTCACCTCTAATCTAGATCAGATCTAACTCAACATATCAAAGTGGATGATGATGACTGTCTCTGACAGCTCTACGTGACTAACCTCCTGCCCTGATGTCCCTTCATGCAATGTGGCCATGATTAGGACAGGAGTCTGATACAAATAAATAACTGTACAAAGTATTGTATAAATACCATTATAGACGAGAACACATGAGAGGAACGGGGGGACAGATTCTTAAAAAAGACATCCACTCAGGATGGTTAGTGCATTTGTTTTCAGTCCAGAGGAAGAGATGTTTGGGTAAATAAAGTGGCACCAGTACATGAACGTTAAAGCTAATGTTTCATTAGCCGTGTCTTCTGTTTGATATCTTTCTCTGACATACTGCTCTACATTAACCTGATCCACTGGAGTTAATACTTCATTAAGCATGAAAGTCTCTACTGAGTTAAGAGTTTGCAAATGCTTGATTAATTAGGAAGTATTCAGGTAATATATGGGTGAGTTTGCACACTTCAACATGCTTTAATGCATGCTCTGGGGTTGTAGTAAGCTGCGTCTTTGTGTTTAAGATTCTCTAAAATTAACAGGTCTAGCAGGTGCTCAAAGGCAAATGTTTTAAATCTAAAGCATTATCAGATCTGACAGCCGCTAACTGCTCTGACTACCATCTGAGACTTACAGTGACGATAGAAAAGTGCTTTCAATATGACGCAAGTACTTGGAATCCGGTGCCTCCACTCAGTCTTTCTTGCTGGATCCCAGCTTTTTGAACAGCCTCTTGCCTTTGGAGAAGAAGCCTTTTTTCTTCTTGCCTTGAGCAGAGCAGTCAGTCTGTGTCGGGTTGTCTGCTGGGAGGAGGGGTGATGAAGGGCAGCAGGCCTCAGCTGCAGCTGGACCTGGGAGAGCTGGCCCTGGAGCTGGGTCCGGGTCTGACATACTTGAAGTGAGGGTTGCCAGTTTGGGGGGTAGATCTGTGCTTTCTGTTGAGTCAGGGAAAGGAGGATCTGTTTCAGGGGGCAGAGTCTCATCGAGTAGGGAGGGCCCAGGATCCGGTGGCTCTGAGGATGATGAGCAGGTCCCCTTTGGAGGAAAAGTACAGATTTTAGAACAGGCATGATGAATACGTCGCTCAGTCTACGGCTATGATAAGATATCTTAATCTTCTTTATGACAAAAGGGAACCACAAGAACACACAGGAAGGAGGAGGCAGTGGATATGAGATCTAAACTTCTTTAACAACCGTTAACTAAAACCATAAACTGAAGGGAAATGCTTGATCCTACTCAGAGAAGGTGTGCAGAACCACACTGAGGGTGACCGAGGAGGAAGAGTGTAAGCGTGGACTGAACAAAGGAAGATCATTTTAAACACTGAGTGCTAATATTTCTATGAAAAAAACACTTACGATCAATTCTCAAAGTGTACAGTTCGTTTTTGTTTCTGCAAAAGGCCATGCAGGAAATAGTGGAGCAAAAGAAATGTGACAGGACAGAGTTAAATAAATAGAACAGAAAACAATGCAGAGAGACTTTCTGATGCCAATGTTGTGTTAGAAATGACA
Source organism: Notolabrus celidotus (assembly GCF_009762535.1). Lineage (NCBI taxonomy): Eukaryota > Metazoa > Chordata > Actinopteri > Labriformes > Labridae > Notolabrus > Notolabrus celidotus. The sequence goes on from NC_048276.1 coordinate 19,786,336, forward strand.
TACAGTGAAAGATGTGGCCCCCACACTATGATCAGTACTGTACTGCATGCTGGACAGACAGAAAACCTGAGCTACCTGTGGCTCTTTCTTGGGTTCTGGTGCAGGCGGAGCAGAGGGGGGTTCTGCTGGAGCCTCCTCTGGTATGGCCTGCAGGAAGTTGGAGGGGACTAAACCTCTTTGTCCATTTAAGTCTCCCTGAAAGAGAAATAAGACACATTCAGACATAATTTAACCTTTATCCTGAAATTAATTAGCTAAGAATACAGTAACAAATCAAGCCATACCCAGTTTCAGAGACAAATAATAAAAAGAAATAGGATCTGAAATAATGCCTCTACTCAGGAATAGATGAACGATATCACGGATTTCTCAAGTAATTAAAATATTTTATCTTCGAAGGCTTCAGGTTTTCAAACAGATGACTTTGCTGCTTTTATTGGTTTAATATTGACTGAATATTTTGGGGATAAGTGACAAAGCAAAACCGTCATAGACCATTAGGGATCATGCCCAGATACACAATCCGGAGATCTCTGGGGATCTTGTAACACAGAATATCTTCCAAAGACTGAATAACACTATCACAGAATGTTTTCAATTTTACACACAACCATAAAATATGTGAGTGATTACAACATATCATTTTTAATTTCATTTTTGTAGTTTTCACATTATTCTATTGGTACCACTCAATAAGTCGACATCAGTAAACTGGATATAAATCAAACTACAACCCTTCTTATCTATATTTAACTTGTTGCTTTCCTTAACCCCTTGTGTATTTGTATTTTATTCTATAAAATTAGAGTAACTTCCTTTTTTTCACTTTACCTCTTTATTTTATTTGTACAGAATATGTCTTCTTATTCTTTATGCATATATTTCATCCTGTTAGCTTTGGATTAGTTTTTCTACTACTGTATGTTTTGTGCTCTTGTATAGTTTCAATGTATTTTCCATCAGGAGACTATAAGGTCTTATTTCATTTGATTCAATGTTATAAATGAAGAGTTCATTTGCAAAACCAGTGAACTCACGTTTGAAATATTAAAAAAATGTTTCAAAAAACATTTTTTTTTCTAATACTAGCTTTTGCTATGATCAATCAACTGAGGTTGGGTGGCTTTGACTAAGTCAAAATGACTTTACTAATCAGAGATATTTTGAAAATGTAACTTTATCAGGAATCTATATTGAAAAGAAATATGTTTTTTTTTATTTATAAAAACGGAGTTATCTGTTTTTGCAAATGAAGTCTGAAATGTAGATGTTATGTTGTAAAATGCTTACGTAGAAGAAACCATCTTCATCCATGTCTCCAAAAACATGTATGATGTCTCCTGCACTGAAGGTCAGCTCAGCCTGAACCAGTGATAAGAAATCAGGGAGAAAATGAGCGAAGAGACCACAGAAGTGACACTGCATCATAAAACACATGTTTACTTTCTGACCTCGATGTCAGTGTTGGGGGAGCTCTCCCGTGGATCGTAATCAAAGATGGCGACCATCCTACGAGCTCCTGGCGTGGGGTTTCCCACAGCAGGGGCAGCAGTCTGGCTGGGATCTGTCAGTCAAACAGAGAGAGGAAAAACATGAAGTCACATGACATCCTGATAATTCAAGGAGTGACACCTCTGTGCAGTTCCAGTCAGCTCATCTGCATGCAGCTTGCCATGTCTGCGCGGGGAACTCACTCAGCAACATGCTCAACTGAAGTAGAGTCACACCACTGCAGACAAACACTTGAAAATAAAACATCAGGTGACAATAACCAGAGTTAAGATTGTTATCTTCAAAGATCAATCAGAGCAAACATATGCAGGGGGGGTTGAGATTGTATCAAAGTCTTTGCAAAGCTGTTAGTCAAAGAGAGGGGGGAAGAAAATCATCAGATGAGAAAAGGATGAACTGTGAAATGAAAAGATGAGTTAGGAGGAGGGACTGCTTGACATGCACAACTGGGTGAATGAAGAACTTAAAAAGAATCATCTGTATTCCCCCGAATAATCAAACAGTCTCTGGTGAGGATGAATGAAGATGAACCCTGTTGTTATTCACAGCTAGACCATAGTCACATGGTGGCCATCTTCTCTAATTAAAAACATAATCTCTTACTAAATCTGAAACATTGTTGATTCTTTAGTAACAGGACAGACCACAGATCATTAACTACAGAGCAACTTCTGACTGAATTTCAAGTTAAACTACACTGATGACTAATTGGCCACTAATCAAACACTTCCTAGTTAACATTACTGTTGAGTAACGTCGACATTTCTCAAATGGGGTCATATAAATTTAGAATCAGGGCCGGCCCGTGGCGTAGGCAATATAGGCAAACGCTAGGGGCGCCAGCCATCCATAGCAGGCGCCGCTAAATGAGTGAGGAAGAAAATTTGAAGATAATAGGATAAATAATATTGTTTTATCTAATATAATTTTGGATTAAATTGCGGAATTATCCTGCACTCTACCTGGCAGTGCTCTAAACTTCAGCGGTTTTGGAAGGGAGTGTGTGATACCATATCTAGCATTTATAATGAAATTCTTCCATTGGATTCAGAGATGTGTTTGCTGGGCAACCTTACTAATTTTAATTTCAAAGATAGCTATGCTATCAAGCTCATACAAATCTTGCTGATCATTGCCAAAAAAATGCACTGCCTTAAAATGGAAATCAAATGTGGACATTCCTGTCGGACTCTGGCTCTCTGAAATTAATAAATGTGTTCCGCTAGAGAAGATAACTTACAGCCTGAGAAATAGGAGTAAAACATTTTATAAGATATGGCAACCCTATCTGGACTACATGGAAAACTTGCCATCTCACATGATTGACTGTGCCACTGTATAACAAAATCATATTGAGAATGTCTTGAAGATTCATTTCTGTCTCTCGTCTATTTTTGTAATTTCTTTTTTTTTCTATTGATTTTAATCGTTATTTTGGAACTACCTATTGCCTGTATTTTGACTGTAATATTAACTCTTCTCATACAGTAGGCTTCCTTCTCTTCCTTTATGTCCTTTGTATAAGTCTATTTTCTGTAAACTAGTTAAATTTGAAAAGCAAAATAAAATATTCAAAAAAATAAATTGCGGAATTATGCCAGTAAACATTTAAAAGCTTGTGATTCACTTTTGGTTTTTAAAACTTCACTTTTTTTGCTTTGTTTTTGTTGTTGTTCCTTACACTTTGGAAGCTGTTAGATTAACTAGATAGAAAATACAGGCTAAGCTTAAATCATAGTTTGCGTCTGCCTATTCAGTCATCACTTATTACATGACTGTTGCTTTGTTGAAAGTGTCTGCACTGTGAAAATGATTGTGTTATATAATGACTGAATACATTTTACTACTATTACATCTGCATTTTGAAATTGTATAATTATTTTCCTGCTAAATATCAGTGTTATTACCATTTTATTAATGTTCTTTTAGAGGTTATTTTATATTAAAAGAAAGGAAACCTGTAAAACATAAAGCTGGATGTCAGTTGTCTTTAAGTGTATATGTGATGTGATTGTTGGAGTTGGTTACAATACAAGGGGCACCAGTTAAAATCTTGCCTAGGTCACCAAGTCAGTTAGGGCCGGCTCTGTTTAGAATGAATCTATGCCTTTGCCTAAGTATAGTCTCACAGGAGCTCATTGGTTTGACATTTGGGGAATTTTCTCCTCCTCTTCTATTTGCTGATCAATAAGAAAGCTGATTCAGAAAGCATGATTGTCAGATCTCTTATAAGTCATTACATCAGCATTTCAGCTTCCCACCCCGAGCAGATTTCACTGGAAAACAGCAGCCATGTGAATATGGTGGATTAAAACAATGAGGTCACAGGATGGTAACTTAATGCACAGTTTGTGAGTAAAAGTCATGCCGTCCTCCAGCAGACTTTGAAGAGACACTCTATAGTCATGCAGATGCAAACAGAAGGTCCAACACTAACTACGAACCTTGGCTGGAGGAGTCCAAACTCTCCTCCCAGAGCGCTGCAGACTCCACTGTTGGAGAGGAGGTGTGGAGGGAAAAGCATACGCACAATAACTTAATGATATGTGAATAGTCCAGTCTGAGGATAAAGTATGTCTCAGTTAACACCCACACACACAGTCAAAGATGGAGATCAGAGGGGACAGATGCTTCAACAAGTGAACTTTGAGTGATCATGTAATGCATTTTTGACACTGAAGCAGAATTGTGCCAATTTTATTTCAAAAGTTATATCAGTTAATTTGCAAAATAAGGCTGAATTCTGCTGCTGTGTCTGCAATGTATTACATAAGTATCCAATGAGAGCAGACAGGACTGGCTCAGTCTTAATGTATATGCTTTGTAACATTCATGAAGCTGCTGCAGAGGCCTTTACATCTGAATCACACAAAGGATGATCTGTGAGAAGCGTGTGGAGCCCTCAAGACCTGAAATACAAAGTTTCTCCCAAAGGCTTGTATAATAGAATGTGAAAGTGCTGTAGAGTACTGCTCACAGCTCACAGTGGGAATATCATTATTATTAATATTTGGAAAATGTCAGAATTCATTAATACAGCAGCTGACCTAAATATCCCCTCTGGTCTGAGTGAAGAGCAGCAACTGAAAGAGCAGAAGCTTAATTAAAGAAAGAGAAGCAAACCAGAGAGGAGAATAAAGGAGGGAGGTGAGAGGCCGCAATCTGCAGCGAGACACACCTTTCTTGGATCGTCTCGGTTTCGGCGGTGGGACAGGGCGACGCGGAAGCTGTGCATGTGTGCGAGTGCCTTTATGGAGTTTTAGAAAGGAAAACCAAAAAAAAATTGAAACCAAAAAGAAACACAGAGATGGAATATTTTTGAGAGAAGCAGACCAGACAAAGAAGACAATGAGAAGCCAGTGTAGAGCCATTAAACAAAACCAAAAAGACAACCAGTGAGCAGCAGACATAGCAGTGAGAACACGTGGAAGTGAAAAGGTTAAACCATCTTGTATACCGCTCTGGGTGTAAAGCAGGAAACAGTAGCAAAGTGTGACTCGCCACAGGCAAACACTTTGACTCAAGTTTATGTTTTTAGACACCTGCATGAAAACGTAGTGAGTAACTGAGGATGTGTAGATGGTTAAGATTCTCTTTAAGGCAACACAGTGAACAAGAATCCATATAAATGTTCTGAAGTGCACTGTCAACAGGTCACAGTATGTCTGTTTACAATGCTGGATAAGTCAAAGAGAATAACATTTAAAAAATTACACTGTTGGTCTGGATTCTGCAAGACTTTGGCTGCTATTTTCATTCATCACTTAAACTTAAACAGCAGTGATCTTGTGAGTAACACATCGAATTGTACGCTTTTGATAAGCACTTAGTCTTAGAGTCGTTCAACACACCTATCTTCTCCATGGAGGCAGCTGTGGACAGGAAGCCCTGCTGCAGCAGCTGCTGCCGCGTCTCCTCATCCTCCACTTGGATCTCAGACACCATGTTGCACGGCACAAAGCCCAGACGACCAGCAGACTCCCCTCGGTAGAACCCGTCTGGATCTTTATCTCCGAACACCTGAACAGAGGAGAGTACAAAATGTAATTCATGTGTCACACACTTGAACCTTAAAATGTGTGTTTGTTAAAGTTATAAAAGTCATGTCTGAGGCTGTTGTGAGACGTACTTTGATGATCTGTCCTTCAGAAAAGGGCAGCTCTTCCTCAGCAGCATCAGGATTGGGTGACATAGTGGTGGGATCATAGGAGAAGAGGGCCACAAAGATGCGAATGTCGCTGTCTGCTTTTATCTTTGCTGAATCGACACCCCCTGCAGACAAACACACAAACAGGTACAATATTCAATATGCCATTTGTACCCTCTGATACAGGATTGAGAAATTCAAACAATGTCTGCACTTGGCTGACCTTTTCTATCTGTAAAGTGTTTCTAGATAACTTCAGCAATGATTTAGCAGCTTGGAAATAAAAATGCGTTGATTGATTTGTATTCCTTAATTTTAAAGCTTTGCCTTTTTGTTGCATGGAGATACTCGTTCTCATCTGTTGCTCAATCTATACGTTGCCTCATTTGAATTGCATGCAGCTAGTTCAATGATTGATAGTCACTGCCTGATGCAAATGTGTACAGCACTGTTAAATGTTGTCCTGTTTTGTCTGCATGTGTCTTCCTTAACATTTCCTCATTGCTGCTTCCTGATTATCTTGCTCCATGTATTTTATGTCCATGGACACTTTCTCAAAGACTGTCATATCATGTCCTTATGTAACTTTTAGTTATTTTAATCGTGTGGTGCTATTTGTACTTTTCTTTTCTTCTCTTTTTTGTTTGTTCTCCCTGAAAGCTGCAGGTCTGCTCCAACTCTCACCTCTTTTAAATCAAAGACTAAGACCTTTTTATTTGCCACTGCCTTCCTATCTTAGCTTATTTTAACTCAATTTAACTTAATTTTATTTTTAACATATTTCTAATTTTCCTTTTCTTTTCTGTTTTATTATATTTGTCATTTTAATTGTGTTCTTTTATGCTTGTCTGAATGTTTCCAATGCTTTTAATGTTTTAATGTAAAGCACATTGAGTTGCCCTGGTGTAAGAAATGCGCTACACAAATAAAGTTGCCTTGCCTTGTTTGTTTGTTTGTTTGTTAGTTTGTGTTTAGGTTTCTCCTCTCCCTTCTTATTTTGATCTTATTTTACTCTACTCTTTATCTTTGTTTAATCTTGATCTTTTTAGAGAGCCTTTTAACATCTGGCAATGGACTACGGATGTAAACTAGCCTTTTGGCTAATTCTGGCATATTTCAGAAGTGTTAATTAATATGCATGGTCCTTTTAAATAATAAATAATAAATAATAAATAATAAATAATAATAAAATCAGTTACCCTTTGAAAGTGTTTCTCAAGAAATACATTCTTATACATTTAAACATAAACATCAGTAAGTCATCAAGTGAGCCTTTTAATATGTTGTATAAAATTACATTTGACACCTTTTTATGAGTGACCAAAGATTAAGATAGTTTTCTGATTTTGCCCACTGAATGTTAACAAAGTAAAAATTCTTTAGGAGTAGGCATAATAATATTTAAATATCACATTAAATAAATCTGATGTCTCCAGAGTTAGATGTTTGCATTTGCGGGTGTAGTAAAATGTCTGAATATGAGATATTGGCAACAATGCAACCCCTAATGCATCTTCTTTGTAAGCTTTTCCTTTCTTTTTTTCTTTGCATTTTTCAAGTTTATTACATACAGTTAGTCAAATGAAGAAAAAAACCCAAAACAAGACAGATGGATAAAGTAATATACAACAACCAATGAAAAGGATAATAATAATATTAAATAAAAGCTAAATAATAATAATTAATTTTCAGTAAGATTGCAAATTACTTTCAAATAGCTTTTCCTTTCATGCAACGTTTTTTTCCCCTTCTTCATCTTCTTCTTTCCTTTTGTGACCGTGTGAAAATTCAAACTCAGTTCGATTCAATATCACACAACTTCTATATTTGCACACAAGTCATGCAGAGCTTGCAACAAGCTGCCCCTCCCCCCTGCCTGCAAACTGCAGAGCAGCTATGAACAGCGTTTGCAGAGCACAGGCATGTCCTTAAAAGAGGTAATCAAGCTAAACCACTGATCCTTAGATTAGTGAGCTGTTTGACAAACGGGCACTCCTTCATGACCTAAAGCAACAAGCCACAGCGAGAGCAGCATTCAAGCCGCTCTTTAACAAAGGTTGGAGGAAATTTGTAAACAGCATATGAGCAAACTTCAAAAAGAGTTTCAAAATAAATATAGGTGCCAAGTCACGGATCACACAACACAGACTTTGAAATAGAACTGGGCCTGAAGCACAGGAGATAAAAGGCACAACACCACCGTGGCTCAAAGCTTTTGTCTGTTTGACACTTAGTAACAAATCTGAGAGCTGCAGTGAGACTTTTAGCGGCAGAAAAGAGACGTGCTCTCTATCTTATTAGGGAGAATCAGCCGATCTGTGGCAAGAGTCACAGGCAGCATACTTTCACATCCTCACTGATATTCTAGTAGATAGGACTGAACTTCTCCCTGCATCCTTCCTCTATCTGGACATGTACACATTCATGTGTGCTGTTAACCGTGCCCCATCTCATCTACAAGAATGGTCAGATTTACTAAATTGATAATGCAGCTTGTGTCATCGCAACAACGGCTGAGCAGAAAAGAAGAGAGAGAAAGAGAAGACGTGGCGGTAGGGGAAGAGGGAAGCTCACAGGTCCGCTCTTTAGGCCGCTTGTTTGCTGGCTAATCGAGGTTACTATTTTAATGTCTGTCACTTCCTCCTGTCATGACAAGCCACTTTGGGTTAAGCCTGTTCTCAGCTTAGCAGGCTCTCTCTCACTTCACCACTGCAGCTCCCGCACCTCCCCCTCCCCTCCTACACAAGGTGCTAATCTGACTACCATCATGTGAAAGACTTGCCAACAGAAAGCAGAGGTGTGTCAGAGGGATATCTCATCCTGCCACCGCATCTTTCAGATAGGAGAGGGACTGAAATCAAGAGAGGGGAAACAGGAAGATAAAAAAGGGAAACAATGTCTGACCTTTAGGTTGCCTGGCCTGCGAGCATGCTGGTTTAGAAGAGAGCTCAGTCTGGGCTCCCCACGATGGACCTGCCTCAGCTGGGGGCATTTGGCCGGGCTCCTGCTGGAAAAGAAAAGAGGCATCAAGAAAAACTCAATACAGAATACAACTACCAATAGTGAGGAAGGGACACCTGGGTTAAAAAAAAAGAGCAGCATATGCTACTGTTCATTTTTTTTCTGATCAGCATTCATTAACCTCTGCTTGATAAATCTTGTATCCAGTTTTACTCGTTTTACTCCCAGGACGGCTTCTCTTTTATATTAAAAAAATCCTCCAGATTTTTAGACTTCTTTGCAACTTTTTCAGATCATATTTGACATCATAGTACAAGCAGCTGGATGTGTTTTATGTTGATAAAAACACCTACTTTTTTGTGCATTTTACATATGGACTAAATTGCTGGGCTTTATATTCAGACTTTTCATGTAACACACGTGTATGTACCTCTGGTGGCCAATCCATTACCAAACATCTCTGCCACAAAGGAATGCAAATTTACTGATGCTATGTTAGGAAGCTCAAATCATGTCACAAAGTATTATAAGAATCAAAAAGTTACAGGGCTGCTATTTTCCTGCATGGTCTTGCTCCAAGCTATATAGCAGACCTTTTAATACCCTATGAGCCGACACGTACTTTGAGATCATCGGGCAGAGGTTTACTGTGCATTCCAAATACTAAAATGAAAACAAAAGGGACAGGGCGTTCGCAGTGAGGGGTCCAACACTCTAGAACCATCTGCCGAGGAGATCAGGTCTGCTGAGTCAGTGAGCTCTTTGAAATCCTTCTGAAAACATACTTTTATGAGAGCCTTCCCGGATTTTCTCTGAATTTTATTTCATTTTAACCGCCTTAACAAATATTTTTTGAAATCATTTTATTCCTTTAGAGTTATTTTAGGGGAATTTTATGTCTTTTAAAATATGTTTTATGTCTTTATCTTGACTTGTGTGTTTTTATGATCTGCCTGTTTTATTTTGCAGCCCATGTAAAGCACTTTGTAACCTGGTTTTGAAAGGTGCTCTACAAATACAATTATTATTATTATTATCATTATTAAACATAGGTGGATGATGAACTGGTTAAATTAATTTACAGTACTGTGTCTGCCTCACACCAGCAAACTCTGTCAGAAAGTGTGCAACCTGACCTCCCTTTGTCCGCTGCAGTGATGATGATGATAGAAAAAGTCATTTCTCTCCTTGGTACTCAGGGGGGTGACACCCACAGCACTACAGGGAAACTAAAGGAGAGGACTCAGGAGAAAAAACTGGCTGACTGTTTACCGGCAGATCTGCCTTCAGGCCTCGGCGGTGAGGAGGTCTGCAGGGCTCCACATGAGCCCCCTCTATCCACCACTCAGAGCTCATCTGCTCCACCACCACCTCCCCAGAAGGGTACTCTGAAGGTTCAAGGTTGTCATCCGTGCCGTACTCCACGTCAATCTCCACCTCGTGACCGACAGGTGACCTCACAGTGCGTACTGTTTTGCTGACCGGGTAGGGTCTTGGCGGGGTAGGACCATAGCCAGGGTTGGCTGACGGAGCGACAGCCATTTGACTCCTGAGCATGGCCTCCCTCCTAAGGCGGTCCCCTAGCCCTCTGAGCAGTGCTTTGCTGGTGGGGGTCAGCTGGGTAGGACCATGGGCTGAGACCCTCCTGCTGGATTGACCCTCGTATAAATTCATGTCTTCTTCTCCGGGATAACTGATGGTGTCCACTGTGTCTGCATAGCGCACCCTGTGCTGTGTCTTGGGTTTGACCTGCACGGGTCCCTGCCTGAGTGTAGGCTCTTTGGTCAGAGATCTGGGATCCCTGTTGAAGTGGTGATGGGGAGGGGGAGCATGTGGGTGTGGGTTAGGGTGATGTGGGTGATGCTGGGGGTTGTGGTGGATGTATTCTAGGTCTCTGGGGTGAGGGTGGCCTGTTTTGGGCCGAGGCTGACAGTGGTGGGTCAAAGGCTCTTCATGACAGCTATCTTCTTCTTCTGTCACCTCGGGGATGCTGAACAGCAGCTTGTGGGGAATCTGAGGAGGCAACTTGAGGATCCTTTCAAGAACATCCTCATCACTATCTGGAGTGTGCAACTTGCGTGACTACAACGGCCACATTTCAAAGCAAGCAAGAGGGGGTATGGTGAGGGTGGGGTGAGGAATCACATTGTTTGATGAAAATAAGGGAAGCGCAGACAACACAGACGACAACAGGGCCATGCAAAGGAAAGAGAAAAGAAAGAGGAAGAAAAACAAAATCTCAATCAAGCATGATAAAAAAACAGGACAGAAGAAAAAAAGAAGTGAGATCTCAACCATGCAAGACAACTGAAAGAAGCAAACTGTTTAGAGAAACAGCTCACACAGAGCATGTGTAAATGTGGGTGAGTATGACAGCAAAACTCAAAGATCACAAACTTCTTTTACCCTGCAAGCTGCGACAGTGTAGCCCCTGCCCTGCACTGCTCCGAGGTGGTCAGAGTACAGGTCCTCCTCCTCTTCCTCCAGGATGTCGGACAGATCTGAGCGGCTATTGTCCGCATTGTAGTCACTGGGAGGCTCACCAAGCCCTTTGCTGTAATTCTGAAATAAAACATCAACACTTTCAAACAAACTATCAGATGACAATGTGCCTTCAACTTGGATCAGTTAAACAATAACAATGTAAAATAGTGTCCAACTAATCAGTCCAACCAGAGTAGTTCAGGTAACATAGATTTCCTTGTTGATACAACTAGATGTAAGTATGGCCCCTGCACAAATGCACAGGAAACCCCTTATAGTCACTGGAGTGACCAACCTTTACAATGCCATGTGCTGCAGAGAGACACTCGGTTTGGATTAATGTTTTAATACTTTTCTGCATGCAGTGCAGAAGCTAAGTGTTTACCAAAAGAGAAATGTTCAATGTGTGATATTTGTAGACTTTTTCAATACTTAGTTTCTGTTTTGATACCGACATAGTTATTATATAGTGAGAGCACTCTTCTGTTATTCTGCTTACAGTGTTGTAAGCTAAGTGTTTACTTCTGGATCAATATTGAACATATGGCAGTTGCCATATTAATACATTTTTCATGATAGCATTCTGATGCCAAGTCAAATTCATACAAAAAAGCTATTGTCAGTTTTGACATTGAATAAAGTATTTTGAATGTTGTCCCATGTTGAGAAATATTTTATAGCATTTATTGAAAATTGAGGCTTAGGTTATTTTAAGAAATTACTAGTACTTGTTTTTTTAATGAACGTAATGTTACAAGTAAGATGAACAAGTAAGGAAAAAAGTAACCTGGCTGCCTTAAAAAGATAAGTTGATTTTAACAAAACACTTTGTTGAGCTAACATTTTAGACATGTTTGCAGAAATATTAATTATAAATTGATCCAACAAGATGCTTAGTTCAGGCAAGTTACATGTTCATGTTTTTACAACTTAATATATCTGTAGATACATGTTGATCTAATTCGTTTTTTCATGTTGTTTCTACTAAGATTTAGGTTTGTAAAACTTAGAATTGCTTGTTAGTCTCACTAAAAAGGCTTTGTCACTCCTACTAATAAAACTAAGTTTAAGGAACTAAGACAAAAGTGGAAACAACTTAAATTTCTTGGCTTGCTGAACTTAACATTTTAAGGCAGCCAGGTTACAAATTATCTTAAGTTGAACTAACTTGTTTTTTCTGGCAGTGTGTTGTCAGTTGCTGGGATGATCTAGTATGTATCACTTTATGACTAAGGTTGGATCAGTTCACTGATTGATGAATGTTGTTGCATTTCTTTAGATCAGAATAGATGAAGACGTCTCTAGCAGAATAAGTCTGAGCTTACTTTTACAGTATGAGGATCATCACATTATTAAAAACCCTATGAAGAGATCAACCAAACATCCTGACACCTCTGAATCCTTTAAGTGCACACATTCAAACTGACCACACTCAGCTACACCTAAATGCTACATTTCTGCATTAAGGGTAAATTATACTGTTAGCGTCAAAACACTGGGGCTGACCTGCTGCCTCCTGGAGTACTCTGGCTGCTGGTCCTGCCTTAAGAACTCCTCGATGGACACCAGGCGGGTGTTCTCTCTCTCCTCCTCTGTCTCTGAGTCCAGCGGTGAAACAGGGGGTCTTAGGAGGTTGATTTCCTGAGGGTTAAGTAGGTCTGTGATGGGGGCTTTAGGTGGAGTTGGGATGCGCTCAGGAGTCCCAAGCTTGGCACTAGGGTCCTCTTCAATGAACTCTGTGATGGATGGAAAAGGACGGATTGTTCCGGGGCTGTCGGTGTCTCTGCGCTGATCTGGCACCATTGCTGGTGCTGCTGCCACTGCTGCTGAAGGTGCAGGAGCTGGTGCTGCAACTGGACATGGTGGAGGCGCTGAGGTGATAGGGGAGGCCACGTGAACCTGAGAACAAGAAAGACAGTCAGTGAAGTATTATGTTGCACAATTGTTGATAAGAACAACTTTACACTATTTTCCTTAGCTCTGATACTTCTGTCAATCAACACATGAACACACCGGAAAGACTTTCTATAAATAGCCTTTACATTTCAATTAACACCACTAGTTTATTTTTGAGTGTCTTCTCCGTTCTCTTTTGTCCGCAGAGCATCATAAGTCTGGCCTACAATTTAAAACCTCTGATCTAATGATAAACACACTCTCTGTCCTAGATAAAGAAGACGAGCATACCACAGGATTAATGGTGGAGGCTACTGGTAATGTGGCCTCACACGCAGCCAAGGCAGCAGCAGAACATGGGTTGGCCCAGGCCCTCACGTATGAGGCAGATAGGAGACGATCTTCTGACTGGAGAGCATGAGGAGGGTTGGCAGCAGCTTCCACCAAGAGGCCAGAGAAGTGAGAGTCTGATGGCAAAGAGGTGGGCAGCACAGAGACTTTGGCAGCAGAGTTCCCGTAGGACGTGGAGGAGGAAGGTTACTACAACCGGAAGGGGTGCAGGGTGTGGCTGGCACGACTGGGGTGATGACAGCTGGACCTGACATGATGGCAGCCAGCTTGGAGGGCACATTGACAGGCAAAGAGTCACAGGATTCCCCATGGGCGGACATGGTACGAACGGTGAGGTCCCTAGCTGTCTGCAGGGACTGGATCTGAGAGGGGCCCAGCAGAGCACTGCCAGCTGTAGGGGAAGACACCTCCAGCACCTTTGACAGGAGAACAACAGATAGATTTATTTGCCCACATCTCAAGGGCATACAAATGTTTACCATTTCCACAAAGTCATATACAGATTAATTCAAACTTCAACACACTGCTCAGTTAACAGGGATGTTAAAATACCGAGAAAACACCAAGGCCTTGCCTTTTTCCTGTCAGCATATATCGTGTATCCAGTTACACGGACTCCGTTGGAGGTCCCAGCAGCATCTATAGTGACCGGCAGCCAGCTGATGAGGGCGATCCCTGGAGAGGGGCCGTGCTCCAGTTGAACGTCCAGAGGAGCATCAGGGGGGCCTGCAGGGACCCAAGGCATCACACCACAGCCAGGGAGAAGCAGAAGTTATAGAGATGTTTGATAAGAATCAAGTGACTGAACCATAGTGTGATAGGAAACATTCATTACAATGGGTACATCACTCTACTAGGAAATACCACTACCTAATACTCTACAGTAGAATTTAGAAATTTATAAACCATGTACCTGAGTTTCCAGACAGTTGGCATGAAACTTTGAAGCAAGTTTGAACAATTATTTTGTGAAATCAACTCAAATCTAGATTGACACTCATCACAAGTAGTATGCACCTTACAGCCTGAAGGGTTATTCATTGAAGAGGGTATGTTATTATCTGGGAGGAGCAGGAAGGGAGTATGTCACCTCAATTTAACAAACATCTTAAGGGTTTAAAAAATGAATAACCACAAACATAGCTACAGATCACTCTGAACCTCCTTAGTTACACAGAATTCTGAGCCTTCATGTCGGCCCTCTTATTCTTGTACAATGTATAACAGGCATTGTGGAAAATATCAAGCAAAATAAATATTTCACTTCAAGACAATAAAAGAAATACCTTCTCCTCACAATAACAAAACACAGAATTGTTTGGTAGAAATATTAAATCAGTATCTGATCAAATCTGTATGTGTGGTATCTGTCATGTCATACATTCATGTTGTGTATTTTACTTTACTTGGATGTGGCTATTGAATATTCAAACCTCCTGTTATGTTGCGGGTCAAATTGACCCATTTTAAAGTTAAAAAACCTAAAAAAAAAATGTTAAAAGTATTTTTTCGCTTTGAAACTTATTCTGCTTGGCTTAATTAGTGTGAACAACATAGAAAATGAAAATGGTTCATTTCACATATTTGCAACCCCCCCTGCATGTTTATATTACATAGATAATGTTCGTGGGTCAATTTGACCCGACAGTCAAAGTGGAGGCTAAAAGGGGTCAGAATTGTTAAATAATATTAAATGTTTCTTTGCAACTGTGTGACATATTTCACCCCAATCCATTACCAATGTACATAAAAAAGTTTTAACATGAATTTTAATGAAAAACAAGTGAATTATCCTCATTGAACCATGATCTGTGAGAATTAAAGAACACCAATGCACTAAATATTGATTTAAATGGTTAGTAATGGAGTTAATAATGAGATTTAAAAAATGTTGATTGGGAATTTTTTGGGTTCTGACACTTTGGAATCATTAAATATGCCCTGGGTCAAGTTGACCGAGGAACATTATTGTTGTCCCTAAGAAACGAACATAGCAGGAGGGTTAATAAAGGACAAGCAGGTTGAGCCATCTCATATTCAAAAATCATGTCTATATTGTAAACACAGATACAGCTGAATATTGAATATCTGAATTTAGACTGCAGGATGCAACACTTCAGTAGTTCTTCAAAGTCAGAGACTGTTGCCCAACAGTTCAATATCTCAGAGAAGATCTGGGAAGACCTAGCAGTGGGCTACTAGTCATTGTGTATGTAGAAAAATTGAGGTTATAAGTTTCCTTTTTTGAAAATAAAAAACTAAACTTGGTATCCTTAAAGAGTTTGGGGCCAAATACATTTTCAGAAATGGAACCCTGATGGAGACAATGGTAGCTCTTTCTGCTAACACATGATCAAATCCCCTGAACTTCACTGGATATCATAAAAGAAGGTGATGTCCACCCATAGACTGTATAAAATATGGACGTAGGATCTGTGACGTCACCCATCTGTTTCTGAAGCGCTGTTGCTGCCAATCGTTGGCGGGGGACATATTGCTGCTGTCGAGCTAGCGTGAGATAAAGAGGCGGGCTTTGAGCCTCCTAGCCAACAGCTACAGTGTTCCCGCCTGTCAATCAAGTCAGCTGTGCCTCTCATTGGAAGACTTGTAATCTCAATATCTTTGAAATTGTCGCGTTAGAAAAAAATTCACCCCGGTACAGTGTGAGCCGATCTAGAAATGAGCTATCCAGACTACATTCATATTTTGTACCAGGCTGTAAACATGTTTATTTCTGCTGTAAAGATCAGCTTTTCTGAATTGGTGTGTATGTGGTTTCCGGTACTTCCGGAGCCAGCCTCAAGTGGATCCTCGATGAACTGCAGTTTTTAGCACTTCCGCATTGGACTCATATTTTTAGACAGGAGGCTGCTGCTTGTGCCTACCTCTATGTTTGCATAGTCAGTGATACCCTACACAACATTGACTGTTAAAGTGAATAGTTTATGGTGAGTTCAGTGACAGTGTGACGAAATCACATTATCTGAGAACTTCGCTAGAATCTGTGAAAACAAAAATGTCCCTGTGCAACCAGCGTAAACAGATTTGATTCAGAAGTATGTCAACTTATCATTTTTGAAACCCCTGTGTCTGTCAAAAAGGAAAAGATAAACTGACTCACTCAACAATGTCAGTCTTTGGTTAGCCAATTCTTCTAACTAGGCCAGTTTGTTTTTTTGATGTGTCCCAACTACAAACTTCCTGTAGTCTTCCTCAGAGGAGTCACGTGATGCTGCGGTGACTTGTCTCTTAGCTGTTTTACAGTCATCCTACCTGAAGTGACAGACTGAGGAAGACTGCAGGAAGTTTGCAGTCGAAACATGTCAAAGTAAAAAAGAAAACCACTGGCCTAGTTAAAAGAACTGTCTAAATATACAGTATACATTGTCAGACTAGATGTACCTTGTGGGACGAAGGTCAGTCTATCTTGGTGCTACTTCTCCTTAGCTTGTTAGCTTTTTTGGGGGAGAAATTATCCAACTTTTGGTGACATCACAACAAAACACTTTTCAACTTCTGTAGCATCATACTATCTTTGGAGAAAACTTACTGACCCTTTATGTCTCTCCCATCTCAAAAGAGCGCGATATCTTTGTTAGCTGTGAGTTAACTTAGACTATTGATTTGATGATTACAGGTCAAACACTCACCCGGAGCCGATCCTCGTTCATCTCATCTATTTTGTTTGACTATTTCAGAGAAGGCAGAACTGTTATCTGTGAAGCACTAAGGTTGCTATAAATATGTGGTCAATGACAGATTAAGAAATGAAAGTGTGTGTGATCTGTTCAGCAACCGAGTCACAGAACAGAGCAGCAAGACTTAGTTTTAAGGTGACAGGAGTAAGGAGGGTTGACTGACAAGAGGACGGTGTCAAAGCTGTTGGCTTCAAACCAAACGTTAGGAGAGTGTTGGACACTATTCGTGAAGTTTGCGCAGCTGAGATAAATGTACAGCATGAAATGCACGAAGCAACTTTTTAATCCCCCAACCAATCAAAGCGTTTACAGCTACACGTCTAAATTAATCCATTCGTTATGCCACTGGAATAAATTTGGGTTCAGTGCTTAGCTTACGGACTCTTTGACATGTGGACTGAAGGTGCGGAGGATCGAGCCGCTGATGTTCAGATTAGTGGAGGATTAGTTGCAGCATCTTGAGGCAACACCTCCAATCTACACACACCTTCAAGCAGACCATATGAGGACAGACACACAGCCATCAAAGGAAGTGCTCTGCAGCTAAGAAGAGTCAATGACTAACAGACTGTCTTGATGATGAATGTTTGGATCAGTTGGTAACACTTAATTGATTTGTTGTGGGAGTTCTTCCTCACGGAGGCATCTTGCAGTACGCTAAAAGTGCATTATTGAGGAAAACACCTCTTGTTGCATCAAATAAGTCTTCTCCTACAGACTGATGAAAGCAGTTGTGACAATGATAGACCAAAGGGCCAGAGGATAATGGATTGTTTGGTGTCTAAGGCTGTGTTCACACTGCTAAGGCTTAATGCTCAATTCCAATTTTTTGCTCAGATCCGATTTTTTGTTTGCCTGTTCACATTACCATCTATAATGTGACCTGTATCCGATTCCAGTGTGAACTGTTTGCGGCTCCAAACTGCCCTGCATACGCAAAAGAACAGTGACAATGACGTCACATTGAGCTGTTTCACAAACGTAAACATGGAGGAGGTCAGCATTCTCGCCTTTGTTACAAAGTATGCATGGCACCTTTACTGAACATCTCATGTTATAGAAAAGACCACATCCTGACCTGCCATCAGTGTGCTGAAGATGATTGTAGCGCTTCTGTGTTCCCGCCGCTCCACAGGTAGCTCCCATGGTGTGCGGTGTGGCCGTGCCTCCACTTTGACTGAGTACTGCAGGCTCGGCAAGAGGTTGTTGAGGCACAGCGAGTAGCAGCCAGCCTTCACCAGCTCACACTCCTCCTCGTTCAAGGACACAATGTGCACATAGTTACTATTGCTGGGCAGCCAGGTCAGGTTGGCAGAGGTGGCGGTAATCCTTTCCACGCGCAACTGCGTGGGCGCCACACAAACGTCCCGACCCACCAGCATGCTGCAGCGCAGCTGGTCAGAAAGGCCCTTCTCCGTCAGGCTCTGCACTGACACTCGGTAGGCCTTGAGGTTTATGTCCAGCCGCTCTAGCACTGCTTTGGTCTGAGAACCGAAGGGCACATTGAGCCGCAGCTCCTGGTCCACATACACATTATAGCTCCACACATTGCCCCACCCAGCCGGCACCAGCGGAGGGTCCCAGCCGATGATGATGCTCTTGGCAAGCTGCTTTATGAGGGTGAGTTTACGTGGGTAAGGCACAACGTCCACTCCCACCTCCTCCAAATCCAAGTCCAGGCCGTTGGTGAGGGGGGCTGGGACAGCCAAGGCCGATGCTGAGTCTGAGGGGGCTGAGGCAGGGCCAGAGGGAGTATGGGTGTCTGTCCTTCCTGAGGCGCTGACGCCCAGGTGGAGGTGATGCTGGTGGCTGGCACTATGCAGGCTGCTGTCTAGCAGGGAGTTGTGAGACACGTCCCCTGTCTCTGGGTGGTGAGCACTCATCATGTCATCGTCTGATACGCGTTCCACAAAGTTGGAGGGAACCAGCCCTCTCCGTCCGTCCATCAGCTCACCTGTGAGGAGCATGAGTGAAAGACTGAACACCATGTGAAGATAAACATGTGATATTATAGATTAATCAGTTCATATCCCACTCATACCTTCATAGAAGCCATCATCATCCATGTCTCCGTACACATAGATGTACTCTCCAGCAGTGAGTGGAAGCTCCACTTCGGGGTTGTCATTTGGGCCGTCATAAGGGTTATAGCTGATGAAAATAAACAGAAAGATCATTTTTAACACATACTAAAAATCAGTGAAGTCAAATCTTACCGTAGTTAAATGCTTACCTGTATCTTGCGATGAAAACCTGAAGCTTTGCTGCTCCTCGCTGGCTGTGTAAGGTACCGGAGCCACGTCGATGTCCAATTCCTCCACTTCACTTGCTGTGTCCACCTGAAAAACACCAAGAGTGAATCTCAGGGAGCATATGGTTTGCCTAAAACTGTCTGCACAAGTATCTGAGAAAAACTCATTAAAGGGGTATTCCCAAGTGTTATTTGTTCCCCCAACAAAGTAAATAGTCAGCATTTTTTGGTGGCGCAACGTTTCTGCAATTTTTTCTCAAGACTGAAACTTGTCATCAAATGTGGTATTAAATATTTTACACATTTAAAACTGTTAAAAATCATGAGGCAAAGGCCTTGACTTTAGACTATAAATAGATGTAGATTCTATAACACAAGATGAATGAAATCTGACTGTACTTCTTAATACTGAGCTAGTTTTAAGCATCCATGCATGAGTACTCTCATATAAAAACTGCATGACATATTGCTATTCAGTGAGCTATTGTCAGTGAGTCATTGCAGTTCATAGGCAATCACCTTGATTTCCATTCATAGCTTTTCCACAAAATACAATAAAAGAGGTTTATTTATAGTTCACTAGGAAAACCTTTTTAAAGATAATCATTTACAACTACTACTGTGTAACCTTCATAATCCGCATAGGGGAGTGGATTATCTCACTAAATATGAGCTTTATTGAACTGTGTGCAGACTAGATGAAAAGACCACCAACCTGTCTGTTATGCAAGAGCAGACACTGACTCTTTGGACACAAGGAACTACAAACATACTGAAAACATGACAGCAGACTTGAATGTGAAGAGAGAGTGTTAGTATATTCAGCTACAGTGTGTACTCGCGTGAGATGACAGAGAGGTTAAGGAGGGCTTTTTAATCCATTAAACCCACACAATCAATGTGATCGTGCATGGCTGTCTTGGTAATCTTGATGAGCAATCTGCCTGTCTATGTGGTTACAAAGAAAGCAGAAGAGCTGCAGGCAGGAATCCTGCACAATGACATAACCAGGAAGAAAAAAGGAGAGAAAAGGCAGCTTTATCACAGACCTACAGCCAGGGCTTTAGGTTACACAAATGCTAACACACCCAGCAAACGCAGGAGGGAAGAAAACCATGTTGGCTAGCAGATAGCAAGAGTCGCTAGCAGCTTACAAATGTAGCACCAACGAGTTTAAAAACAACATGTTTTCTATGAATGCCTCTTTATGGCTGCTGGAAGCATACAGACCATCAGCTAACCATCAGCTGACTGACTATTTCTGCATGGTTATTTTTAGCTTCAGTCATTGCTGTCATTGTGTCAAATTTGTACTAACTGAATTACAACGTCTAGACTGAAGAGACTTTTTCTCACAGTGAGTAGTGAGTTATTCTTTTAAAAGACTGCAGAAGGAGACTCTTCTCTAGAGAATATTCTGCTCAGGACAGCATACCCATAAAACTTGCTCCTTTATAGTCACATAGCTGGTTACACTATGGTGGTTAAAGAAATGTCTACAAACAGATAAAAAGTCCTTCTGATCATTTTTACAGGGTGTTTTGCATTTGGACACATCTCTAGAATTGGTTTACGTGCTAACTTACACTTGTCTTGAATGTTTTAGTACAACTATCAAATAAATCTGAGTTGTATAAAAATCCCAGCATCCCACTACAGAGTCCAGTAAACAGTTTTATCCACAATGAGGAATCTGTTGTTGTTCCACAAAGGTGCTAAAGAGGATTTGAAAAGGTCCCAGCGACCAGCTCAATGAAGTTTATTCCATAATAATCTTGTATTAGCAATAACAGGATGTTCTTTCTGTTGCAGTGGGTTTGTACTAAATCGACCTTACTGTGGAGTTGACCCATCACAAACTTCATTTTCTCTCTGAAACCAGCTGGGTTTGCTAACTATGTTTTCTTAAATTGATAGCCTAATAATACCATTTTAAATTAGGGGGAGAAAATACTCCTCTAAAAAGCAAGTATTTTTTCTCTTCTAATCTTTCTCTTCTCTTTCTATTGTGTTTATCTCTTTTCTTGTTCTTGACAATCCCTACCATAACAGTCAATCCTCTTGTTTTGTTTGTTTGTTTTGTTTGTTTTGTGATTGTCATTTATAGTCCAACCCTTTTTTTTTTCTAACCTTTTTTTATGTTTTGTACTTTCGTCTATACCTGATAACTTTATTTGGTTATTGCTCTGAAAATCTACTGTTTGTTTATCTTTTATGTCTGTTCAATGTCAAGCACTTTTATATCTTTGCACTGTTGCATATAATACTCCAGATTCTTTATTCTGAACCTATGCTGTGATTTGCCCCAAAGAAAGTCTAGAATAAGGTCTCTGCAGTAAGATTCTGGGACATGTCGAAGGAGTTAAGACAGGATGTAATAAATAATAGGATCAGTCATCATATTAATAGAGTAGATTTAGCCCCATGATGGAGGATGATTTTTTTCCATCTACCAAAAACGATTTTCATTTTCTGAAGTAGTTGCTTAATATTTTCTTGGACCATGTCTTTGTAATCATGGGTTCTCTGAATGCTTAGGTATTTAATACCTTTTGCAGACCATTCAAATTCTCAGTGGTTTAAGAGAGAAGTCAGACATTATCATTATTTTTATTATTATTTTAATCATTATTATTTTAATCATTGCTTTAACATTATTTATCCTATTCATAAAAAATATTTATTTATTTATAAAATTTAATTATTTATTTATCTATTTATTTTATTGTGATCATCTGATCTTGTTAACTCTACCTTATTTTTAACTTTTCTTTCCACTCTTACTTTACTTGCATTAGCACATCTGCGCAGTGACATGTAACATAAGTAGAACAGTGCCCTCTTATACAGGAAACTCATATCGTAACATCATGTTATTATTAATTTAATTGCAGTGTTGATGATGGAGGATGAATTTGGAAGTGTATTCAATCTGAAAGTGTCAGTGCTCTTCATCTTAAAGGCTGGTACCTCATGTGTTGGGCTTGATTTGTGCGGGCTGAGGTGGGTATCAGACTTGGGGGTGAGGTGTGCAGTTTCTGACTTGCTGGAGGTGGAGCCTGACTTGCTGACACTGATGGTGGGCAGCTCTCTGTGCTTTGTGAGGGGAGAGCGCTCCACTCTGGACAGCCCTGCAGCGTGGGGGGTGGCCCCCATCCGCAGTGCAGCTGCCACATCTAAGGAGAGAGGGAGAGAGGAAGAGGATAAATATATAATCCAAGACTTTAACAGACAACCACGGCCCTCTCACTGGTTAAACTGGGGAAATCCATGAGCAGCTAGGTGGGTGAGGTCACCGCTCAACATGCAGGAGTCGGCTCAAGGTTGAACCAGGCTGATTAAACAGTGGAGGAAAAATCCTTTCTCCATCTGTCTGAGGTCAGAGGTCACACTACCTTGTGTCACACCAGCACTGTTAAGGGGCTTAACTAGTTCATTTCTTACTGCAGGCCATGAGCTCCGACCCTTATGAGATGGTGAACCTCACAGAAAGGCTCTGATACAGTGCTGGACTGTGACAGTGAGGGTGAGATGACGTGTTAGAACATGACATGCTGACTGTGACAGTGCCCAACAGGACAGAGACAGAACCGAGCGGATTTTTACCCTCAGGGCAGGAGAGAGTGTCACCTCCCTCGAGACTCCAGAAGGCTATTTCACCCAGAGACACCATGTCCCATGGGCCCCCAGTGCAGTCTAAAACAAATATGCAGCAAAGAGGAGAGAGAGAAAGCAGGAAAGACTAGATTTGCACAGCTCAAGCATAATGGAAGCTCTAAAAATGGTTTGTTCGGAGGACATCAATTTAAAATGCTTTTTTTTCACAGCCTCAATGAAAAAAATATGTGATAGCAGTAGCGAAAAAAACACAGATATCAAGCCTTTGAATGTATTTGAGGGCATTTTCTTCATAAGTGATGTGATACTAATGACATTTCTTCAGTTTCTTGTTTGGTGACAAAGTTGCTGTGAAATTTGTACAAATCGAACAAAAACTTAACTTTCACTCTATAATGGAAAAAGCAGAAGTGAAATTTAGCATCTGGTTCTGAGGGTCCTCCGTCAGGTGAAACTTTAGCTTCACCTCCACAGAAACGCAGATGATGACCCCCAAAAACTTTTAAGAGTTCTGTTATTAAGGACTCAAAGACAGACATAAAATCAATCCATTTATTTCAACTGGCTGTCAAGCATTTTTTAAAACTACAAATTAAAAAACACATTGACAATATAATACATGTCAGCCATTGAACTGAATTGAAGCTGATATTAAATTGAAAAAGCAAAAAGGAATCCTCTCGTGCTAAACCAAATGCCCTCAACCGCTTGTGTTCAACCACTGGGTTTATTTTTGTGTATAAATCCATGGCATGGTGGTGTGGCTCACCTCGTTCTGTAGTCAGGCCCACCCCATTGGTCAGAGCAGAGAGGCTGGGATTATTAAGGAGGCTGGTGCTGGCCAGGTCCACTTTTGATGCCTGCAGTCGAAACTTCTCCAACTCCTGGGACAGCAAGCCAAACTGTTCGCTCTGACTGCGGCATTTCTCCTCCAGCTCTCGCACCTTTGACTACACATGTGGCGTCACAGACAGGGGAAATACACAGATATATTAAAGTACAGTTAATCAACCTTACTAACTATAAGATTCATTAATGTTTGTTTGTTTTTTCAATAAGAAAGCTGCACAGAGAAAGGACATCAAAATAGAGAGTAGGGATTACATGCAGTGAAGAGAGGCCCTGAGATGCTGCCCATAGACTTCACCTTTTAACATGGTGAAGACTCTCACAAGTGAATTAACAGGAAACACTACTGATTCATCTGTATTGTATTATCGTTTAAATAATCTGTTACAATGTGAGTGCTCACATTGAACTTCTCAGCACCAGACATTCAATAAGACAGTTTTCTTGAAGAGCTGATATCATCACTTCTGAGCTGTTGTTGTCATAATAATGTGCTTGGTGCAGCTGTTTTTTAAGCAATGACACCAATTATGTGACTGGCTGACAGCATATCACCCCACATTTTCTAGTAAAAGTTTACCTTATCTGGTCTTTTTCCTTTTTTGCTGCACCTACATGAACTGAAATGAATATTTTTCAAGCTGCCCACACAGCTTAGTAGTTTTTGACCTACACCTCTGTGTCTGACAATGCTCTCACATGTCAGAATTACGGCCTAGTGTGTAAAAGCAACCTGGATGAATTGTGAGTCATGCAGAAACCGAGTTTGCCTGTACAGCACATAGACTGTATATTAGGTACAGCATCACTTAGGGCTATGGAAAGACTCATTTCAAGTTCACATCTCATTTTACAAAGGTGTGATTATTTTGGTGGGTGAGATGGAACAACATAACATGGCAAACAGTAAATGCATTGGTGCTTATGTAAGCTATAAATAAATCCCATATTGTGATATGTTCTTAGGTTGCTGCAAGCAAAGCAAGATAAGCAGTCAGTCAGTAAAACATTTGTAAACAGTTTTCAACAAAATAATCAAACTTTCAGAGAAAAGAAAACAGAGGGAAATACAGATGGGTAGTTTTTTTTGGTGAGATAGGAAACAGGAGTAAAAACCAGTCAAAAGGGAAGCAGGATATGAGAAGTTAAGTGTTGTGCTTCTGTCTTACATTGCATTCACTTAAAGCCACTACACAACAGGGTTATTTTTCAGAACACTACAGAGGTTTCTCTTAGCAACGCAGAGTTTCTATATGTGGCTGATTTCACTTCAGGTTGCGGTGGGAGTTTCCTGGCAAAAGGCCTCTGCACGAAACTGAGTGAACGACATTTCCTGTCAGCTCTTACCTCTGCAGAGCCGACTCTGCGGGCTGTTGTTACTGAGCTGAAATGAGAACTGGTTTACAAACAACAACTAACCTCAGCGATGTGTCTGATATATAAATGGAGGTTTAATCCTGAATATACTGAAATCATGCAGCATGACGTGAGAACTGTGCCACAGACACACAATGATAACTGGTCTCATGTGAATGACCTGATTTACACACACGTTGGTAACCTCAAACATTGCATCATATGCGCATCTGAGGCCCCAAGTCACATTTTGAAAGAGTGTCTTTGGTAAGTACTGTAAGCCTATTACCCCTGCTTTCAGTTTACATGTTTGAACTAAACACAAGGATTTGAATTGGTGGTTCTATCTACAGGATCTCGGGAGGGTTTTGTGGTTGAAGGTTTATAGTTTGGAACAGGAGGCTCTAGCAGGCTAAAGGTAACGGTACCTGCATGCAGTCCAGTGTACTCTGGTTAGCCAAAGGATAACACAAAGGAGGAAAAAGGTAACCAAAGTAAACACATGCTTGTGAATCTGGGAGAGAAAGAACATTACATCAAATAGAAACACAGCAATCTGAGAATAACTCCTGGAACCTCTACTGCCAACACCTGCCTTTTGAATGAACACAAATATTCTGTCAAGATTCACAAGCTGTTTCAAACAGGTTGTGAAAATGCAGTGTGTTGACTTGGCACCAAGACTTGTGTTCCCAGGAGGGAAAGAAACTTTCTCCTTGGGTTTAAAAAAAGAAAGGAAGTGAGTGAAGCAAAGCAAGAAGAAGCAAAATTAGCAATCTTTAAGAACAGGAGCAACTATACTCTACCAGCTCCCTCTGCAACACAAGCTGAGTCAACTCCTAGAATAAAATACAAAGTTCATTTAGAGAAAACTCGTGTTGCAAACGGCAAAGTGTGTACAATGGAGACAGCACACGCATAAAGCCATCAAGTGTGGTTGAGGACATTTTTGGGGTTTCCTTTTTTAAAAAATCAGCAGCCTATCAGAGAGAAGGGAAACTCAACTGTCACCGACTGTCTGGATTCAATTTGAATTCAAAGTGTGTAACACTCACTCTGAGAACAAGTCTAAACGTTTCATGGCAGCAGAGATGCCATCTGTTCAAACGGTTTTCAAGGCCAATGAGGGCTTCAGAAAGTATTTTCTGCTGCAGCTTCTCTGCCAGGTGTTCGGATCAAAATAAAGAGCCCTTTGTTCTTTTTGACTGTGCTGCTGCAGCATCTATGGGGCTTCTAATGTCTACTAAGAACAGGAAGATAATTAAATACGTATATATTTAAGGATGGTGCTACGGAGATGAGAAAAGCCTTCTTTAATAATGAACTACATGTATTCTTGTCAGGAGTCAGTAGAGCATCAAATACTGAGGACGTTTGACAAATACGCCTTTTCTCTCTGATTTTAGGGCTAAGGGAGTTTAGGTCCTCATTCTTATGTGGGTATAATAAAAACTGGCACCTTTGTTTTTTGTTTTGGTAAGTTCTCAGACATTCTTTAAGCAGCTTTGAGGTCTAGGTGTGGTGGGTAAAAAAGAAAAAAAGTCATTAAGATGTTTTTCTTCTAGATGCTTTTGTAATACAAACTCACCTCAAGCATCTGAACCACTCCCTCATGCTCCCGCTTGGCAAATAACTGAGCCTGGTGATAGAAAACAACATCACTGTCAGTGTAACATTGGCTTTTTGTTCATGTGAGTCAAAAACATAGTGCAGCAAGCTCAGTTAATGGACTATAGAACTTTTTTTGGTGCCTAAAGGTTGCCTCCTGCTGGACAAAATCCCAAATATTCAAAGTTCTGTTAAATTCTGCATTAAAAAACCACAATAATAAAATGTGTAAGGTGTACGACAGGAGGGTTTATTACCCGCTGTAAGCGTTTGATCTCATCCTGTTTGAACTTAAGGATAGCCAGTGCCTGCTCATGTTCCAATTCCAGCTGCTGCCTTCGCTCGGCGACCTCACGCATATGCTGTTCAAAAAGAAGAGGGTTTTTTAAAGTGACAAGAAAAACACTGAAACCTGAAGTACTACTTATAGTATCTGATACAAGCGGCACCTTTAGGACCTGCTCTAGGTTCTCCAGTTTGGCACGGAGTCTCTGGTTCTCCTCGAGAACTGAATTGTGTTGAGCGGTCACTTCAGAGAGATCGTCCCTCAGCTCCTCATTCTCAGCCCGAGTCTGAAATATGATGGCAGGTTTAACAACTTGATTAATTTACAGAGAAACTACTGTTCTTTGAATAGTTTGGTCATCATCATCCATTAGTAATTTGGACATTTGTTCCATAACTCTGTGTTTCTCTAACCAGTTCTGTTCTTGACTCACAGAGCTCCTTTAAGTAAAATCTTTTTTAATTATGGAGTCAAAGGGTAGCAGGATCTGACCTGGTCGAGCAGCAGTGCCTTCCTCCTGAGGAGATCCGCCTCCTCCTTCAGTTGCTCATTTTTGCTTCGCTCATCCTCAAGCTGGCTCTCCTGTAACCGAACCACAAGCTCAGGAAATCCAGTTCAACCAAGTCAGAGTAATGCCTGCTACGCTAATGCTTAAACCAGTCTGGAGCACCACCAGAGAATGTGTGAGAAGGAAACACTGGAGCAAGAGGATTGCTTACCAAATCCAGACATCTCTTCTGTCGTTTCTTTACTTCATGCTCGAGGTTTTCACATTCTTTTCTCTTCTTGCTCAGCTCACTTTCCTGAACCAACATTGAAACAACGAGAGGAGAGTTAGACTAAATGCATATTTTGCAGTCTAATATGACAACACAGCTTGATCCTGTCCTTTACAAGGATAAAACCCCTGCATTACAGCAGAACCAGGGCAAACAATATGTAGTATGACGAATGGTTTAGAATTATATTTTGTACTGCAGAGCATGTAGGCTTCAGTCCCATATTAACCTCCGACATCACAGCAATGAGGTATTGCAAAGCTTAGCATCCTTTAATTATTCTAAATGCAGCTTACATGCAGGAGCAGCATTGGAGAAATCAGCTTATTTCAGCGTGGCCTCTGGGCCTCAATCAAGTATTACCACTGTGACTGTGTGGGGGGAGGCTGCAGGACGGACAGGCTAATTGCGGACCACCAGCAGCTGACTGGAAGAGAGACAGAACTCCCTCCAGTGATGACACAGCAAGACAATAATCATAATTAAACTGCAATCTGTGTGCTGATGTGCCTGATTGTATCAGTCACAGCTTTACAGAGCTGGATAATCAGTTCTGTTTATCAAGCCATGATTTTCTGTTGGTCTGTGACAGTGATGACTGCAAAGCTAAAACCACCAAGATATTCCTCTGATTGGAACATTGATTAATTCACAGCTGTTTCACAATACAAGAATAAACTTTTTTACTGAGCTTTTGATTCATTGAGGGCCGGATTATTTTTTTTTCTAAATCTTCCTATGAAGTCACCACAAGCTGTTTTGATTTCCTTATAAACCCTCAGAACTTTTTCTAATTTAATTGTTGTCTAAACCACACAGAGACATGCTGATGATAAGTTTAGCGCTTAACATACTAACATCTGCTAATTAGCACAAGACAAAATACAGCAGAAGCTTCAAGTAAATTAGGAATTGTAGCTACACCGATTTTATCATTAAGCTGAGTGTTTTACACATGGTAGTTTCAATCTGATGATCTGATGATGATGCTTAATATAAGGTGAGAGGCTAACTAAAGTTACAATTCAGTTACTGGTTAGCATGACAATTAGGGTTGCAAAATTCCAGGAATTTTCAAAGTTGGAAACTTTCCATGGGAATTAACAGGAATAAAACAGGAATTTACTAAATTGAAAGTTGGCTCTTAATAGGGAACTTAAATATAGTTGGGGAAAATATACTTATCCTGACTAAAACAATCAGATTTCATGCAACTACAGTTGAATATCTATGCTATTCCTCAATCACATGCACATATCACACTGCTTACTGCAGGGCTGTTGAGACCATGCCCCCTACATGCACTGTGCATTCCTCCATCACATGCACAGATGACTTCTAGAATCCTGGACCACACATTTGAGCCTGTGGACTACACAAAGTGAAGTACGTTTTGATGATATTATAATATATTTAACAAATTTGATGTATGGTACTAATGTTTAACTTTTCCAAAATTCCCAAGCTTAACTTCCCGTGGAAATTTACCGGAAACTCTCTGGAAATTTACCAGAAATTTTCCACCCCTTTGCAACCCTAATGACAATACTTCCTAAATTCAAGTACAGACCAATGTGGTGGACTGACCAATGCTTGCTATGTGGCTATGTGTGTTTTTGATTTGTATCTGATATGTATTGTTACTCTAACTCATTTAAATCTTCTATGTTCTTTCACGTGACAGCTAGTTGCTGCAAGGATATAATTGTTTTTACATGTCAAACATAAAAAACAGTTTAGTACTCAAACAAAATTTTTTTTTTCATCAAGTCCCTCCATCTTTAAAACCAAAATGACAAAGCTCACACAGATTAGTTCCTCCATGTTCGGACAGATTATGAACTTGATCCCCAATGTAACGATGCACAGCACAACACTACCTCATGTGAATATACATGCTCTTGCCAGCATGATTTTGCAGCATTAGTAAGGACTTAAGTAAAGAGTAAAAGCTATGAGTAAAGAAATGTGCATTTGTGCAGTAATAGGAAAGAAAACTAGTAAAATACACATGTAAGTTGAGAAACACTGGGATGCATCTGCACTTTAATACAGCACATCAAAAATCTGCTTGAGCAGCTTTTTCAAAATGCTTATCAGTGTGAGCACTGAGGGTAGAGCAGATAAGGTTTCAATAGATTCAGAAATGAAACAATATGCACAGTATAGGGCAGGAAAACGTGCAGCTTGTTACTGTCACTACATAAAATCTTACTGATGTGATGTACAATGTAAGTGCTCTAAAAACAAACAACACAACATCACTTAATGTCCGCAATCTCCACTTTTCATCCTGACAGAGTTGATAGGGAATGTGGTCTATTTAAGCCATGAGACCCTCTTGTAGCATCAGCGAGGGCAATACACTCTCCTGTTTCCAAAGGACGAGATCAAAATAATCCCAGCATTACATAACAAATCTGACCATAGTTTCCTTCAGTGGCAGACAGCTCAGGCACAGCAGCCCTGAATTAGAACTTCAGTTTCATGAAAATGCAAAATGGAGAGCAAAGCTAGCTACCTATAATCGTGCACAATCTACATAGGTGGCATGACGGACACCTCATAGTGGAAAAGACTGGCTTCAGAGCTGAGCTGGTAACATTTATAATCACTCTATTAGCAAACCTCTGCTTTACCAACTGTAACATTACACCATAAACAAGCATGTCATGCTAGCACTGGATACATTTTGTGATTTGGTTTTATATGTCATGATATTATCACAAGATATTAGGGAGTACAGTAATGTCACATGCTCTCACCAGAAACTGTAGTCGCTGATCCTCTGAGTGCTCCTCCTGATGGGAGGGGGTCGGGCTGAGGCCCGGTTGGGGCGTCACTTGCAGCCCCGACTCCTCCTCCTCTCCGGGAGTCTTCTCACACCTGGATGGAGCTTCATCTAACACCACACACGGGGTCTCCCGTACAACCTGTCAGGGACAACATTTCAGTCAGCCACATTCAATTTACAGGAGATGTTCTCGACAAGGTAGGATATACAGAAAGCTCCTGTTCGGACGCTAAAAACACTACAGGCCTCTGACAGGAGAGTGAAGGATGACTGCTATGCTGCACCGTTACACTGAACATCACACCCCCCACTGTGAGTGAGAGATTATCACCAAGCTTCCTTCTCAGTGGTCCAACTATAATCAATGAATAATCCAGGGGGAATCCCTCTAGCAGCACATTAGCAGGAGACTTCGGTTTTCTAATAGGGCTAAAGAATGAAGAGCTTGATGTTTCACAGTGGATGACTTTTATTAACCATTTATTGTTATACATTCATCATTTATATAAAAGGTAAGAAGTCCAACTTAGACCCAGGTGGGGGGCAGGTTGACATTGGTTAAGGGTTAAGAGTCGGGGAATCAGTGTCTAATTTTAGAACAAACCTACTTATGCTCAGAGTAAAACTGTGCTAGTGCAGCCAAGGCCACGACCCAATAACAGGATCAAGGGCGCTCTGCCACGTGCCGCAAAGGGGATCGCTCCTTTAAACTTTTGTAATTGTTAGTCATTGAAAGGTGTATGCCTCCAGACTTCAGAAACAATGGTAAAAAAAAAAGCTTCTCTTTTTTAAGGCTGTCAGAAAAGGGCATGGAGAGATTATTTACATACATAAGGAACAACTAAACCACCAAAGTATGCAGAGAAATTGGAGCACAATAAATGAGATACATGCATGTAACCTTCAATATTTAATTTGTTTTCTGATTTGCAATATAAAAGTTTCAATTCAGTTGTAACATCCAAGGTGATTGCACATAAAAAACATTTTATGCAACAGTTTCACAAATCTACTTTACATACCAAATTTGGAATTTTTATAATTTGATGTTGAAATAAGCTAGCATACAAAAATTGTTTTAAAAACGGTCTTTGGTATAATGATTCATTAGAAAGTCACCAGAAGAGACTTACAGGAACTGTCCAACTGTATTTCCAACAAGAAACTGAAACTTGATGTAACCTGTGACACCTGATCTGTCATGAAAGACGTACACGTCTCAGAAAGACAAGTCCTCATTTACAAGAGAAGAACATGATTCTTATATCATATCATGTATGCAATCCATTCAGTGAATATTTAAATCTATCCTCTGTATACTTCCACTTGCAGTTTGAAAACCATGTGAAAGTTTCCTGGCAATCATCCATCCATCCAATAGCTTATACTGCGTATCCTTAAAGGGGTCAGTGTTGGACGGAGCCGATCCAAGCTGACATGCAGGTGCCTAATGCTGGAGGCTTGTCTTCTTTTCACACGTGAAACTGCTCACAGCAGTTATGTCAGCTCCAAGACGTTGCATACTTAAGTAATATGGCCGATACCTAAGACCTGAATTCTGACAGTGTGGCGCCAGCTCAGTGGTCAGTCTGTAAAGTTAGCAGAGGCTGCCACTGGTTTATCTTTTTGGACAGCAGACCATATGGTGTTGGTAGTGGTGACGAAAGGCCAACAGGAGGCACTAATTCCTTTTGGCCCCTTTACAATAAACGGAGCACTGGAATGAGAGCTTTGGACAAGCACTCTGTATATTTCTCTTCCTAGTTCCAGTTGGTGGTCATCCTGTCAAATCCATCACAGCTTAGTCGTGCCAGGTGATCCACGCTTCCTGGAACACTGCCCACTATTGTATTTGTCTGTTCAAAATGAGATCACTCCTTCTTCTTGTGACTCTTGATTAGCACGTCACACTTGATACGCACTGAGTGGGCTGGCTTCAGTGAGTGGAGTTTCTGGCAGCCATGGCCCAAGATGGGAGTGACACCAAAGTAGAACAAACCTTTCAAGCTCCTTCATTTTATGAAGTACACCTTATTCACTGACACCACTACTGATCATGAAAAACATTGTTTGCACCTTTCTTTTAACAACATATACATAATAGAAACATTTATGATGAACTTGATTTATAAAGCACCTTTCATACAACAAATGCACCTCAAAGGAATACAGGTTAAACAATAACAGAAGGGTGCAGTGCCTTAATATAAAGGTAGAAAGTATAACCCATATGTTAATAATCAATTCAAATTAAACATATTGCACAAGAGGGGAAACCCGTAAGATAAATATATATTTTTTTTATATTTGCAGCAGTACTGCAGTGCAAACATGTTTCCGGAGGGTAACAGCGAGTGTTCTTAAAGGCAAACAGTACTTGACAAAGTTAGCAATGTAGCTTGGTCCCGGGCTATTAGGACGAGGACAGGCCTTTCAACTATCACTGTTGTCGAGGGGGACGGACATGGCTCTATTTGATTTTTTCTATGGTCCCAAGGAGGCTGCCAACAAATCAGGGTGATGGGAACCATGATATGACTAAAATTGGTATATGATATTGGTTAGGTAACGTATATCTCTCTGTGATACCATGAGACATCTCAAACATAGACATTATAAGCTGAACCAAAAGTACAATAAATATTAACCATACTGTATGTAGAAGCCATTTTAACTTAAGTTGGGAATTTACCTGCTGGATTTTTGGTTATGGGCAGGGCCAGCAATTATATAAGGCAGGAGGCACAGGTGTGTTTTGTTTTGCTTAGTTGGATCGTCACGAGTAATGTTTTTTGACCGTGACCTATTTTGAGCCTGTGTTTGAGTTGTTTTTTGTGGAAGAAATTGGAAAACTCTCAAGGAATAAACTGAGATTAAACTGTGGACCTGTGAGTAAATTGATTCGTTTTTTTTTTAATGAATGACGGTGGACAGGCGTCAGAACTAAAGAGTAGGTCCAACTAACCAAGTGACATTTTAAACTGAATCAAGAGATCTGCCACTTCACTGTATGTTCTGTTGCTTGCTCCAGAAAGATTACATCCACACCACCTTACAAGTTGAGGTCTCGTTGTTAATTCTGTGCTTTAGTTCACAGGACACTTGCGCTGGCAAACTTTAAGCTAACAAAGAGCTCCATATCATCTCTTCTGAAGCTAAAGATGATTGTGAAAAGTATGTATCGACTGACAGCTGTAACCAGTAACAAACCAGGGTGCGAACTGTTTGTCATTATTGTCGTTTCTAGTTAAAGAAAATTGATGCATATGACCACCTCATCCATTATCATTGGTTTCTATCAACGGACTACTAAGAGGTAATTCTAGCTACAGTATTCATTTTAAGGATACTCTGACTGGACTAAAAACTCCAGTGATTTCCCAGTGAGGCCCACTTTCTTTGGAAGAATAAATGCCTTGGGCGAGACTGACGTGCTCTTCCTGCCCAACAGAAGAGATTATAATGAGCACAAGTCTTTGTTTATTTTATGGAAGGTTGGTTAGAAGTGTAGTACAGTTATCAAACTGGCTTGGGCTTGAAAATAATCACACTATTCTTTGACTAGAAATGGTCAAATCTTGGCTATTTTCCTGAGGTAGAGAAACTACATTTCCTGTGCTTTGTTTTTGATCTGAGTCTAAAATAATACCAAGGTGTGTAACTTTAGAATCAAAGGAGCAATAATTTTTAAGAGAGAACAGTGAGAGCTCACAATGATGAGTTCACAGCAAATATAATCAGGTTCAGACGACACGTGATATAATTCTGACATGGTTTTGACGAATGGGAACAGGGGGAGAATATTACATAATGTCTGATTTATACAATGTTGTGAGGTATAAAGGGACTGTCATAGACAGCATTAGAGCATGGCTTAGGTTATTATGAATCACTTCAAAGGTTTATGTGCCAACACAGTAACCCAACAAAACTCTGTGTGACCTAACAAGCTGTGCATGTTTTAGAGATTTGACTTGGTCATGGTGCAGTGTTTAATCCTCTTTTTTCATATGGAAATAGAAAAGATCAACTCAGTTTATTGTCAGTGATCCAAAAAATTTAAATAGCAAAGCTATCTTTAAGCAAAAATAGGACATTTTGCATTTAGCTCTGTGTGCTCAAGCTGTAATACAATCACTATAGTACTACGACTCATCAAGACATTTGGATGGTCAAAATTGAGACTGTTTTAAGATTTAGTGCTCAACACAATGTGCAACTTTTGACTAAGGAGTATTCAAAATAAAGAGCATGTACTTTTATCATATCACTTATTCGCTCATGTTGCATTCCTGTACCAACTTTACACAGCCTCCTTTACTGTGATGTCTGAGCAGGAGTAAAGTATGTTTTCCTGCATGAATTTTAATACTTCATATAATAATAAGACAACAAAAAGTCATCCTTCAGAGCATCATAACCCCTCCATCAGCATCAAAAGTTCAACTTCACAAAATAATGAAATTGCTTTACTTTTTAATTTTACCTAAACATGAACAAAGGTTCCTGGCAGCGCATCATTTGAACAGGGCTTGCAAGTATTTGTAGTCCCTGGGTCACTGAGTACAAACTTCATC
Organism: Notolabrus celidotus; assembly: GCF_009762535.1. NCBI lineage: Eukaryota > Metazoa > Chordata > Actinopteri > Labriformes > Labridae > Notolabrus > Notolabrus celidotus. The sequence goes on from NC_048276.1 coordinate 19,821,503, forward strand.
AGTTAGATGAGTTATGACTATAAATTGGCATAAATCTTAAGTTTAGAAATGGCCTAAATTAACCACGAAGTCAGACAATCAATTAGTGTTTAAAAAAAGTCACCATCCCCAGGAAATTAAGACAAATAACTGTAGAAATAATGACATGAATCATTTCAAAACACACTTCTTGGAGGTAACATGGTTAGATATTAGGTTACTGAAAGTAGTAGTTCAAATTAAAATTTTGTTTGATAAATACTGAATGGCCGGTTACTGCCCTGGAAAAGTCTCATCAGACCAAAATTCAAAACTTGAATGTTATATTCAGACTGTAGATTGATCACTTATTGATTGTCTCTATGGTGGTCTTTCATTTAGTGTTAACAAACAAACCAGTCGCTCATGTTAGGGTATTCCTGGGCAAAGAAATAGTCAATTTAAAAGACCTATCATTAGCTTTAGTGTCAAAGCTTATGTTTCAGGCATTACTTTCAAAACCTATCTATTAAATTATACAGACCTCAAAGTGTGACACATATTAAACAGACACATTTGTTCACCTACCTATCCAGAAATGTATTTTACCTCAAAATGTTATTGTCATCTCTACACAATGTGCAAGCCAATGGAAAATATTCTTGAATCTTCCATAGACGATTAAAATAATATATTTTAGCTGAAAAAAGCACGAGGTCTCAGAGAAAATGCGCTGGACCACAGCATATCTAAATAATACTTAACAGCAAATAAGTATTAATAATTTACAGATTCCTGCTAAAACACACATAATGTGATATTTACCAACCAGAAAATGTGTTTTATTAAATATAATGGACAGCATGACACACAATAAGTGAACAAGTGTAAGTGAGAAGCTTCTTTCTAATTAAATACATTCAATCAAAAGGAGTGAAAGTGAACTTTATAATTTAAATTAGGTCTGTATTTATATTTATATGCATTAAAGCACCCATTCTAAGTCAGGCTCCCATACAGTATAGTCATCATTGTTGTGTATTATCGAAACTATTGGCCTAGAAGAAAAGTTTCAGCTACACTGAATTATTTACTCATGTGTGTCATTATATTGCAGTTTCATTTCTGATATTTATCATCAGCTTGTGTGGGATTGAAAACGCAGCACTGCCATTAACAAATTTACATTTTAACATGACATGATGATCTGAAGCTCTCCTGATATTGAAATGTTTACCTCTAGTTTAGGTGGTTATTCTGAGAAGTAAGAAAAAGGCAAAGAAGTTGTTGACTCGGACAGATGAGGATTGACATGATTGATCAACATGTTCATTAAAAGAGCATAACATAATGTCTAATAAAAAGAATAGAGGATGATACACATTTCCCTACTTGACGATTCAAGACGGTCATAAATCAATGACTGGCCTGATGATGAAGCAGCCATGTCAGATCCTCATGTGAGGCCACAGCAGGGGCTCAATGAGTTTTTAATTTTTTGTTTGTATGATGAGGTTCTAGCTTAGAGGCTCACTTTTGCTCTACTTATCTGTGTGTGTACACTTTACACCAGTGTGGTCAATGTATGCTAATGGAACAAATACACCTTGGGCCCATGCGTACTAAAGCAGGGACAGATCCCATTCAGCAGGCCCTGAATGCCATAAGCACATTGGTGTAATCCCTGTAGACTACTGAAACGGGTAACTGGATCACTTCTTTTAAAAGCACCTTAATGGATTGGCCTGGCCGTTGATTTTCCTTTTTTAATACGGAGCATATCGATGTCCACCAATCAAACGCTCTGCCACCCTGTCCCTAAATCGGTCACTCTGAAATCTGGATTGTCCGAAATATGACCGTTATAAAACCTGGTTTCTGACAGGTTGCCCTTGACTAGGCCTCATGCATGTCCTGTCTTTTGAATTTGTAAGAAAAGTGGCAGTCCATCACAGACTAGGCTCGGATTTGCCACAGGATTTACTGAAATGAATATTAAAATACAACTGCTATGAGATCTAAGAGTAAAATCCCCTCAGCTGGGAGTTGAATTGCTGAACTAACATGCAGAATGTAAGATACAAATAATCTTCAAAATAAGCTGCTGGATTTAGAATCTCACACAAATGTAACGGTCTCTGCCTTCAGCCACTTCCCTAACACCCCGATTTGTCATGACACTGATTAGTTTTGCAGTGTTAAGTCTTAACTTTGGGTTCTGCAGAGCTTCAGTGTCACAGCCAAGCAGACACACAGGGGGTTAGCCAAGGAGACCTGCAAGGACCACTGACACCTCTACACACGCACACAAACAGACACACACACACACACACACACAGTGAACAAAACTCAGCAGATGACCTACCCCTTTGGTGTGATCAGCAGCAACGTCAAGGCTTCCCCTGGCCTGCTAGTTATCCAGAGCAGGGCGAGATAGAAAAGTCTTTAGAACGGCTGGAGTCTTACCTACCACCCAAAACCCTCTCACCGCTGCTACAGCAACAGAGAGCGGATTACTGGACTGTACCATTCTGTTGTTGGAGGGGATTAGAGTTCACACAACATGGCCCCTTTCTGGGTGTGCGCGTGCCACTGGCAGTGCGTGTGTGCGTCCCACAAACGGGAGATTACCACAATCGGCATTCTCATTCGGGCTTCACATGCAGAAAAATGTACATGAGAGGGGAGGAGGAATTTACATTAATTACATAAATATGATGTATGCCTCTGAGTGATATGATCTGTGATTAATACATTACAAATGCACACTAAATAAATTGTTTTCCAATATATTTTACACTTAAACAGACATTTAGTGGTGCTGCTATGTTATTTTGGTACATTATGTAATTTTTTTGTATATATATATTTTTTATTTTATTTTATTTTTATATATAAGTGCATTTTTTAACGTGTTGGCCAGATATAGCCGAGTATCACGAGCTGAAAATAGACAGGATCAGCATAAAACACAGAGAGTATCAGATGGTGTGTGACTTCGGTGTCTTTGATCAGGCCCAAGTTCAAGACAGGGAATCACTCACTATGGCCTGTAGCAGATTAGTAACGGGTCCAATGACAAGCCATTATATAACGCTGCAAAACAGCATTCATGCCAACATAAACACACACACACACACACACACACACACACACACACACACACACACACACACACACACACACACACACACACACACATCGTTTTAGAAAGACTGAAGTTGGCTAACTTTCACACTACCATCCATTATTTTTACCAAACTGTAGTCTTATATCAACACTTCCACCTCTCCTCTATTTACCTGAAGTAACTTACTTAGCCTCAGATCACCTTGAAGGGTCACAGTTTGTGCATCTTTAACTTTTGTTGCATTAAGTGCATCATTTCGTTCTTTACAATAAAAAAAAATTCACAGAAAACACAATGAACATCAATTAGTAGCCGTTGCTATTTTAATATAATGTACAGCTGACGTGATGTCATCAGCTGAAGTTTACAAATGTCAACATGGTTGCCTCCTTTAAGTGACCAATCACCAACAGGGGGCAGTGAAGAAGAGATCAGGGCTCTGACATGATCTTACCTTCTCTTCAACCACCTCCTTCTCCTCTCCCTCCTCCTCCTCAATGTCCCCACTCTTCTCTGGTCCACCGGGGTCAGGGCTATGATTGTTCTGCGGTTGTGTGGATGATGTGACTGACAGCTGTCTCTGGAGTCGCAGCACCTCCCTCTGAGACTCCCTGAGAAGCCTCTCAAATTCACCACGTCCAGGTGGAACATGGGAGCCCTACACAGACAGAAGCAGAGAACAATAACATCATTATCATACAGTAGATCACATACATGTGCAATACTTTGATTTCTGGTGCAATACCTCATAACCATGTGCAATATTGTAATTTGTTCCATAACATATTTGATTGTTATATTCATCTACTACATGTGCACTCTGGCTTAGGCTAATTTAACTTATTTCATGTCTTTAAAAGTACTTCTTTACTTTCTTTGTACAGATAGTATTTTTATTTAGAATTTTTGGATTTGTGTTCAGGTTGATATATTCATTGTCCTTACTGTCTTGTTGTGTCCTTACTGTCTTGTTGTTAAGTACCAGTGTTCCGTTCACCACGCCAAATTCCTTGTGTGTGCGAGCTCACTTGGCAATACAGCTTTCTTGAATCTTGAACCTGGAATCTTGAATCAGTCAAGCAGGTTTTTCATTTTACTTTATCATACATCTATTCCAGGTTTTAAAATTATATGTTTGTTATAATGTGCATTTTGCCAGACATAAGAAATGTATGGGAGGAGTATTGGTATTAATGCAATGTACAACAAAAAACATGAAGTGGAGGACATTATATGTTTTCACTTTTTTGAATTTTGAGAATAATCGAAACATTATAAGTTTAATTCCAAACAAAAGAAAATTAAACCAGAAGGGATAAATATTTGCTATTTCATTATATTTTCATTATTATATAATAAATACTCAAAATGAGATTTTAACTTATTGTAAACATTTTCACTTTATTATTGCAGATCTATTTATTTTTTGATGTCAGCCATTCATACTGAAATTTTGAATGTAGTCTGAACATTTTTTTAATGTGGTCTTCCAAAACAAACCTACCACTGTGATCTAAGATTGGCCTCTTGCTTTGTGATTTAGAACCAACAAAAAACCCTCCAAAATAGCCACAAATAGAATCATATTTTACAGTAAAAAGTTTCCAAAGTTTCCCTTCCACCCCTGTCAGCAAAACCACATGGTGTAACTGTGTTTAGGGTAAACACAGGATCAAACACGGACACTCACTAGATCAATACACAGCTCACCCTATAAGACCCTCCACCACTAAAGCCAACAGATGTTCACATTCAGCAGAATGAGCCTCTAAGTCACCAGATCCGTAATTAAAAACAGGCACTTAGAAAGGCAGCCTGTTCCTGCACTGTCATCCAGTCATCAGCAGTGACGCAGCCTTTGTAAAAAAAAAAAAAGGGGCTTAGGAAGGAGTCAGGATGAGTAGTACCTATGTTGTCCAGCAGAGGGGGAGCTTGAGGCATTGTAAACGTGTTAGGGATGCTGAGGAGCACTTATGAGAAACCTATGGGGCATCAGGGAAGATCAAAGATATGCTAAAAACAGCAGTTGTCTGAAATAAATCAGGCCTCCAGTTGAGGTCAAATCAGTGTACACGGTTCAAAGTAGGCGGAGTAAACTAGATATTGAGTGTCTGTGTTAGAAGTACCTTAGTGTTGCCAAGCTGAGCTTCCAGCTCTCTATTCTCTTGCTGAAGGGCAGCAATCTCTTTGTCTTTAGACAGCAGAGCGTCAGCGTGCTGTGCTAGGTCTCGAGCTCGCTGCCGGGCAAAAGCCCTCTTGTACTGCTCCACCGACCCGGGTCTCATCAGTGACGGCGAATTCACCTGGACAGGAGCACAGTGTAAAAACAGTGTGGTACAAACATTAAAAAATATTAAATAGATGATTAAAAAAATACAGATTTTTCAGAAGATTGTGATTCATCACCGACTCATAGTCATACATTAACAAAGACCAGCTTGAGAATCAAACAACACAGACAGGGGGCAGCATTATAAAAAAAAACACTTGGTTGTCAGATACTGGGCAGTAAGTCTTCAAAGTTTCTGCTCTAATTTTGGTCTTAAAGCAATATATAACAGAATAGAAAGCTGTAATTAGATCAGGTTCATCAAACTCTCCTGAGACGTTACAAGTCTTGAAAGTTTTTTTTGGTGTAGATTTATTGGAACTTCTTTGCTGTGTCCATATGTGAGCAGCAGGAAAAGGGGGGAGTTGGGGGGAGAGGTCTCTCCCTCAGTCTGTTGAATAGGTGCACTCAAATTCAAAGCAGCCAGGCCACAGACAGGGGGTCTTTAAATTGTTTTGTAGATTACTGTAGTTAAATCCCACTCTGTCCACTGCTTTGTAAATCTGAATATATTCTAAAATTAGACCCTTCCACTGGCAGGATGCAGTATATAATGCAGTTAATAAATCAGAATGTCAAACCGTAAAAACTCTGTACATTTTTCAGCTTAATCAACAAAAATCCGATCTCTGATTTTTGACCTATGATATGTAAACAGTGGTAAAGAACTACAGAAGTATGACCTGCTAAGGCTAAGACTGTACTGTCTTTTTGTTTGTGAAATCATTAAGGTAGCAAATATTAAACTGAACCAAACTGTTCTCTCTTTTGGTTTTTTTTGTTTTTTTTCTTTTCATTTATCAGTCTGTGAACAAGCTTATGCTTATGTTAGGAAAGTCGCCAGTGGTTGACCAAATTTGATATCCTGCAAATCCTGTACTTTCTTTTCTTTTTGCACTTTCCTGCCCTGAGTATTACAAATTAGGGATGCACCAATCCGATCCTGGTATCGGATGTCGGCTAGATCGGACTCAAAAAGCTAGATAGGATCTCGGTGGCAAGGGGCCGATATATAGTGCCATCCATATGGCAGATCTATCCATCTCAGTTCTATGCTTTTCTGTGTTTGCAACAGCCATGTGCGTCTCCTACATCATCAGTACCGGCTGGTGTGTGCATTTTTGCCCGGTGGAGCATGATGGATGATAACTAAAGAGGTTCTGCAGTTTAGCTGCATGTCACGCTTCTTTTGCTAACAACTCTGCCAGAAACTTACAACATGTGCAGCGCTAATGTTTCGACTGATGGCAGTCGAGCTGAAAAATATAATGGGAGCCCAGAGCAAGGAGTTTACGTCAGCTGTAGCCTACTGCGAAGAAGCAAGAAACCTTCTACTAATGGATTCAAAGTGTGAAAAAGGTTATTGGATTTAATCGTTTCTGATCCTTGAAATTTCCAGCCTCTGGTTTAGCACTTGGAACCCAGGTACAATTCACCATCAAGTCAGAAAAGCCTGAAGTTGCCAAAACATGATTCTGTCCTCACATTAAGGAATAGAGATTGTTAAATCAGTACCAGGATCGGATCGGCTAGTATCAGTATCGGCAGATACCAAAGCCCAGGTATCGATATCGGTATCAGGACCTAAAAAGTGGGATTGTGCATCCCTATTACAAATTTATCTTTATGTCCATATATAAGGTAACCCCGTCACGAACACTCTGGTACAAAACGCAACAATAACTGTTAAGGACCCAGATTGTTTCCATCATAATAAACATTTTTAATATACTGCTTTCAGAATGTGTTCCCTTAAGAAATGACATTGTGTTCAAACTGGTGAGGCTGTCATCCTCAACATTATCACAAGAGAGTTCTTGGACTTCCAACTGAAAACTGAGTGCTTGTAATTTGTTGATGTATTTAATTATCCAATAGGATGCTGCTTGTATTTGTCAACAGAACTCCCATTCATCACATGCTGAACTGTGCCATTTAACTCATTACCACATGCAATGGTGATTAGTTGGCTAGGATGGTACAGATAATGAGTCACAGTGAGGGTAAACACTGTAAGTTATTATTTAAATTTTTTCAGTATACCACTCTGAGGTTGGCCTCCTGCAGTTTTCTCGCCCTGTCTTCAAGCCTCTTAGCGAGAACAGCCAGCTCTGTGTTCTTCCTCCTCAGCCGCCTGACCTTCTCCTCGGTCTCTGGGGCGCTGCTCTTCCGCTAAACACAGGGGAAACAAACATCATCAGACACAGCCTGGGGCAAGTAACACCAATGCATGCTCAACAAAAAAGGAAAATAAAAAAACAGAACCAAAACAAGGACTTAGTCAGGGAGGCTTATTAATAGTGTAAGAGAGATTCAGGAGCACGCTTTTTAGCTCTACATCATCTGCTGTGCTCCTAGAGGAAATTCAGGCGGCACACGGGAAAGGCCAACATGTATAAACCATCCATTTATACACTGTGGAAAACCAGAGCAAGCAGCAAGCATTTACTGAGACAATGCTGCTTATAAATGTTTTGTTCACCCTTTCTGTGCACCTGCCCTACTTTCTAGGAAGCCTTTAGTCAGGACTACAAACTCTTGGTTATTTTTAGTCCTACCAGCAGGCCATTCTCCTCCCTCAGTGTGGTACAAGTCTTCTCCAAATCATCCAGGGCTCGCAGGAGCTCAGAGTTCTGACGCACCAGGAATCCGTAGTCTGTACCATTCTGCAAAAGAAGCACACAAGAACAGATGCAGGGTTTAATACCAAACTCAAAATACATACAAGTATCTGTTTTTTATCACTTAAAAAAAAAGGGTTGAGTTTCATCCCCTCAGAACTGTTTAAATCACATTCGCGTCTGAGGTACAGCGAAGCCTTCCTCAGCTGTCAGCCACTGTTTACATAGTGCTGTCTAATAGCGGCTGACAGATGACAGCCCATTGAAAAGGCTTTTTATTAGACCAGCTCACTCAGCCCTCCACTGGCACACAACACCTATTATAGCACACTAACTCAGCAGAAGAGGGAGGAGGGCTTGGCTTGCATATCAGATATGGAGAGAGGGGAAAGAGACAGAGACACACACAAATGGTGGATTCCTTTTGAACTCATTTTTTTATTTCATTTTAAATCACTTACGTGTCATTTAAACTTTCCTGAATCCTATGATGATATGCTCCTAAGACTGAATTGCTTATCTTTGCAAATACTTTCATCCTCTATCAAACTGGTCAGGTTCTTAAAGGCCCTTAATAGATTTTTGGTCGGGCTCAGGCTGAAGCCTTCACAGCTTCAGAGTTAATTTTCCTGAGGGCACTTCAGTGCTGCTTTAGCTGTGAGCTTTGGCCTGTGTATGGAACAGAAGTAATGAACTCAAGAGTCAAAATGTTAGCATGTTTTTAAGATAGTAGGGTTTTTGCTGCTGTTTAATAATAAATAAGTCAATTTCCAATACATTTTGATAATAAATGTCCATACAGCCCATATCCGTCCATCTCTCTCCTTTTCCACCACTGAAACCCTAATCCACACCTTTTATCACTTCCAGACTCGACTACTGTAATAGCATCTTCTATGGCCTTCCTTCAAAACAACTCAACAAACTACAATATATCCAGAACTCTGCCACCCGCCCGCCTGCTCACCCACACCCGCTCCCGTGACCACATCCCCCCTTTCCTCCAAAACCTCCACTGGCTCCCCATCAAACAGCCCATACATTTCAAAATCCTCCTCCTCACCCACAAAGCCCTCCATAACCAGGCCCCCTCTTACCTCACCAACCTGCTCCACACCCCCTCCCGTAACCTCCGATCCTCCAACGCCCACCTCCTCTCCCTACCACCTGACACCAAGCACCGAAACTGGAGGGACAGAGCTTTCTCTGTCGCCGCCCCCACCCTCTGGAACACCTTACCACTTAACATTAGAACCTGCCCCAACCTGTCCACCTTCAAATCACTCATCAAAACCCACCTGTTTAGAACTGCTCTTAATGTATGATTGCTTTTAAACGTATTTTATTCATGTTTCTAGTATTCTGTTGTTTTATATGACATTTTATCCTCTGTGCAGCGTCTTTGAGTTTTTAGAAAAAGTGCTTTAAAAAGGTATTATTATTATTATTATTATTATTACATGTGGACAAGTTTGATCAATTTCTCAAAAGCCAAAGTTAATATTCATATTGTTTTTTTTATACTTACCATCCAAAATCCGAAGACTCTGAATTTATCATAAATAACAAAGGAAAGCAGCAAATCTTTACACAGAAAAAGCTCAAACTAGCAAAATGTTAACCTATTTGCTGAAAATATGGAAGAAATAAATAATTGATTATCAAAAATGGAAACACAAAAATGGAATGACCCCTTTAACCAACCTGTAGATTGTTTGACAAATCTGTATAGCATAGCCGTATGTCATAATTTGGTCTAAGTGATAATATGTTATGTTGTGTTTTTAAAACCTGGAGGTTAGGATGTTTGGTGGTTAGAAATAATGACTGCAGTCCGCTGTTATCCACTGGCAGACACACATGAGGTTTGTGGTACTGTTATATGGTGAAATACTCCTAGGTGTTACACAAATTAGCTTGTTATCTTGCCTGCTGTTGAAGAGTGAAGAGACAGCTCAACAAAGCCAGTCAATGTAACAGACAGTCGATGTGGCAGATAGTCAATGTGGTGATCAGGGCTGTCACTGGTGGTAGAAACCTCAGCTTAGTTTCTGATTTAAGTGGAAATGATGTTGTCCTGCGTCTGAGTGACAGGGAAATGCTCTAAATGAGCCTGGGGCTCAGAGGGAAGGTTTGGGGGCTGGACCTGGCACATATGAGTGTTTGGGCTGTAGTGACAGCAGATGGACATACTGGCTGAAGATGGAAGAAAGAGTATGACTGTGAACGGTGTTTAAATACAAGTCAGTGACTTTGGCTGCTCTCATTAGAGGAAGTCTCTCATATTACCTGTGCTCTGTTGGATTAGTGTGAAGCAGATACTGTAATATACGGATGAAAACAACTGCACTGAAAGTATTTATACAAGTACCTTACCCGTGCTGGACACACTCGTTCAGGGGAATGAAATAGAAGTGCTACTCTACAACCACTTCCTAACATTATCAAATCACTTAACCCTCCTGTTATGTTGTGGGTCAAATTGACCCTTTTTAAAGTCTATTTTAGGCAATATATGCCTTACAAACCAGATAAATGCAGCATCAAAATCTGCATGTGACAGAAGAGGTGTCGTATTAATTTATCAACATCACTTCATAAAAATAAAAAAATAAAAATTTACAATAAAAAAAAACAAAAATCTTTGTCATATAAAACTATTGTATTTATATTTAGGGCTTTCCAATGTACATTAAAAAAAGGTTTAACATGAATTTTAATTGAAAAAAAACGAGTGAGTTATCCTCATTGAACCACGATCTGTGATGGACTTAATCTTGATTTAAATGGTTAGTAATGGAGTTAATAATGAGATTTTTAAAAATGTGTATTGGGATTTTTTGGGGTTCTAACACTTTAGGATAATTGAATATGCCCCGGGTCAAATTGACCCAGGGACATTATTGCTGTTCCAGAGAAACAAACATAACAGGACGGCTAACATAGTAACTGACAACTTGACCAGTACAGTATTAACATATAAAAATGTAGAATAATGTGAAATACTATTGAATGTATCATAAGATATGTTTGTGCAATAATATTAAATGCAACAGTTTTAAATGTACAATATCTTCATAATGTGCAATAGTTTTTAAAAAGTCATATAAAACCTCTACTTGAATGCGCTTCCATTGTTATACTGTTTATTTATTATTATTATCATTATTTTTTTATTTACTATTTATTGTGTCCTTTTTATTGTTGTTGTGTATGAGTAAGGTTAAGTGTTTAGTGTGCGTAAGTATATGGAGAATTTATTGATTTACCTAAACACTGCAAATTTCATGGTATGATTATGTGCAATAGAAATAAAGGCATTTGTTTATTTTCTATTCTAAAGCATGCTTGGACTGAAGTGGGCACATAGCACAGCATGAAAGAAGCACACAGATGGCTCCACATGTGAAACACCAGTAAACCTGTCATGATGTTTCCCATTATGTTTCTATAACACACTTGGGATCTCATTACTAACCTGGAATAGCCCTCTGCCACATCCACGTCTCTAACAATACACAGACTAATTTTTATACGAAAAAATCAAGATGACATGCTGCCTATAAGATTATGTTGTCCTGGTAACAGCAGATGATGAGCAGTCTGAGGAGTCTCTTGAGAGTTGAAATGCTTTACCTGTAATTTAAGTCAATGCTAATGACCAGCTGTTAACTAAACCAGCAGCTGAGGCCTGTGTGTGTGATCATCTTCCCAATACTCCTGTAATGGTAACACTGGGTGAGGCCACACAGTCTAGCACAGGGGTTCCCAAAGTGTGGGTCCGGACCCCCTGGGGGGTCGAGAGACACATATGGGGGGTCCTGAGGTGTCTTCCAGAATGTTTTTTTTTTTAAAGTTATCTAAAAATATGTATTACTATTATTATTATTGTTTATTTCATGTTTATCTTCCTCTTTGTTTGACATTTTTATTATTATTATTTATTTATTATTATTATTATTTTTGTATTTTTTTGTATTTATTTATTTATTCTTTTCTTTGTTGCTTTTTTCATTACTTATATATAATTTGTTAACTTGTGGTGAACAAAGAAATACTGAAAAAATTCATCAAAAAAAGTTGAATGACAAAAGTTATTTAAAAATAGTACATTTTACCCATTATAGTAAAACATATGAACAAAAATAGATGCTAACCTTGCCAGATGACTCCGTAGTTTAGGGTTAGTGATCAGTTAGTTATCAAAAGCATCAGTAGCAGCAGGTTAATTCATAAAGGCACAGGAAACACAGCCACATGCTCATATCGGTACTAGGTAATGTTCTTTTGGGGGTCGTGGGCTGAGAGTTTGGGAATCCCTGGTCTAGCAGACACAATATTTTGACTGAAATCATCAACACGTTTCTTATTGAGTATTATGATTTACAAAAAATATATCTACTTAAACTGAAGAAGTATTAGCAGCATTGAAACAATTACACTGTGCTACATACAAATCTGCAAAGTGACAGGATGTTAAGATAGTCGAGGGACTTAATGCAGGTAACACTTTATGGAGGTCAGATACCCCCAGGGAATTTCCAAGACTGTCTAAATTTGTAACCAAAGCTGTAAAAAGCTTGCTTTCAAAGTAAAGACGTTATGTGACTGTAGGCAAAAAAAATAATGATGCTTCATAGATGGCTTTTTATAATCAAAGGAGGCATTGAGTCAGCAAGGACACTCTGCTTAAATAGTCTCTCTGGGTAGATTTTGGCCCCTGCTGAGTCCCTGTTAGCCACATTTTATCTCCTTATTTTCCTGGTTATAAGCATGACTCTCAAACTACAGAGACAACTGACACTACTTCACTTTATGAGTTATATTTTATGATTCAAATTAGACTCCTTGTCTGTAATAGCTTTTAATGTATTTGGTTATTATATCTTCATATGCTTTTCCCAAGCTGTGTTCAGATTCTCAATTAAAAGGCTAAAATTCAGAGTAAAATACATGCAGATAATCAAGTAGGATTTCATTTCAGTGCTAACAGTCTAACTGTTCCTTGTTGGATCAATTTTAAGGCTGTAAGCTCAAACTGTGGTTACCTGTGATCATCAGTGCATGTGTTAGTGAGGAGCGGGAGAGGCTGTACAGAGCAGAGTGCACTAAGAGCAGTGTAGATCACGTCATTTCCATAGACTGTATAAAATATGGACGTAGAATCTGTGACGTCACCCATCTGTTTCTGAAGAGCTGTTTTGAGGCCAATCGTCGGCTGGAGCCATATTGCTGCTGTTGAGCAATTGTGACGTAAAGAGGCAGGCTTTGAGCCTCCTAGCCAACAGCTACAGTGTTCCTGCCTGTCAATCAAGTCAGCTGTGCCTCTCATTGGAAGACTTGTTATCTCAATATCTTTGAAATTGCCGCGTTAGAAAAAGCCAATCGAGAAATGAGCTATCCAGACTACACTCGTCTTTTGTACCAGGCTGTAAACATGTTTGTTTCTGCTGTAAAGATCGGCTTTTTTGAATTGGTGTGTATGTGGTTTCCGGTACTTCCGGATCCTCGATGAACTGCAGTTTTTAGCACTTCCGCATTGGACTCATATACAAAAATACATCCAAAGAATACGTTCAAAGAAAACAATACTACAATGAGAATTCAGTTAGTAGCCCTGTCATGAAGTCTTAACCCCAAAAACTTTGTTCCTCAGAGTGGACAACAAAAGAAAGATGGTAGACTGTTGGGTGACTTTATAATGCAGATTGGTGGGGGACCTTTTTTAAGTAGTATGATAGCAACTTAACACAGTACAGGATGCTATTGGTTTATCATGCCAAAGTGTGATACATCAAGTCAATGGCTAAAGGACACAAGCACAACACCTACACAAAAATGTGTTTATGTGATTTGACAAGCAGAAGGGGACACAGCCCACATTATTTTTAGATCCAAACAGAGCTGTTTGGATACAGTAAAAATTCCCTGAACAGCTCACAGACAGCCTTAGCTCTCAAATAAGCCTTTGTGTCCTTGAGACTTATTTTGCCATCAGTTAGAGGACTCAGCCAGTCCCAATGTCCCAGTCTTCCTCTCCGGAGGACGATGTTAAAGCCCGATCAATCACCTCAGAGGAGGGCCAACCAGAGTGAACTCAGCCTCCGACCACCCCATTCTCATTCTAATGATCTTGGAGTCCATCCATGTTTTGTAATTGTTCCCTCAGAATCCCACCGAAACACACCGGAGGCTTCTCTGTAGGCATGAGGTAATGCTGATTTCTTACATGTTAAAAAGAAAAAACAGCTCGCCCTTGTTTCTCTCGCTGCCACAGAAAAGGGCTGCAGGTGGTGAGGTCCTCTCAAGGCCAGTGTATTAGCATTCGGACAGCTCTCCTCTCTCTCAGCAGAGCTAGTTTCACATGGGTCTGGCTCAGTTAGTGAGGCAGATGTAGCTCAGTAGCAGGAGGGCAGGGGTCTGCACACAAACGTCTGTCAGGAGAGCCTGAGCCTTAGGCAGGGTAGACGGGCCTAATGGAGTCATTTCCCTGTGCTCTGTTAGAATCTGTCTGCAATAACAGTGCATACAAACAGATAACTGAGGGGAGTGCTGATTATAAATCACACTACGGCTTACCATAATCATGCTGTGTATGTCCTGAAGGGTCGAAGAAGACATTTTATGCAACAATTTTGCATCCATCATTATATTGTTTCACAGTAATAGCTCTGAACATGGAAACGCTGATAATATTGTGTATTGTTAAAATGGAAAAAGTTTGTTTGCCTTCACAAATAAAGACTTTTAAGAGCTTTACTGAAATCAGTTCAGTCTTGATTATGCATTTCTTATAGTTAACTGCAAAGTCAGCCTGTATTGTCCATTCCCTTCATATTAGACTGAGCTTTCTATGAGAGATATTATTTGACTGCATCAGCTAATAAAAGTATGGTGCTGTTTGGGTGCAATATTATGTGCTATAAAAAATCACAGGTCAACTTTTTAACACAGTAAAATTCTCTGGTTGTTATATCTACCTACAAAGAGGAGTCATACCACTTTTCACTGCTTCAGATTTTCATAAGTGGTCATACTTTTAGGTCTATAACAAACAGAGTTTTGTAGCCTCTTTCATAATAACAACACCTCTCAGTGAATTTTTTGGTATCTAATATCGCTGCTGTCAGGCTGAAACCTCATATCTCCAAAACTATAGCTTTTCATAAACTTTATAAAAAAAATGTTTTTAACCCTCCTGTTATGTTGTGGGTCAAATTTCCCTTTTAAAGTCTATTTTAGGCAATATATGCCTTCCAAACCAGCTAAATGCAGCATAAAAATCTGGGCAGCATGTGACAGAAGAGGTGTCGTTTTAATTTATCAACATACTTCATAAAAAAAAAATTGAAAATTGAAAATGTAAAATAAAATAAACAAAATCTATGTAATGTAAAACTATTGTAGGGCTTTCCGATGTACATTAAAAAAAGGTTTAACATGAATTTTAATTGAAATAAACGAGTGAGTCATCCTCATTGAACCATGATCTGTGAGAATTAAAGAACACCAATGGACTAAATCTTGATTTAAATGGTTAGTAATGGAGTTAAAAATTAGATTTAAAAAAATCTGATTGTGATTTTTTGGGGTTCTGACACTTGTGGATAATTGAATATGCACCAGGTCAAATTGACCCAGGAACATTATTGCTGTTCCAGAGAAACAAACATAACAGGAGGGTTAAATAACAAAAAACTGAATGGGATTCAGTCACAAGCTCTTTTTAATGCTTTACTTTGTCCAAAATGTAAACTAGATAATGAACTAAATAATGAAATATGGAGATATAAGGTTTCTGCCCGACAGACACAATATGCAGATGATACTCAACAGTTTAGTATAACTTATTACTGGAAGGAGCCATACTTCAATCCAATATCTGGCTTCCACTGAAAGGACCAGGAGGGTTTCAACTAAAAGTTAGAAAACAGATATGCTCTCTGCCAACAACCTCAAAGGCTTTGTTTACTGCAGTTTTGCTGCATTATCTGCTGGTTTCTCTTTTTATGGTCTTCTGTCCTATTGGCTATTGTGCTACCTCTAAGAAAGTACTGACTCCAGATTCCTAACTGTACATCAGTATTAGTATACAAGTCACAGTGTTCTCCTCTGATCATTATGAAGGGTCAAGTGTGAATAAATCATCCCAGATTTCCTGTAGTCCTAGCCTGGCAGAACAACACTCACCGAAGGACAAACTCTAGCATCATAGGCTGTCACAGTTTGGCAACACAGCAGGTTGTCCCAGCACTGACATATGTTACTGACCCTGTTAGTAAATGCAACTGAAGCAAAGCGGAGTCACTTTTAGTGCCATTTGTCAAATAAATAAGTTTTAGAGGTCAATCAAAACAACTCCACCCGGGTAATGACTACATAAAAAAGAGACATAAAAGAGAAACGCCATACTTGACTAGTTACTAAACGTCTGCTTGCTTTAATTAGATTTCTTACAACAAGCTGACACTGACAGGTCTGAGGTTTGTAAAGGGGGCAGGCTAAATTGCCTCCTGATTATCTGGGTCAGTTGCTGTTTTAAAAGCCTCTGGGGGTCTAAATCAAAGTGGCTAAGGGGTTTCCAGGAATTCCTCCGTTTCCTTAGCTGCAAATACAGAAAACAGCAAAATACAGAAAGCACGCTGCAAAATCAGTTTAATGTCCTAACACTGCAATATAAGTATCTTCAAAGTATGAATCATTGACAGGATGACGAGAAGAAAAACTGCAAATTCATACTCACACTTCAAAGATTGTACGTAAAAGCAAAGGGAAGATGTTTAATTTCTGACACAATAAGGGGCTTTAGTTACCAATCACAAAGACTTGAATATATCATTAAATGTCCATAGACGGGCTAATTCTTAAATATTCATAGGGTCTCAGCACCAGATTATCCTTTTGTCCGGGATCCATGGTGAGCTTATGAAAGGCATGGAAATGTCTACAGTCTGGTTTCACAGAAACACCATCATCAGCACTTTTAGCTGCCAGCTAGAAATCCCCCACCATAAGCCTCTGAAGGAGACTGTGAGACAAAGACACAGACATGTATGTAGACACACACACACACACACACACACACACACACACACACACACACACACACACACACACACACACACACACACACACACACACACACACACACACACACACACACACACCATATCTTTACCATTTTAACTCTTTACGGGACAAGATATTTGAAGTGGTAGTATCCAACCTCCAACTTGAGATTGATGTAGAGCACCATTGGGCTCTTTTTCTTTTTTTAACCCAAGCAATAATACTCAAGTAATAAATCAGTGCACCACCAAGTGCACCAATCGTAAACTAGGACTTTAAAAAATGTGAAAATCTTTTTTTTTTTGCCAAATAGTTTTCCAACTCCCTTTTATCACTTTCTCAGAAAGAGAACAAAGTAGATTTTTGGTTAAGCCTTGATGGAAAAAAAGATAAAACACAGTTTCCTGCATTTTTCTATTGAGCAGTAACACAGCACAGAAACCTTAAAGGGTGTTTTTGTAATATGATAATCACTGTTTATATACTGTCTCAGCATAACTACTACTGCTTCTCTCAGAAGTATGAGAATCTGGGCCCTATCTTTTACCCATCGTGAGTGAAGCGCCCTGGCACTCAGCCCGAGTGACACTAATATCTTCCACGCAACACAGTCGTCATTTTTATGCCCAGTGCATATGTTGTGAAAAGAATAGCAGATGAACATGTGCCCATGTTAGCGCCTATGGGTGCTTGTGTGTGGGTCCTAACATAAGGTAGGGTGCGACTGTTAAGAGGATGCAAAAAGCGACTGCTGTAGCGCTAAATGGTGTGCTGTTTGGTAGTCACAACCGTAAAATGATAACATAGCAGGACATGTGATGTCAGTCTTATAAGCTGAAGCACATCATGCTTTCACTTTGCCTGATGCAAAAACTTTAATTCAACAGTGTCTGGTTTTCCATGATTTATCTGCAGCCAGTGATTGACAGTAACAAAGTACATTTACTTGAGTACTGTACTTAAGTACATGATTTGAGTATCTGTACTTTACTTGAGTATTATTTTTGAGATATTTTAAGAAGTACTTTGAATACTTAAGTATTTTTAAAAGCAAGTACTCTAGGACTTTAACTCAAGTAATAATCTGACAGAGCAACTTTCACTTGTATTGGAGTAATATTTTAGGTGGAGTATCTATACTTTGACTTATGTACTGAAGACGTGTGCTACTTAAATACAGCCCTTTATCTGTTAAAGTTTAGAGTCCTTTGGTTTCTCTTAAGGTTATTATAATCTTACTTTTTTACCTTGGCTTTCTAGAAAACTACAGAATTATTCTAAAAAATAAACAACGGGCAATTACCCACTGCCGGGCTTACTTTACCAACATTGCACTCGGGGGATTTACATGAAAGATACAGTCTGCTGAGTCTGTAAATGTGCCTTAATTAATCTGAGCCTTGTCTGCTCCAAGCAATAATGAAAAGGGTAAGACCTCCTCCTCCTCCTATAGACCCAACCCTGAAACACCACATGGTTAAAGACGGGACTCCTGAACACTGTTTTAGTTGCAAGCAGAGGTGAGTAACAGAACCTATAACCTGCAGACACTGAGAATGACCCCCCCCCCCCTGATGTGTGCATACTAATAGACTTCACAGTATCAGTGAAGCGTTACAATTTAGAGACAAATCAATGACTCTTTTATCTCTGCCTTCTACAACATCAGTGGTTTTTCTAATGTGGTTTGCTGGACTGCTCGGCTGTCAAATATCCTCAAAAGACATAAAAAATCGCTGAAGGATGCATCTGTTTTGATCTCCATAAAAAGAGTTCACTTTGTAGGCAACATTTTATTCTATGACAACATAAATCTTCTGTAGATTAACAAGACTGCATTTCTCTGCATAAGCATACGCAAAGAAGCTGAGAAATGAAGGCTGCACTCCACACTGGTCTAAAACAAACAATACAGACGTTTCCTTAAAAAAAAAAAACGACATACAAAGCAGTATGTGGCCTGAGGTATTCTATTAACAGCCGCTTTCTCTCTATACTCATATATAAGTCATGAAGAAGCCCTCTTAAGTGTCCTCTCAAATCCCCCCCTGTATTTATCACGACTCGTCTCCCCCAGGGTACCTGACGATGACAGATTAGGGGGTCTCTCTTGCAGCGTTGGAGAACAAAGAACCAACACTAGACACCTTTTTGCACCCCTCAGGCGTCCAGCAAACTACCTCCACCCACCTCTGATACCACCTCTCCTGTTAGTGAGGCTGTGCAGAAATGACTCGTGGTGTCGGAAAATGCTTGTTAGTGCCTTTTCCATAACAAATGCATGGAGTAGAAGATGTGCATATGTTTTTGCATATAACCTTGAACCTTGCAATCAAGGTGGACACAAGAGTAGCTATGTTGGTAGGAATTAGCTACTACACAATCAGGACAGGGGCTGTAATAACATGTAATAAATAAGTAGTGGGCATTTTTTTTTTTTTACACAATATGAATAAATTTAACAGCCTAAAACAAAATGTAGAAAAAGGCCCCAGCTACATGGTTAGCTTTTCAGACAGTTTGTTGCTTGCAGGTTGGAAATCAATTCAAATTCATGCATCAATCATTTTTTGATCTACCAGTGAAGAACCGAAGGGCCTGAAAGTAATAAATATATCTTGATAATTTTTTTAAATTTTCAGATAACGATAATCTGACAGTATCCTACAAAAAATGCTGTAAAACTCTACTTGCTTACAGGACATCTATGGACAGACACGGCATTTCAGACGACAGCTCTTGTTTATTTTTTAAAGTGCTTCATACATCTTCTGCAAAACATTGCCCAACAATATTCTATTGCAATATTTAACAATGGCCAATTTCAAGTTATGTGCAAGCTGTACATAAATCACAGTTGAATATGCAAAATCAGGTTTGCTCATTCATATCTTAGTTAAGCTTTTGTCAAAAAAAAATAAATTGTAAACAAATATTAAATTGAGATGAAATCAAAATATTAACCTTTAAATATTTTAATATAAATAGACAAACAATACCAAGTATTGTAACTTTTCGGCATATTTTACACACAACGTTTTTGACCGACGTCAGTCTTGTCAAAACCTATGTTGCCCACCACTAGTGGCAAGTTTCTTTAAACAATTTAAAAGAAATAGAAATAGCAGCTCAGCTTGCAGCCCCCTAACCTCTTACAAACACTAGAGAGACACCAATATTTAAAAGGAAACTGCTTTTAAAAAATAATTGCACAGGGTTTATTGTTTTTCCGCCTGAAAAACAAAGCAAAGCCTTAAAAATGTTTAATAAATGAATGTGATGCATGTTTAACTTATGAACCCTCTTCAGGACGCTCTTCAAAATAGCTGCAGTATTGAACTATATATTGTCATAACAGATCAAACTTCAGGAGAGTGTAGCATTATGATAATTATGATACTGCACTGTCTAAACCTTTGCATATTGTCACTCTGAAGCCTTGGAAATAATCTCAACAAATCATTACAACACTGCCACACAGCTACAGTAATTAAGATCTATGGGCATGGCTTCCTCACCATCTCACAGTCCACAAAAAAATGTCTCAATCCCCTGAGCCTTGGAGACTCTAATAAGATGTCAGACATGCAGAGAGCATCTGGCTTTTAAAACGTCAAAAGACGAACAGAGGGAGGAGGTCGCCACATTATTCCATTTAGTGCAGTGTCAGCAGGAAATAGGTTGAGGAGAAACACAGTAGCAAAGTTGATTTGTTTCTCCCCAGACCCTCCACAGGCTAAACCCAGAGAGCTTCAGAAGAAAATAACCCTTAATCTTGCCATGGAAAATTACATATGCATACAAGCCCCCTGACCCCCTCTGCTATCACACTAACAGCAAAAATGTTATACGTGGCCAAGCACAAGAGACACGCTTAAGGAGTATTTTACTGAATCTGTTTTACATTTTAAACACAACAAATCATCATAAAAGGGGACAGAGGCAGTATTTGGCTTCATTAAGAGGGAGGCTGACACATTCAAGTGTATGCACATTGTGCCCACATACTTCAGTACACTGCTCTGCTTGGCTTATGACCCAGACCCATCCACCAAGGTGAATTTGTCTAGCAATGCCAGGCTCAACAGTTATTGCTCTAAAAAAAGACTAATTATTAAATTAATTGAAGATTACAGTATTTAGGCAGCATTTGGGTTATTGAGTTAAAGTAATGTGAGTTTGACTGCCTTTGTTTACCGGGGGCTTTAATAAAAACAAAGTGTGCGGATGACAAATGTGGGCACTACCGCTTCAGACAATTTCATTCTACAGTTTTGGCAGATCTCCAAAAAGCTGCATTGCATTACGCCAGAAATTTAAGTGCATGAAATTAATTGGAAGAAAAAAAATGCATCCAAGAAGGCTTGTATAAACCTTGTCTCGATTTTTGATGCTGCCAAATATCACTCCCCCTACTGTGTCACTGTCATTGGGGCAGTTTTCCTCAGACAGCATCTCTTTCCCCAGCTCTCCCTGAGAAAGAGCTGGAAACTTCCCCCACGTTTCCACTACAGAGACACATTCTTGAGTGAGCACTGGAAATTCCCTTTCAGCAATCAGGAGCAAACATGCTTGAGCATAAATATGGATGTTTTTTTGATGAAATGTATCCTCTACAAGCATTAGTGATGTTACAAAATATTGATAAGACTGCAGTGACACTATAAGTTGATGTTACCATGCTCCATCACTTTTCAGCTAGGGATGCACCAAAAATTCGGCCAACAAAACTTTTCGTCTGAAAATGGCTCAAAAGTGCATTTTCGGCGGAAAGACTTTTATCACCAAAACAACACGGCTGAAACAGAATGTTGTGATGACGCAAGCAAAAACCGTGGCCAGTACGCGCTTGTCTGGATAAGGGCCAACATGTCTGCATCCGTTATTCCTTTAATTGCAGCACTAAAGCGTCTTCTAAGCAAAGAGGTTGAGACGGACCCCGGAGTGAAAACAATGAAAAGTACACTCTTAGAGTCTGTCAGCACACGTTTCACTGAGATCTATTCGGATCCTCTGTACTTCATCGCGACTGGACTTGATCCACGTTATAAAGATCATTACTTGGATGTGGGAATAAAGCAGTGCTCACGAGAAATGATCCAAACCGGTTGGAGTGCACAGCGCAGGAGAAGGAGAACACAGCGCAGAAAGAAGGACTCGTCTCTCTGAACCAGATGAGGGGCACGCACCCTCGTTGTCTGATATGTTCAATGAGATCCTTGATTTTACTGAGGTTAGTACACAGTCAGAGCCATAAATGTAATGGTAGGGGAGACCGGGGACAGTTGTAACATTTTTGACATTTCTGTCTCTAACTTTGAGCTCTTTTAACCCAGTGTGTTCAAACTGCTATACAAACTAGCTTCAAGTGTCTGCTAATAAATTACCTAGAAAATGCCAGTGCAACACAAACAGAAAAGCATGGCTTTATCTCAAATCCAAGGAGTGAAATGTTACAACTGTCCCCGGTCTCCCTACTAATAATTGGCATAATAATTTGTTTCGGTGTTTCGGTTTTCGGCCTTGGTTTCCTCATTTTCTGTTTTCGGTTTCGGACAAGAATTTTCATTTCGTTGCATCCCTATTTTCAACAGACTCAATTAGTTAGCATCTCCTCTGGAGGCAACAAATTCAAAGCTGTCACATTATGGAAGAAGGAAAAGAGAACCACTGAGCTGGAACAGGGCTAAGAAATGAGCCGAGGTAGATACCGTTTATGTAATATACTTAGCAGCTAGTTTCCAGACGACAGAGCCATAAATAAAACACATACTGTCTGGGACAGGCAGAGAAGCAGAGAGACATGTCAGTCAATAAGTCTCTGAGAACAATGTTGCACCATCTGAATGTCTGAACACAATAACAGCGTTCTACCAGTAGCCTTTCTCTTGTCACATTCAATAAATGTACATCTGGTATAAAAAGCACTCCACTAATGAAATGCCTAGACGACCTTTCCTGACATTCACTGGTTCAACTAAATGAGTCTCCATTTCCTCCTCCAGGCAAAAAGCAGTCCCCACTGTGTTGGGGGGAAACAGGTAATCATGGGTCTAATATGGCTTACAGTCTGGGAGGAGGACCAAATAACGCAGAAATGTCAGAGCTCTCGGAGGGTGCCAAGGATGTTGCTGTCTGAATGCAGGCTGGGGAATGTAAATGTAAAGAGGGGGAACTGACACTCCTCTGTGTGAGATCAGATAACAGACGTTAGCACAAAGTATTTACAGCATTTAATTAGAGTGTTGTTTATTGTTTCACTGTGAATTAGGTGTCGTAATTTAGGTTTATGAGAGTATTAGGGGGTGCAGCGATGACAGGAAAATGGGAAACAATAAATGTGCACTTTAACAGAACCCATTTGGTTAATAAGAGCGATGGGGCACATGTGATGGGTATAGATACATGGGAAGACACATAACAGAGCAATGATTTAGTGTAATGTAAGCATTGAGTCCTGCCATGTTCAGTATACTTCAGTCTTTTGTTTTGGAGGTTTAATACTGAAGGTCAGCCACAGCTGTAACATGCATTTTGATCACAGTAAAAATAACAGTGAAGAATGTAGATTTTTATTTTCATTGTTGCTTAGCATAAGCTTGCATTCCTGACCCTTAATGTCAGTCCGTGTCACAGAAAATATGTGCAATATTGAGGTGTACTTCAGAGTAAATGCCACAGGGAACATTCATTCCATATATATATATATATATATATATCTATATAATGTGGTATACAGTACAGTTCCTAGCTCCACAGATGCGAGCGGATGAGACAGTGAAAACAATGTCTTGACCCCTGCTCCCTAGAGACAGTCTGCATCTCGCTACAGACAGACAGATGGAGATGTTTGGGCTGGTATCTGCTGAGAGACCAACACTCCAGAGATCCCCCGTCTCACAGCTCCATCAATTATTCACGTGTCATTACATGGCTGGCCAGAAAAAAAAAACACTTATTATAACGCATATTATACAGATGTGCACACACACACATACAAATAAGACAATTTGGCAAGAGAGGAGCCACAGAGACAGGAATAAATCTTTCATGTTGCTTTTATCTTTGGTGTTGAATAAGATAGTCCAAAAATTATAAATACAGTGTCGCTGTGACTAGATCTTCTCTGATATCTCCTCCAGTGGATCATATGATTGGTCTGAAATCCATTTTTAGCCAGTCTCCAAATTCTAAGGTTGCAGTTTCTCCTGTGAGGTTTGCTGCTTTGTTTCATATCATTTGGAAGTGAAAATACTGGAGTTTGGGGATGGAGGTTAGGAAAAACAAGCCATCTAAAGAAAAATGGAAGGAGTCATCTAGACCTTAAAATCAAACTTTAGCATGTTTGTTTTTAAGGTCGACAAGACAACACCATGAAAATTTGATTTTAAATGTTCAAAACAGAGTGCCTTGGACCTTTTACCAGCCTTCTGCTTATTTCAATTTGGAAACTGTGATGGATATTTGCTCCTGTTAACTGACGTTGTGGGTTAGACTGCTGTTCTGCTTGTCAGTTCACCATCACCAGGTTTTTGCTGACACACTGACGCTGCACTCTTTATAAAACAATTTACTCTGACTGCGCTGTTGTGTAATCAGCAGAACTAAAGCACAATGAATAAGCAGACCTTAATGTAAACAACTTTTTTTTGTTTTCTATCAACCAATCATCTTTTCTATATTTTCATTTACACCATGCATCCACAGTTAGGGAATCATTACCTAAAAAAAAACCTGACTGCAGCAGTAACTATATAAAGGTACAACTCGTCATTTCTTACAGCACTACAATATGATTACATTAATATTTAAAGATCTGTCATGACATGAAAACACACATATTATTTCAGCAACTGAAGTGAAAATAACAGTACCAGTGAGTGAATTGTATTGAAAACCATTTAGTAATGGCTGATAGGTTCCTCACATAAACTGTATAAAATATGGACGTAGTATCCGTGACGTCGCCCATCTGTTCCTGAGCGCTGTTTTGAAGCCAATCGACGGTGGCAGCCATATTGGAAATGCGGAACTCAACCAGGCATAGTGTGACGTAAAGGGGTGGAGTTTGAGCCTCCTAGCCAACAGCTATGTGTTCCCGCCCAGGGGTCAAGTCCATCATGTCCTTATTTGGGCAAAAACTTGTAATCTTAAAATCTTCTGAACTGTCGCGTTAAAAAATTCACCCCCCCGTACAGTGTGTGCCAATAGAGAAATTAGCTACGTAGAGCCAAGTTGTTTTTTGAACCAGCCTGTAAACATGTTTCTTAATGCTGCAAAGATCGTCTTTTTGAATTGGTGTCTGTGGTTTACGGTGTTTTTGCAGCCAGCCTCAAGCGGATTCTCAATGAATTGCAGTTTATAACACTTCCTCATGTGCTTCATAGTTTGAGACGGAGGTTACCGCTTGGTTCATCATCATGAATTCAGGAAGCAGACTGATGAGTTGACTGCTGAAAAACTCTTGTATCTGAGATTTCTTTCAGAACATTACAAGCAAACTTACGATGAAATTAGGTCCCCCATGCAGACACTTGCTCCACTTTTGGATCTCTAATAGACACATACTGGGTCAGCTTTGACCTGTCGGGCTGGCATCTGTTTGTGAAACACCCACAACTCTTATAGCAACACATTAGAACCAATACTGGAATCAATACTGTGTTTCACACAGAGGAATTGGACTGCACTTGTTATAGAGCTCCCTTTTTGAAGAGAAGCGCTGAAACCTTCTTAATGCATTCTTGAAAGGCAGTCATTTTAAGCAGACATTATTATTATTATAGTATCAAAAATAACTGCTTTCACTGGCAGATTGAGGGGTGACAAAAGCGTCAAAGGTACAGAGACTCCAACCACTACATGAAACAAAAGACTACCTTCAAAGGATCCCAGACCGGCTGCCTTTGCTTCATAAACATGGGGAGGGATTACAGTTAAGTAACGGGCCAGTCAACAAAATAAGTGAGAAGAGAAACAGGGTTTTGTTTGTATCACATCTCTGTGTGTAGCTCCATTTGGAATTCCTTGTGTGTAAAGCTAACAATCAGGCAGCCATATGGTATCCAGACAGGTGTTAAAGAGTCTGGATCACAGAGGACCACACAGTCAACAAGCAGATTACTCTAAAGGGCGCCATGCTTCCTTTTCCATGAGGCGGAAGGACTGACATTGACATCTGCTTTACAGGCAGGGTTTGTATAATTTTAAACACGGTTTCCCATGAAGGTTCTATTGATAGATGCAACGTCAACCACTTGCTGCCTCACAACAGGAAAAACAACAAGTTTAACATCAACACCAGACTTAATTGGAATCTCACTATTTATCTGATCAGCATTAAATTCCTGCAGGGTTGGGACACTTGGTAACAAAGACAAACCAACAAAAATGATACAAAGACAATGTTGATAATGTTATCAAGTAGCATGGGATCATGGGAGTTGTTGTCTTCATTATCTGACAACCACCATAGCAGATGCTTAGCTATCAAGCAAAAACTGTATTCCCTAAGTTTTTTAAGTTATGTTTAATCCCAGACTTTCCTCCTCCCTCTCTGAGGAATCATCTGCAGTCTTGTGTTTCCCTTAAGGACTGGAAAACCAAATGAAATGCATCAAGACTCTGAATAGAATACATGATTTCTGTGGCTTGATGGTGTTTGACTACAAATTTGATATCAAACTGAATTTTCCTTTTATACCAATAAACATGCTTGTCTTTCTCAGAAGCTCCTCTTCTATTTTATCCATGTTTACGTTGTTTTAGTATCCACACAATAACTGATAAATAATGCCGTGCTTTAGAATAGTAAGGTAAGAAGATATCCTAACTTATATTTCTCAATTTACAAGATCAAAACAGCCCTCTAACAACTCTATATGCAATTTAACACAGAGAATAACTTACTGCTTTGAGGATGAAGCCATGCTCAATCATTGAGTCCTGATGGTTATCACCTATACAGTTAAACCTTCCATTTTTCTACATACTCCATTTATAACCCAGCTAATTCCTATGGGACACAGTTGAGCTCTATATCTTTTTCAGCCCTAGTTTCACCCACTTTCCTTCTGCCTTACTATTCTGCTTCTTACATCCATGTGTTACCTTCCTTATAAAGAATTACTGTGATTAATTATATTCCATTAAAATTATTACTGAAACTGTATCTTGCAGTGCAAACCTGCACACACAGTCATCAATCATGGATGGAACTGGTGATGAGAAAAACAAAAGGACATTCCTGGTGTCCCCACTATAAATAATGGTGTAATTATGAACAATCTAAGAGTGACAGCCTCCTGCTGAAAAGCACTACAGTAAACCCCCACTGCTCTGAAATAGCCAAATAATTATTTCTAATGCATCACTTAATGTTGCCTCTCAGCTTCTGTGGCTGCACATCTTCTCCCATGTTGTTGTTGACACATCATTAGGGCTTTCACTACACTGTGATTGTGGTGAATAGGTAGTGAAGTGGTGGGGGTGGGTAGACAGAAAAGGTTATGTTGCACACACATAACAACCTTGATTAATTGAAGAAATTCTGCCTTAGTTAAGGATTGTTCGAACCGGCAAACCAAGGACAAAAAGACATTCATGGAGACTTCATGGAAGAAGTGGTGGTGGAAATTGAAAATGAAAGACAGCTTGTAGTTTCAGACATTTTCATTTAGCATACTTTACTGTGAATTCAAATAAGCTATTATCTTCCCTACAATTGTTATCTACAATGAACGCAGTTTACTATCAAACATTAACAGTGTACAAACATGCATGGGGCATGGGGATGTCTTAAATGGCATCTCAACATGGCTCAAGTCGATCAAGCTGCCCTCATGTTTTGCTTTTTACAGTCTTTGACAGAAATAGGATCTACCTTTTTTTACTTCACAAAGTGCCATTTGTAAAATCTGTAAGATTTCTACTACCTGTGTTTTGTCCAAGTCATGGTTTTCTACATTTTTCTGGAACCTACAACAAAACCAGACTTTTCTACTCTTTGCTAGCATGTTCGTTTTCTCAATGACAGAACAGATGTAGGTGAGTTTCTCTGATAGTACCTTACTGATGTATCCACTGTGCAAGCCACATGAGCCTCAATGCATTACATGGAAATCTCATTGACTTCCCATTGATTTTCAATTGTCTACCGTGAGTGGATCTTCTGCACACACTAACAGGATACACAGAGGTGTGAAATTGGGGACAAGGTCACAACTGCTTCACTGAATATCTGCCAACTCTTTCTTTGTCCAGTAGTAGCTGTAGCATTTTCCCAGTGTTGGTACCAGAACAAGTGCTGCACACAAGTTTGTGTCAACTGTAATCCAACTGCTCCTTCACAGATGTATCAGTTTTCATCTTACTCTTTATAATCCTGTAATTTCATTTTTTTTAACCCTCCTGTTATGTTGCGGGTCAAATTGACACTTTTAAAAGTCTATTTTAGGTAATATATGTCTTTCAAACTAGCTAAATGCAGCATAAAAATCTGGGCAGCATGTGAAGAAGAGGTGTGTGTTAATTTATCAACATCACTTCATTAAAAAAATCTAAAATCAAAATGTTAAATAAAATAAACAAAAATCTATGTCATGTAAAACTATTGTTTTTGTATATTTAGGACTTTCCAATGTGTATCAAAAAGAGTTTTAACATGAATTTTAATGAAAAACGAGTGAGTTATCCTCATTGAACCATGATCTGTGAGAATTAAAGAACACCAATTGACTAAATATTGATTTAAATGGTTAGTAATGGAGTTAAATATTAGATTTAAAAAAAATGTGTATTAGGATTTTTTGGGGTTCTGACACTTTTGGATAATTGAATATGCACCGTGGCAAATTGACCCAGGAACATTATTGCTGTTCTAGAGAAACGAACATAACAGAAGGGTTAATTTGAAGAACAAGACACAATATGTTCTAGATTGCAGGTATAAAAAGGTTTATAAAAACTACAATCATGGTATGTAGAAGACTGGTTGTCACTTCTTGAGCTACTCTTTGTATGTTAATATAACTTATTTACAATTTAAATGAAAAAACACTCTCTACTGTATTAGTGAGCTTAAACTATAGCATATAATCTACAAAGATGCTACTGCCTCCACTATAAAACTTAGACTCAGCCTTTCACTTTGTTCTTAGATTTATAACGGCAGATCCACAACACTTGCATTTATACTGTACTGTACGGTTGGACTCCACCAAACTCAATCGAACAAACTGGCTAAATGTTTAATGCTGCAAGTTGTGTTTTTTTCCCAAGACTTGGAATTCTACTTTAGTCATTATGTTCCAAATGTGGAACTTAGTTAACAGTTTGGATATACAGTGTGTTTTTCTGTATCTTGACATCACTATAAATGTAGGGAACTTAATGATTTTTGAGAGTTAAATACAGGTGTGAATAGTTCTTGGGAGTGAGTACAAGATGCTGATCTTGAATGCCTCGAGGTCTGTAACATTTTTATACTTCAATAAAGAAAGACAGACTCAGAAAAGTTCCACACTTACCTTGCGTATAACTTCTGCTTCAAAACCATTAAGGTTTGCATACAGTGAGTGGTGTCTTTTTCCCAACAATGATGTGGAGGTGATGTTGGCCATGTTTGGGACTGCCTTGTCAGAGAGCCCATGTTCCCTATTATCTTGCTCTTCGGACCTCCTCAACTCCTGCTGAGCATCAGCCACATCACGGCCCTCCATCTCTGCGGGTGCCGGGGCAGGCTCGGGCTGCTCGGGCCGAGTGCACAGGTCATACATCCCTTTCAGTCAAAGTCACACAGCATGGATCGGATCTGTATGATCAAATAAGGTGTCCAGCCGAGACCAAGACATCACAGACTTGGTGTTTGCTGCAGGAGAGTTACGGGGATCAGCTGTGGCAGATAGGCTTCAAAATAATGAGACGTCACTATCCTTTCTCCTTCCAACAGTTCATAAGAGGAAGGGTTTTTTCACAGCGGAGGGGAAATGTGTGAAACCAAGAATATGACTGTTACAGCCATGGTTGTCAGTAATTCACACAAGTCTCAAATGTGTAAATCCCTCAAAAGTAAGGGGTTTAAGTTGACAAATATGACACAAGAGAAGGTGTTACAGCAATAGACTGTGTGCCATATACAAGAGACAAACCAGCAATTTTCAGGTACCTCTTTCCTCCCAATGCCTTGTGACGTTTCCCAAAATGAGGACAACCAGCTCCAAAGGGAAATTACAGATCTTCAGCCTTTGCTCATGGCGGTAATTTAGTAAAAGTCATCGTCCTGGTAGCATTCTTGAGCATCCTGTGGTTTGTGTTTCAGATTTAGAGTCCTACTCACTACATTAGACATAGCTTGTTTCTTCATGCTTCACTGCTCTGTCGTCCTAGGAGGGTTTGCCTTAAGTACATGTCCCGAAAAAGGAACCAGTCCAAATCTCGACCAACGAAATGCTAAAAAGGCGCAAGCAGGCCCAACTGAAATAGCAAACAAGAAGAGACGTGCGATGTGGAGAAAAACAAGAGAGCGATTTCACTAACAGGTCTCCACTCCAGTCCGTGTTCTCTTAGTGAGGCTCAGATGTGGGTGGCATGTTGACTTTCCAGCCGCAGGTCTGTCCCCATTGATGCCGCTGGTGTCAAAAAGCATTTTCATCTGGATTCAATGGGACTCGACAGCTTGCTTAATCCCATCTCAGTTACAGCGCCATATAGGTGAAGAAAGAGGACGAAGGGAAAAATGTGTGTGTGAGACGGCGAGTGTCGATGGGAGGAGGGGGTAGGGAGGACTGCTTCCCCTCGTCCTATCACAAAAAGGCAGGCTCTGAGACGGGGCCCAATCATTATCACGACTAGGGCTCGTTTCCATGGAGATGACGCTGGAATGATGTTGCCTGCCTATTGATTGTTCAAGAGGTAGCACACACTGCAACACAGGGGAGGCTGCAGGAGGCAGGCAGGGGCACAAGAGTGTCCAACCCGGACTCATTTAAATGTTTTACTGCAGATGTCTGACAAGTTGATGAATGTTGTAGTTCTTTAGTCAAAGACATGGACATTAAAAGAACAAGAGAAGCTGTAGTTTTGCTGCGACAAAGATAAACTCAGCAACAACTCAAGTTCACAAACGCATGTTCACAAATGAAGCTGACATTTAGCCTTACTGCGGCTAATTGTCTATTAAATGGGCAACAGGCTTAATAAATCACCTTAATAAGCACTATTGAAGTTTATTGTGTCAGTGCCTTTCACCATTACCAAGACTCTTTTATTGGAAACTACGATCACAACTCAGATTTAAAGGTTTTAACTGCCAACCTTTAAGTTAGGGTGTCATTTTAAATATGTGCAAATAAAAAGGTGTGTATTTGTTGAGGTATTAAAAAAACTCCAAACTTGCAAGCCAAGTGTACAATTATCTGCAGGAAGCTGCTGGGATTTACTCTAACACTTTCTTTAGGTAGATAAATGTAGATGAATGTTGAGCAATGCAAGATGATTCATAAGAAGGCTGAGCAAATAAATATCATACATATTCTAAGAGTGTTTGTTCACCGTATGGGAAAGGGTGTATAATTTGGCAAACTCAAATACCAGTTCATTTAGTTTTATTTTTCCTGTCTGGATATTAATTTCTGAAGTCTGAAGAGGCTGATGTCAATTTAAAAAAAAAAAAACAGTTTCCTGCATTTAAAAGTTGTATAGTACGAAAGAGGATTAGGGCCACTGGAAAAAAAACTAAGGTAAAAATTGTTTTTTATTTATAGTATTCTGAGAAAAAAGTCAGAATTCTGAGATTAAAGTGACCTTTTCCTCAGAATTCTGACTTCAATTCTGACTTTTTTCTCAGAATTCTGACTTTAATCTCAGAATTCTGACTTTTTTCTCAGAATTCTGACTTTAATCTCAGAATTCTGACTTTTTTCTCAGAATTCTGACTTTAATCTCAGAATTCTGACTTTTTTCTCAGAATATTATAAATAGAAAACAATTTGTACCTTATTTTTTTTTATTTCTCTGGGGGCCCTAATCCTCTTCCGTTGTATAGTATATCACACTGCAAGGAACTATTTTCAAAGTAAAGTATCATGAAGCTGTAGCTGATGATTCCCAAGCAGGAATAACTGATTTGTAATGGCACCGACAAAAGGAGCCATCTTTAATGTGAATCAGTCATGTCATGGACGCACAACGAAATAAGGTCAGCATGCCTGCACATCACGATCAGGGCTATCGGATCAGTGCAGCCCAAGTTGAAAAAGTTCAACCATAATCCACTGAAGCAGAAAATGGCCCGTCATATTCATAAAAGCGGCAGTAGCCACTGCAGTGCCATATCTGCTGTCATGTTAAGACATGGGAGCAGCAACCAAAGCTTGCTATTTGAAATCAATTTAGGTTATTATTTCATTATAATGAAGTAAAAGAGATAAGCCAAATGATACTCTGTATACTCCGCTATGGTTTTCATACACTGTTTCTCTACTGGATCATCTAGGTCAATGTGAGCCTCCTGCAACTACATTTAGTTACACAGGTGTCTCATCAAGTTGTTTCATTCATAAACACAAATATGTAATGTTTGCAGCATCAGAATATCAACCTAGATGTACCATGCTTTAAGTTTGTAGTCTGGCACACTGTGAATATACATTTACATTTTAAGTCAGAGTAAGTTAAATGTAGTAGTGGAGTGATTCAGTGATTCATCTCAGCTATCATTTCAAAAAGTCTTAAGCAGCCTATTCTTAACTCATAACCAGCAGGTCAAATGTATTTTGGATTATCTGTGCCTGCTCTGCACTCACGAAGCAGAAGCTGCTTTGATAAAGTGGAGCAGTCTATCTGCTGTTCCTGTAAAGGTCACAGCACTCATAGCTGCTTGCAGTAAAGTTACAAACAAATATTTTGCTTTCATTTTCTTCACTAGCAATTTTTATGATTTACAATGGCACTCTC
This sequence comes from Notolabrus celidotus, assembly GCF_009762535.1. Taxonomy (NCBI): domain Eukaryota; kingdom Metazoa; phylum Chordata; class Actinopteri; order Labriformes; family Labridae; genus Notolabrus; species Notolabrus celidotus. The sequence continues at coordinate 19,854,564 of NC_048276.1, forward strand.
TAACATGACAGAGATACCTATTTACCTTAACCTGTCTACAATGGGGGGAAGAAAATATGAGTACACATGAGTAACAGGATGTTATATGTTAAATACTGGTTGATCAAAACTCCTTGACAATGGTTATTAACTCTGAAAAGCACGAGCAATGCCAGGCACAACCAAATCCTATACATCAAATCATTCTGAATTCATTACCACTATGTATGTTCATTACAGTTATCATCAAATTGGTAAACATATACAGCATGCTAAATCTGTCGGCTAAACATCATGGATATTTTAATATTGGATCCTGTTCTGCAATTCAGGCAACAGCAGCAGAGCTGGTAAGTGCATCTCTAAGTTGCAGATCACTCCAAAATAACTTCATCCTTAATGATGGTAATAATAGCGATGATGTTAAAAGTTTGGAAGTTGGCTGTCAACTGTAATCCCGAGAAAAAGGAGAGCTGAATGACAACAGAAAATGTCCACATAAATGTTTCTGCATAAGTCCCATTCACCTTGTTACCTTTCATACTGTGACCGTTTTGATTTAAAAAGTCACTTCACATCACTTTGCAAAAAGTATTATAATATAACAATATGCTTCATTGAGATGAAAACAGATTTTGCCAATATCCAGCACTTATCTCTATCATTCCAGTATAATACAGGGTTATACTGTATATAAATGCACTGAAAGCAAGCGGCAACCTCCGGCCACGAGAATTGAAGCCAATGCAGGAGTGTTAAAAACTCTAGTTTCTCAAGTGTCTGCTTGATGTTGGCTCCGGAAGTACCAGAAACCACATACACACCAATTCAAAAAAGACAATCTTTACAGCAGAAAAAAACATGTTTACAGCCTGGTACAAAAGACGAGTGTAGTCTGGATAGCTCGTTTCTCAATCTGCACACACTGTACGGCAGGTGCATTTTTTCATAACGCTGAAATTTCGAAGATATTAAGATTACGAGTTTTCCAATATGAGAGGCACAGCTGACTTGATTAACAGGTGGGACTATGTAGATGTTGGCTAGGAGGCTTAAAGCCCGCCTCTTTACCTCACACTATCTCAACAGCAGTTAGGTTGAGTTCAGCGTTTCCAATATGGCTCCCACCGATGATTGGCTTCTAAACAGCGCTTCAGGAACAAATGGGGTATGTCACGGATACTACATCCATTATTCATACAGTCTATGACTGAAAGACATGTACAAAGTGAACACAAAGTAACACAACAATCTTCATAGATAGTTTTGGCTCTGACCAAACAAATCAAGTTCAACAGAATGACAGAAGCTTCACTCAAAGACAGAATTTCACAGCTTCTGTTTATTCCATTATAACTGACAGTGTGCTCACAAGACCATGGCTTTAGTAGCCTGAAGTCTGAAACCAACCACGAGGTGAATTCTACTTAGCACTACTCTTCTCTGCTACACCTCTTTTGGCCATTTAAGTTTGCGTACAGAACCTGGAACAGAAATAAGTTATATTTTTTGGCCTTTTTGCCTTTATTCCATAGGACAGCTGAAGAGAGACAGGAAATGTGGGGAGTAGAGAGCGGGGGAAGAAATGCAGGAGATGGTCCACCGGCCGGGATCGAACCGGCGACCCCTGCGACGAGGACTGTAGCCTCTGTACGTGGGGCGCTTAGACCGCTAGGCCACCAGCGCCCTGTGAGTTTTATTCTAAACAGTTTTATTTATTTATTTATTTATTATCTAGTTAAAATTTTAGTCACTTTTATTCTACTTTATTTATGTATGTACTTCTCTATTTATTTTAAGTATAGCATCTTATTTTCTTTTAATGGTTTAATATTTTAGTGTTTTATTATCTTAGAAATGTATTTTATTTTGGTGATTTTAATTTCCTGTGTTGAGTTTTAACATCTTATTTTAGCTCCAGTGTTTCCTATTAAGATATCATGAGAGCGTTTCGTCAGTTCATTCAGCAACTTCTTTTTTATTTTGGATTATTCATTTTATTTTAATTGTTTTCAGTACTATTGTTGCATATATTGTGTTCTTACCCTTAGGATTGTGGGGTGGGTTTGGGGTTGGGACCAGGGGTGGGATCTTTTGTCTTAATTTATTATATTATAGGTTGTTTTTATGTATAGCACTTTGTGTTACAATGCCATTGTATAAAAAGTGCTTTATAAATAAAGTCTGATTGATTGATTGATAAAAACAGCAAACACCAAAACATCCATCACGGACATGTTGTTTACTGCACACTTGCTCTATATAAAAATATCTCACAGAGCACAGCAATGGGAAGATTCCAGTTTGCAGCATGTGTGTCACTGAGTGTTTGCTCGACCATCCCTTCAGTGGTATTGACATCCTATCACAGTGACTGCCTGTCTGCCTGTCTGCCTGTCTGCCTGTCATGAGACCAGAGAAAATGTAAAAGCTTCTCATCAATTTGAATACCATGAAAACATGGCAGTAAAGGCAGAGTAGTGTCTCCTTTTTATTCTGTTTTCCGGCACACACACACATCACTTCAAACTTCAATACCACATCAAATGGAGAAAATGGCACATTTTTGCTACACTTATATAACACAGAGATTAACATATATTAAAGTAGATTGGCTAAGATGCTTATTTGAATATCTTCAAAAAGATGACCCTGTTGCCAGTTTCATTGAGACATGTGGCAGGTGGGCACCGCTGTATAATCATTAATTATCCAATCTCCTTATGTAAAAACCAGATCAAAAATGTAAGTAACGGTAGCACTCTGACCCACTTCTGCCACTCCAACAAGAGGCATAAACAGATCCACCCACACCCAGGCATGCTCACACCCCCTGCACTCACAGTCAGCATAGTTCCCCTCCCTCTCCTTCTTCTCTGCCTTCACCATTCTTTGAAAAATGTGTTTTACTTACCTCAGCTCAAAGGATGCTACAATAGATTGCTTTTGTTCAATTAGGATTTACTCTGTCTTGAATCAATGCAAAAAAAATGAACACACACTTTGACAAAATGTTGCTGTTTACTAGGCTAACTCTGAAAGCAGTGTCTTCACTTGATTGAGGCACTTGAAGAACAAAAACTACTACATGACTGGTCTTAAAGCTGGGCTTGGTAGTCAGATTTAGATACACTTTTTGTTATACTGGTTGAAATTATCTGTATGTCCCGATGGCAATCAATACATAATGTGTTCTTAAAAAAGAGAGAAAAAAAGCCACGACCTACAGCCGGAGTAAACCTGGGAAAACACCAACCAATCCCCGCCATCAGGAGCCAAATTATGAAACCAATCAAATCCTGTCCTGCCATTCTGCCCACCTCCTGCGTGTACATTTCCCCGGCGTGCGCTCCCTGTCCCCTGCCTCTGCTTCCCCTGACACTATTTACTGCCCCTCTCGCTCGACCTCGGGTCTGTCCCCTCTGACCCGATGAGATACTTTGCACAGGACTGTAGTCCGGATCAGAGTCTAAAAAGCCCTCACCACGGGGGCTCTGACAAGCAAAAAAATTCATGACATTTAGTAAGTCCTACAGAAAAATTGTATGTATTATAGCTAAGATGGGTTCGACCGAGTCCTGAGGAAATGCTACATTCAAATTCATGCTAGTTTTCTGTGACTACCAACCCTAGCTTTAACTCATCAGTCATTTGTTGATATAACGTACTTAGTGATCAACAGGTGATGCATCCTTTGTCCAATGTCTTCATGTGACAAAATATTTTTGTATGATCACAGGGCAAGATCACAAATGGCAGCAGAGGAAAGAGGAAACACTAGCAGTATGATTTAATTCAGAAGCTATCTGAAGGATTCAACATATGAAATAGCTTACCTCCATGTTTCTGTCCATGCATTTGGAGGGCGGTGACCCGTGTGACCCAGAGGACTCAGCGCAGCAGGGGGGCTGGTCGTCCCAGCCTGCATTGGGAGCGTCGAGAGGGTGGCAAATTTTCAGAGAGCTGCTCCAACAGGTGTCCACGACTGCAGCGGTGGTGCAGGGGTCAGCTGCACTCTGCACTCTCCCTAAAGGCTGCCTTCCTTGATCTTGTTTGGTTCTCTTCTTTGGGGAGCTGGGGTCACTGTGGGATCTCTGTGGTAGGGCCCTGGAGCAGGTCAGGGGAGACTTTGTCTGGTAGGAATCCCTGCTGTCTGCATGAGTTGGTTTTCTGAGGTGTCCTGCTCTTTTCCTCCCCTGCAACAGTCTTCCATGAGCTTCTAGCAGGTGGCAGAGGAAGACAGCCTTTTCTAGCTCCAAATCCTGCCTGTGATGCAATTTGTATCCTGCCTGCTCACCATTTATCTTCTCATACAGTGTCAGCAGCAACTGCTCAAGCTTTGTATACGTTTCTCCACGGTGCAAACAAAAAGCCTCCTTCCCTGTGGACTCGGTGTATTGTCCACCATCTGTAACGTTCACCTCTTTGACTAGCAGTCTCTGGTGTCTGTTAGAGTGACCGATCTTTTGGCACCCATGCCGTGCTGTCAGCTCCCTCACAGCTCTCTGCTCTTCCCTCTCTGCGTCTTCCCGTAGGTGCCTAAGCTCCACACAGAGGAGTCCACGGGCCCGCTGCGTTCGTCTCCTCTCTGCCTCCAATTCAGCACACAGCCTCTCAAGCTCTCGTCCATAGTTGGTCCGGCTCTGGCATGGTTTCTTGGATGACAGTGCCAGAGGGTTATCCCTGTCTTTCCTCATGTTGCCAAACAGTCACAGCACAACATGCAAGGGATGGCCAGACATATGTATATGTAAAGGCGGGCAATGCATCATAAAAAAGAGGAGGTGCAGGTGGGTGATGGGTGGCTATCAGACATGCAGCATGCAATTATCACACCAGATCACTGGAAAGATGAGACAGTGGACGATGGGAGAATGAGAGGAGAAATGGTCAGTTTAGAAACTTTTAGATGAATAGTTAGAAAAAATGCAGTGTTGTCAGTAGAGCTAGATAAAGGTGTTGTGAGCCTAACTTTAAGTGGGATAGGTCCCCACTTGGTATCCCTGGTGATGTACTGACTCTCACTGCCCATCTGTCCCCATCTATCTGGGGTTGTCGGAGCCATTAGGAACTATGTAGAAGGCTATGTACCTTAACATTAGTGGATATTGGTATGGATGTCCTCACTGGGGACTTATCCTACTTATAAAAGCACAAATACCCTGTGTTTATTTCAAACACTTGCAAACAATATCGTCCAATTGGAGACAGACAGATGAATCAATGAGTGATAATTGGTTATCTAAAAAAAATCTGAACAATAAAGAAAGCACATTCAGGGTTATTTTGGTATGGTTTTAATGTGTTGTTAGACTAGCCCAGCCTTTCAGAGCTCAATATTTTACTATACTCTCAGCACTACTTCCAGGGCTCAATCCCATCAACTGAGCTGAGCAGACGGTATATGCTCTACCATTAATTTTGGATATACAATAGTGTTTTAAGTGGGTTTTAAATGTGTTTAACCCTCCTGTTATGTTAATTTCTCAGGAACAGCAATAATGTTCCTGGGTCAACTTGACCCGGGGCATATTTAATGATCTAAAAGTGTCAGAAACCCAAAAAATCTTAATAAACATTATTTTAATCTCATTATTAACTACATTACTAACCTTTTAAATCAATATTTAGTGCAATGGTGTTCTTTAATTGCCAGAGGAGATCAAATTTGCAGAGTCAGTCCCTTGTTTTATTTCATTACTAAATTGGAAAGACCTAAATAGAAATACAGTAGTTTTACATTACTTAGATTTTTGTTTATTTCATTTTACATTTAGATTTTTTTTCATTTTACATTTTTAATTTTTTTCATTTTATTAAAAATTTCCTTTTAGATTTTTGAACTTTAAAATGGGTCAACTTGACCCTCAACATAACAGGAGGGTTAAATGTGTGGAATGTACTTGATCTTTATTTGGGATGCAAGTTATTATTGGTATCGGCCGATATTGGCTTTAAAATGGATATCGGCCAACACGCCGATATCCGCTGATATAATTAACCGATATAATAATGGGCTGCTGCACACATGTTGGGCTCATGTTTGAAGTTAAATTTGAATTTAAGCAGCAGTCTGTAAGGTACATGTAGCTGACTAATTTAGACACATTTACTGTCAAAGAGTAAACCACTTTATTTAATTTGGGTTTAATTTCTATACATTTGCACTTTTCACATGTTCCCTGTGAACAGAGGTTAGGTTTACTTCCTATGTCAAATGTGAAATTGGCCAAATTTGCCCGGGTTGTGGGTTTTGTTATGATTGTCTCAGGGAAAGCATCGTCAAAGTTTCAAGTAGGATGTATCTTTTTGTGTGAATGTTGTTTGAAAGCAATTGTCATAAATAAATATGCAGTTTTAAATATTATGTATTTTTCTTATTTTGCACAATAAATGAATATTACCTAGCAAATGTGATAAGAGTATCACCATAATACTGTACACTAATTCCATTACAGAAGAGAATTGATGATCTCTGCAGGTAGGTGTTGAGAAAAAATATTGGTATCGTAATCGGCTAAATTAGTTGTAAAATATCGGCAAAAAAATCCAATATCGTGCATCCCTAATCTTTATCTGACTTTTATTAATATATCTACATAACGCAGTTTAATCCCAGAGCTAGCCATCCTTTAAAGCTGACAGAGACATAAACAAACTGCACATTCTCTATTCTCATAGTAGATACGATTAATGGAGCTTATGCTTAGCCAGCTGAGGACGCAACAAGTGAACTGGTGAACTTCACACAGTAAAGCACTAACATCAATGCACCCTTAGCTGTCTTTGCTCCAGTATTATCCACCAGCTGTTCAACATAGCGTGGTCGATGTGGGTGCTGGGGTACGCATCATGTTACAGAGACTGGGGGCTCAATGGCTCATTAACTGGCATAAATTAGCCAGGGTTTGAGTAGACAAGGAGCTGCTACAAATGCAGTTAAAGATATTAAATAGCTTAAATAACATGCCACTGTGTTTATATATAGCGTTCAGTCCCAACGTGTTAACATCTTGCTAGCTAACTGTTAAGTTTTCTAGCAACAACTTATTCAACTCACCTCTCAGCGGACTCATATCTAACTTTTCATCACCTAAGTCATCCCCTTTCAACCAATGCACCTTTGAACGATTAAAGAAGCTGCAAAGCGACTCTGAGACGAGTAAGGTGAAGTGTTTTGGAGTCCAAAGAGCCATGCAGGACGGGTTTGTTTATCTCTCAGACACCAGTGTCACATTCACGAGCCGTGTGTTGTCCAGCAGCGTCACAGTCACCGTGCTGCGTTCAATGAGCTCCGTCCTCATCCTTTCACGACCTCATGCTAAACTGTGTGCAGTTTGAAAAGCAGTGTGAATTCAAATTTAAAACATATGACCCGTTTCAATTTCAATTAAGAAACAGTGGAATATTGAAAACACTTTTAACCACAGTTACTTAATTATACTCATCATGCTCAACCACATATTCATAAACAGGTGTCCATTATATTTTGTACTTTTGAATTCTGTTGATGTATGTTAATTGTTTATTTTGTATATTCTTGTGTCATTTTATTTTTAGTATCAACTATTGTCTTTATACGTGTCAATTTAGCATTTTTTGATTATTTTTTTTATATTAGAACACTATTTGGACGGAGGCTTCAATAAAGCTCTACGAGTTTTCTGCCTCTTCCTGAACAGTAAATTATTTATCTTTGCTCCTTTTTTGTGTGTATTTTCTTTTAATTGTGCAAATAAATAAACATAGTCATAAACAATATGATTGCATTTTACTGCAACAGCAAGACTGAGAAATGTGTAGGCCTACATGTAAGGGACATAGTATGTTTAGGACTAGTGATATTAGTTTTTCTTTCGATACTTTAGATAAGATATAAGATATAAGATAAGATATACTTTATTTGATCCCCCATTGGAGAATATTATTTTGTTACAGCAGCTTACAACACGGGACAGGGGAATACAACGATGTACTTTCATAGTTCAAAATATAATAACAATAATAATAGTGATGATAAAACAAAAATAGAATAAAACAAAATATGGCGAATATTACAGATATATGCACAAATGTACACTTCTATCTGATGAATAGATAGTGATGTAAGTTATTGCACAGATAAAAATTGCACCAGGTTATTAAAAAAACATACAAAACAAAAAACAAAACATACACAGTATGAGAAAGCACAGTGCGATTCAGATGTGACATTGACAGAATAATTTGTTGGTGTGAATCATAAACAGTGACCCGGGAAGACAGACATATGTAACTGCCATGTAGTGAAACGAAGATGATAACAGATAATTAGCGGGTAATTAACGGGACATTGCGGTGCTGGTGTTAAATATGGTGATGAAGGACCTGCGAAGGACCTAGATACGTCCTTATCTGTCCTCCTGTCTGCCTTATCTTCTGCTTTTCATTGATCTTCTTGTACAGAAAGTTTAGTCCTTCTTAATGTGTTTGAGGTGTTGCCTTTTTTCTACACACCTTGAAGGCAACATGATCATTGTTTGGGTCTTGTAGTTGGTTCAAACCACGAACTTTTAAGACATTGATGACCACTAGTGGTTAGAGGCTGATACTGCAGATCTCCTTTCCTCGTGTAAGGTCCCCAATGTCCCGTCTCGATTATCGTATTCTATAGTCACAGATCTCAGTCAAAAATCCACCCACCGCCTTCAACACTTTGGAACATCGTGTCAGAGGAGATCAAACTTGCAGAGTCAGTCCCTTGTTTTATTTCTCAAGGCACATTTTTACAGAGCAGCTATTATTCTGAAAATGTATTTAATTTTAACTTTGATTTTATTGGTCTGTTAAATGAATATGTATGCTTTTAGATTTATTTATTGCTTTATTGTTTGCATCTGTTTTTTTTTACTCATTGTTGAATGGTTTAAATGTTGTTTTGGGTAAAAAATGTTCCGCCTGGATAGTGTTAGAGTCCCTATCTGTTGGAGTTAGGGCACGTAAAAGGTTTTAAATCATGGTTCAGAAGAAACCTTGAGGTGCAAAGATGCGGTCTTCACAACAAAAATTCTGAATTGAGAATTTACAAGGTTTGAGTAATTTATTGCAATAGACACACGTTGGTCATATCAGTTCAATCTCTCAGACTTTTCCCGTCTTTATGATAAAACTTTAACATGAAAAATAACCGATCATGTGAGGAAAATATTACTATTATCCTATTTACATTAGACAACATGAACCTTTTATTGTTAGACAGGGAATTTAGGGATTTAGAAAAAAAATCTGATACAAAACTTGGGAGTGATGCTCTATTATAATGATTTATTGAAAGTTGTTCTCAATAATTCCTTTTTGATACTCGTGTCAAAAACTGTTTTAATCCCTGTTCATTACATACCAACTGTTTAGAATGATTATGATTATGATCTGTTTCAAAGCATACTTTAGTCACTGTTTTTATCATTATCTTTTCTCTGTTACTAAACTCTGGTGATGTTAAGTTTAATTGAAGTTCGACTCACAGGTAGCGTCCAATCAGTCAGTGATATTCTACACGAAGGCTTGTCTGTCAGTTAAGACTTCTGTGAAGGCTGTATGCATGTATTCTCGCATCGTGCTCCTCCGATTCCCCTCCTCTCTTCTCAGTCCTCTTTCCTCTAAGCAGCAATGACAACTCTAGGAGGCTCCGTGACATAGCAGACCCAGAACATACTTCTGGTTTAACTGAGGACTGAGGTAATGGTATTTAAGAGCTTTGGGACGCAGGGCAAGTCTGGAATAAAGTCATAATGTTTCAGACCATTGGGAGGCGAGGCGAGTTTGGTCACTATTCATTTTCAAACGAATGAAATGTTCAAAAAACACTGTTTTGAAGACATCACAGTGGCAACAAGCTCTGTGGCTGCTAAGCACTCCAACTTCTGCCACAACCCGACATGCACTGCACCCTGACTTGTGTGAAGGTGCGAGAGCCTGTTCAATGGGATTTATAGCTTTAATTATAACTGTCTTTATTTTCACATTAATTGATTTTGATGACACTTGTATCCTCTGGAAGAAAAAGTTTTATGAAACTGCTTTAAAATCATCTCCTGATAAAAAAACCCTGATCTTTATCTTAAGTTAAGTTATCTGATTTTATGAAACCTAAACATAAAATCATATAAAATGTGCGGTGTTTGCACATTATTTCATGAAAAAAAACACCACACGCATTGTACCTGTGGTCATGATGAACATTCTACAAGCTCAGTCCTGTATCTCAAAGCATGAATGAAATATTAAAGAAAAGGGGACTTGAGGCCTTCCTGCCTTTTAGTAGAATGTGTGGAAAACATATCTTTTCGGGTGCCACAGTGCACCTGTTGTCCTGAGAGACCCCAAAATCCCCACATACATTGTACATGCGGTCATGATGAACATACTCCCAGTTCAGCCTCTTAGCTGAAAGCGTTTCTGAAATTTTCTTTAAAAAGACTGAAAACGTGACTTCTAACCACCTTTAGGGTGACCTTGACCCTTGGGAAGGTCGCTGCTGTCTAAAAATCACCACACGAATTGCACTTGTTGTCATGATGAACATACTACAAGCTCAGCCATGTATCGCAAAGCGTGTTTGAAATATTAAAGAAAAGGGGACTTGAGGCCTTCCCTCAAGTTTGGAAAACATATCTTTTTAGGCGCTAACCCACCCACTAACCTTACGCAGGGATGAGGCACTATTCCTGGGTAGAGTGACCTCCGGCTGGGACCCGAACCCTAACCCTAACCCTAATTCCACATTCTTGTTTAACAGGTTTTTGTCTGTATTCATTTCAAAATATTAACAAAACATCCCTGTGTCACAGTTGTGGATAAATGGCAAACAGGAAGGAAGGAGCAGACAGTGAACAGCATGCTGGGCTGAAAATAAATGTACTAAATCTAAGCTCAAAGTGATGCTTGTACTGACTACTGGCAGGCACACATGCAATAAGAAACAGGTCAGTTTAGGAAAGTAGAAAGGATTGTGACGCTACATCTATGTAGTCATAAAGACAGAGAATACATGTCCGTGGATGTGGAAAGGAGTGGAAGGTAAGTGGCTAATGAGGAAGTTAAGGACACACAGTGCACAGGGAGGGGGAAAAAGGCCTGTAGGTGGCGATAAGTGGAGACAGTGCTTTTATCCCCATGAGAGCTAGTTGTGTTCTACATTTGTTTTTACTTTTCATCCCTCTGTGTTGCTTTAAATCATTTCAGGTTGTTTTTTTTATCAGGAATAGACTCCTTTGTTTGTTGCTTTAACCCTCAAATTCTGGTAAAAGTAACACCTTATCACAGCAGCCTTGCTGTTTAGAGTTATGTTCGGAATTTCACAAAATGTATTAAGCCTGATATGTAAATGCTCCTATTACAATCCCATTGTTCTATCTTATTTTATCCTGCATGCAAGGATTTCATTGAAAGGAATGTTTAATATGATCCCCTGGATGTTGATAAAATGCTTCCCGAGATATCCTTCTTTGGCAAAGGCAGCGATATTAAAATGTATAAATCCTCAGAGGTATGTACATACCTTTCAATATCATGTTGCCAAAATTCAGCAGAAAACCAAGCTATACCATGTCTGACCACTGAGTGGCATTCATATGAACAAAGGATTCACCTGTACCTTGTGCTTTATTTTGATTTAAGTTTGAAATACTTTACATCAGAAGCATGATTATTTTTAGATGATAGGATCTTTTATGTTAATTTAGACAATGAGAGACAGAGACAGACAGAAAGAGAGACTCAGCATACCGCTGTGTGTTATCAGGCCGTCCTTGGGTTGCTCCCTCTCTCATTTCCATCTCTGTCTGCTCACGTGTGGCAGACTGTTGGGGAGAGGTAGAAACAGAAAGAGAGGGAGAGAACAGACAGCAAAAAAAAAGAAAAATCCCACTGACTCCTTGCTGCAGCTCCTTAATCATTCAACATAGTTTGCCTCTAACTGTGATTTTATTTCTGCAGAAATGATACTCCTGAAAACAAACAAATGACTATCCAGTTTATGTTCTGCAATCCGAACATGCAATGTGCACTGTTTTGCAGAGCTTATACATTTTTATTGGATTTTTTGAATATATGTTTGTTTGCACACTTCTTGCATCTGACCTGCTTTTGCAGTTTAGATCTGAGGTCATGCACACAGTGAAGACGCATATTTATATCCTTATAGTTTCATGTGAAATATTCTCTGCCACATATGCTGGACACAGCTCATTGTGATACCATCTGTGAGCCTGATCCGCCCACATTTGCAGAGCTTGGCTACTTTCTGTACACATTTCCTGTGACATCAATCATTGCACACGTTTTACATTTAACTCATCTGCAGCAACGTGCTCAGGATCTGAAAACCCAGAATACATATTTTCAGACTTGAAATATTTGTACTCGGCAATTATTTTTGATACTTTGCTACCTTTAATGTTTTTATCTGTTATAATCTGATCCCCTGCAAGAATAGAGTGTCTACAGTGGCCATTAACTTATTTATATTCACCTTTGATATGACATGATGTATTAACATCAGTAATTTATAGTGTTACCATATTACAAATATAATCCCTATAAATGGTTTTATTCACACGCCCAATAACCAGAGGCAGGTTTGGTGCTCTTTTACAGTCTTTTATGTTCAAGTCTTTTGAGACTCCTTTTATTGTCATGACTCAGTGGGCATCCTGCCGTGCGATGGCACCACCATGCTCTGTCCGACACTGGGCTTCAAATGAAAATGTTGAACCACGCCTGTTACCTTAATTTACCTTGTACATAACACCCAGGAAGTTATGTAACACACAGGGCCGGCCCGTGGCATAGGCAGTATAGGCAAATGTTAGGGGCGCCGACCATCTACAGGGGGCACCGCTAAATGAGTGAGGAAGAAAATTTGAAGATAATAGGAAAAACAATATTGTTTTATTTAGTTTAATTTTTGATTAAATTGCGGAATGATGCCATTAAACATTTAAAAGCTTTTGATTCACTTTTGGTTTTTAAAAATAATCATATTCAAAGCAGTTTTTGAAGTCTTATAGAACTGTCTTTTCAGTCATCACTTAATACATTACTGTTGCTTTGTTTAAAGTGTCTGCACTGTGAAAAAGATTGTGTTATATAATGACTGAATAAATTCTACTACTATTACATTATGCATTTTGAAATTGCATTATTATTTCCTGTTAAATGTAAGTGTTGTTACCATTTTATTAATGTTCTTTTAGAGTTAATTTTTATTTTAAAATAAGGAAACCTGTAAAACATAAAGCTGGATGTCAGTTGTCTTATGTGTATATGTGATGTGATTGTTGGAGGGGCACCGGTTAAAATCTTGCCTAGGACACCAAGTCGGTTAGAGCCAGCTCTCGTAACATACCAGCAGGATTTTGTTACTGAAATCATCAACCAAAAATGTAAGATCAAGTTTATTTTCTTGGTGTAATGTATGAAGTTCCATATGTTATTCTTATTATTAAAGGAATTTAGGATTGTTATGGTAACACGCATGAATGCCTATGATGCATTGACATTTTTACCCATTCAACACTTTTGTGCATTCACTCAGACACAGACACAGAAACATATAACTTTATCAGCACCCGACCCAAACGGCTGATTAAAGACCTAGATAGAGAGGTGCAGGAGCTACAGGGTGAGTGTACAGCTTTGTTGACCACAATATCATATTACCAATGGTTCAACAGTTAATTAAAGAGGACGTAGCCTAATTCCTCACCTATGACATGGAAACTTTGGTTTGTCCAATGATGCAATTAGTTTTCATGACAACTAGGTCACACATTGTGTAAAAGGTCAATGTAATTGTTATTTGTTTATTTATTTGTGTGTGTGTGTGTGTGTGTGTGTGTGTGTGTGTGTGTGTGTGTGTGTGTGTGCTTGCTTGTGTGTTTTTGTGACTTTCTGAAAACTTTGAACTTGTTACCAAAATGTGGCTTCTTCCTGTTTTAAGCCACTTCTTTTAGGCCATGCCCTTTTTAGCAGTTTAACAAACAGTGCTACCAGCTGCCTCCAGCCCCGCCCAATCAAGAACTCTCAGTAAAGCCTTCAGATCTAAGTTATGCACCATTTTGAGATAGGTCACTCCCTCTGATATCCACCTCTTTATGGGGATTTCTGCATGTTTTAATGGCTTAAATTCAGCTATAGAGACATTTACAATTTCTTTATTACTGTGTGTACGAAAGAAAGAAAGAAAGAAAGAAAGAAAGAAAGAAAGAAAGAAAGAAAGAAAGAAAGACAGAAAGGAAGAAAGGAAAGAAAGAAAGGAAAGAAAGAAGAAAGAAAGAAAGGAAGAAAGGAAGAAAGGAAAGAAAGAAAGAAAGAAAGAAAGGAAAGAAAGAAAGAAAGGAAGAAAGGAAGAAAGTGGAAATACATTGCTATGTCTTGCTTTTACTGTGATTTAAATTTTACTCCAAATGAGACTATAACTCTTTTTTCCACATCATCATTTGTTCATCAATAAGAATGCAGCATTAATTGCCCTTTCTCTTGAAACCAAGAAGCTAAAGCTGCTTATTACACAGTCTGGCCATTATGCGTTCACACATCTAAACTCTATGTCAAATGTAACCTCCTAGAGGGAAAACTTTGGCCTTAAAGTGTGGTACAGTTGAACCATCTTGCCTTTCACCAGAACAAGCTACACTGCTGCCTGTTGCAGCAAATAAAGGACTACGAAATCATGTGTTGAATCATTACAGATTAAAGGCACACTATTTGCAGGAAATAGAATATTGGACTCATGTTTTAGTAGAATAAAATAAAAACTGTTGTGCTGCTGTTACTTTAGATAGAGTACTTATGTGTCCATAAACTGTGGCTCTTCTAAGTCTGTCATCTTGCAATGCAATGTCTCTAAAATAGGCCAGAACAGATCAACTTAACATTGGCTCCAGAGCAGATCTTTAAGGGTTTTATGTTTTCAGTTTTTCTTTAACTTTAGGTTTTCTCACACACTTTAAAGAGGAGAAAGAAGTTGATATAAGTAAACTAATTTCCACTTAATGCTCCACACTGCTCCTTCAAAACTAGGTCGTGACATTTGAATAAGCAAAAATGTGTCATATTTTCAATGTCTGCAACATACAATACTACCTGTCTTCGAGACCCATTTTAAAGGTAGGTCCAAGACAAAGGTAGCAGGATGTCACCCTACTCTATTTGGGTCAAGTTTAAACTCAAGACCCTCATAACCAGAGGAAAAAAGTGTTGAGATAACCTAAGACTGTACATTGTGACATATAGCCCCTGGTGATGAATGAACCTGCCACCACCATAACCCTGTTACACTGGAGTTACGCAAAGCAGATTCCAAGAAAGGGTACAATAGCTGACCTCACAAAATCATCGTAACAGGAGATTTCAACTTCATAATTCAGCACAGGAAACGTCCACACTGTCTGAATCTCTGTTAAGAAAATCAAATGGGAAATGGGTTGGCAGATCTTCTTTAAGCCTGTCTTCCTCCATCATTTGGTTTTCTCTTTTCATCATTTGGGACAATCTAATTATTCCTGATTATTCCTCTAGTATTGTGTGTACAAGCATTGTTGAGAAATTAATTAGGCCAATACTACCAGGACTGTATTCAATAACAATGCTCCAAAACATGCTGTAACAAGCTGAAACAGAGGCAAAAACTCTAGATTACACATCTGCTGCACACTTAATGTCTACTGGGGAACAATAGAGATCAAGTTAAGACGTTAGACATTAAGACATTAAGAAGAAATACATGAAAAATGATTTTAAAGGTTTTTTCTCTGAAAATCACAAGCATTATCACGAGTATGGGTTGTAGCCCAGCAATGTTGTAATTCAGTGGACAGAGAAGTCATTGAGAAAGAGACACCCTATCTTCCCTGGTGTATACCTTTATTATCGCCTTGGGGGCAGAATATAATAGACTGAATCCTTTGGTGTTTTGTCTGTAACTGTTTACGAGGATCTGAAAGCTGCCTTCTCTCTCTTCACAGTGAACATTCAGCCCATTCATCATAAAAAAAAAATGAACTACACTGTCCTCAATAGAATTGTCCATATGACTTAATTTAAAAAAGTGTCTTCTCTGAAAAATGTGTTTAATTTTCTTTTTGTGAACAAAACTCAGTTTAACACCTCATACCCAAAGTAAAACAACATGACACGTCCACATGCAGCTAGAGAGAACATGCAAAGACATGTTTAACGTTTGTGCTTGTCCTGCAGCCATTGCCCACGGCATTCATCTTTCACAGAATCTACATGCGGAATAATACCCTACAAAACACATGTAAGTAACTATTTTTACTTTTTAAAGTCATACTTTTCCCGAATGAACATGATTGTATGGCGCTATTTTCCAAAGCATGACTCAGTTTTCCTCAGTTGTATTAGCAAAAATGCATTGGCGCAATGAGGCCGCACAGTGTACAGCTCAAGCAGCAACCTCTGGCAGCAAAAACTTTAGCCAATGCTGAAGTGTTAAAAACTGCAGTTTCTCGAGTGTCCACTTGAGGCTGGCTCCGGAAGTACCAGAAACCACATACATACCCATTTAAAAAAAACAATCTTTACAGCAGAAATAAACATGTTTAGGGCCTGGTTCAAAAAATTAGTATAGTCTGTCTAGCTCATTTCTTGATCAGCACACACTGTGGGGGTGAATTTTTGCAATTTCAAAGAAATTGAGATCACAAGTTTTCCATTATGACAGCAATTGCTGACTTGATTGACAGACGGGAACTCTGTAGGTGTTGGCTAGGAGGCTCAAAGCCTGCCTCTTTACCTCACACTAGCTCGATAGCAGTTAGGTTGAGTTCAGCAATTCCAATATGGCTCCCACTGACGATTGGCTTCAAAACAGCGCTTCAGAAACAGATAGGTGACGTCACGGATACTGCGTCCATTATCTATACAGTCTATGGTACAGCTATACCCTGGAAAAACTTGAATGTTTGGGACAGCATAAAGGTTATGAATGGGAGATACTTGGCTCACCTAACCTTACTGAGCTGAATATTCAGTAATTCAAGTTTCAGGATTAATTGTTGTTGCAAATAGTCCAGTGTGATGTGACTAAAACACGGTATATTTACAGTGTCCGGGGTAAACACACTGACTCAGATAAGTATTTTTATTCTTATTGCAGGGGTGGACAACATTCACAATTTCATGACTTTAGTCAAAGTAAATATAATATTCCTGGTCAATTATTATTTGTTCAGTCAAATTATTACTTGAATGTAAGTTCTGGTGTACTTACTTTTAAAAATGCTTCAGTATTCAAACTACATTTAAAAAAAATGCCACAACATTGTTGTATTTTCACAATACATGAATGTAGTGAAGACCACTTGGATGTACATGATGCTACATTCTGCTCATTTAACAATAATTTCATTTTGGAAACTGGCATGCTACAGATTTCCAGATTTGCAGCTCTGAAATAACAGGAACAATTACAAGATCAACCAACCATAGATGAAAAACGGTATAGGAACTACAAGCACAGATGACTTAGTTTAAAAGGTTCAACGTTTTTAGCCACATATCTCTATATGCATTCTCAGGTTGGCTAATTGTTGTG
The DNA here is from genome assembly GCF_009762535.1 of Notolabrus celidotus. Classification (NCBI taxonomy): domain Eukaryota; kingdom Metazoa; phylum Chordata; class Actinopteri; order Labriformes; family Labridae; genus Notolabrus; species Notolabrus celidotus. Next base: position 19,872,142 of record NC_048276.1, read on the forward strand.
GTTAGTAATTAAGTTTGTTCCTAGAAAACAAAGCGGACATTTAAAGCGATACAATTATTCCTCATTCAAAAACCTCAAACATGGGCTAAAGATATGGCCATTGGTGGGCAGGTGAAGAATCATCATCCGTCTCTGTCGTAGCCATCATTACCAACATTAAATGAACTGCCCGGTTTAGATGATTACTTTGCACTTGCTGTATGTCAGCCATGGAGACACGCAACATACAGGTACGGCAACACCACTAAGACAAACTGCATGGAGAACTACATGAACTTGAATCGGATTTTAGAAAAGAAAAACTCATCAGCTGGCTTCAGAGCAAAGGCAGTGAGTAACAAGGACATTCATAGAAATGTAGAGGACTCAAAAGTACAATATTTGTCTTTCAAATGAAGTGGAGTAAGTTTTCCCCCAAAAAATCCCACAAATAAAGTACAGATAAGCCAAGAATGTACCTGAGTACAGCACTCAAGTAAATGTATTTTATAACTGTCCATCGCTGGTTATTAGTCTTCCTTCCATCTTAAAACTAAACTTGATTATTAATGATGGTCAGCAGCTTAGCTAGTTAATTTTTCCTTAAAAAGAAAAAAAAAATAGCAAAAGAAATTTCCAAGTAAAGACAAGGCTTCATTTCAGTCTGTTACGTTGGCTGAGTGGTGTTGTATTTTCTCAATCCTGTCCTGGGGAACCAGAGCAGTGTAACAGAATCTCAGTGTTATGGCTCAACCTCTGATTCAGTTGACACCCCAGGAAGGATCCCTGAATTGGTCCCTGAAAAGCCTGTCAATGGCCGCAGACAGCCCACACGTTTCTCCACTGCTCAGGAAGGATTAGCTCTTGGAAGCAATTGCTACCGGTCTCCTACACAATTCAGAGAGGCCCCGGGCTTTTGCATTTGAGGACCTGTGCAACATATCTTGTGTGTCTGAAAAATAAGCACATTGTGACACATTAAGCTTCTTTGTATCACAATGGAGTCTCTTAGGGAACAAAGAAATAGGTGTGAGTTCAGGAATATGAGGAATATTGTTGGAGTAATGGAAGTTGCTATAGTGTGATTTAGTTGCAGTAAAAATAAGAATTAAAACAGTATTTATCCTAACTTTTAGAGTCTAATGAACCCATGGTGGTGATGTTTTGAAAGATTCTCAGTAAAAGCTGTTTTAAGCTGCATAATTAAACATCCAGTGGATTATTCTTCAGCCAGTTTATACAGAAATCAACCTAAATCGTAGGAATTTCAGAAAGTACTTTGTACATTGTCTGATAGATTTTAGTATCCTTATGATTTAATGTCTTTTGCGTTCAGGTACTTCAGTGTAGGAGAGTCCTATCCACACTCACTCAAACACACACACACACACACACACACACACACACACACACACACACACACACACACACACACACACACACACACACACAAAGGTGCACACACAGGACCTGAGCCCCAGCCTTGTGTCCCTCTGCGAGTGTGTTGCAGGGATGAGCAGGACCGCACCTTCTGTGAGCGCTACCTGAAACTGGAGATGCAGGGGTACCAGTGAAGAGTTAGCTTTCATTGTCTTTGTCTTTTTTTTATTCTGTGGCCCCTCCTGCTTTTTTTTTTTTTAAAGCACAGACAGGTACAGGGCGTTAGAATATTAACATACAATGCTGTGGTATTTATTGTTTTACGTAATCTCTGTCACTGGTGCCAGGTACTTATAGTCAGGCAGGGTTAAAGAGATGAAAGAGCTTAAACGAGTAGCACTGGATACCCTGAGTTTCCTTTATCAGCCTCTACACCAGCTTTCTGTTTTTTCTGTGTGACCTGTGGAATTAATTTGATTGCTGTTTGAGCTCCAAAGGAATTTTTTGTCCTATTTTTGAGGTGGAAAAAAAAGCAATTTTCATTTTTAATCCACTTTCTATTGTGGGTGACAATAGAAACTTCCGCAACAGGTATGAAATTTAAATAAATATATTGTTAGCCGTCTTAACTGTCTTGGTAACCTTAAACATTTTATCATGGACATTTAAGTGGATGCTTTTGGACTTTAAATCAAACTTTTTTTCTGCCGTTGAAGTTGCCTTTCAACTATACCTTCAACATATGTGAAGAAACACTTGCATAATAAGATGTACATGTTATGCAATTTCTGCTGCATTTAGGATTATATACTGTTAGATGCTGAAATGTCATGACATTTCACTACACTTAAATTCTATAACTAACTTAATATTTTCTCATACCTTTGACAAGATGTTCTTACTTTGTGATTTTTGTAAAATTCAACAAACACATTTTAAAAATGATCAGAAAAAGGACAATAGTCATTAACACTGTGGTTTGCCAAGTATTCTGACAAATGCAATAATTCTCTGTTTAAACAGCTTCATATCCTCTTAGTTAAAGAGACTGTCAGTGCTATTCTCTGGTTTATCTCAGACATTGAGGTTTTTTTTTGGTGAGGCCGAGATCTTTCAGCTAATTCTCAGCGCAGGGAAGTGAGAAGGGAGGGGAAGCAGAGCCGACACACAAAAGGCAACATTATTCCCCAGCGGATCTGCGCTACATCCTCGTATGAATGGAGTATTGAAAAACATAACATTGGGGACTAGATTATTTTTCATCCCTCATAACTGAGCCATTTGTCCCGGAGTTTCGAGTGGTTTGTTGGTACAGTCTGCAAATGAGACAGCCGTGGTTCTGGAGCGCTGTGCTGGTGTTAAAATCCCCACCTCCCAATTGGAAGTACAATGACCTCTCTGTGGGCTTCTGGCCTTCTGTGGTGCACATATCTGGGACAATGCAGCAGTCCAATAGAAATGGACTGGACCTTGAAGAACACTGCACCATCCAGAGTTTTGTCTTCAGCTGTTGTTAAGTCTTTATTATTATATAATGGCCCCACAAATGGTGTAAATAACTAAAAGTGTACAGTACAGCAGCTCAAGATTTGAACATCCCCCCTTCTCCCCCATTCTCTTGCCCTCCAAGGAGACGAGAGGCGCCCCTGCAGTGTCATCAGGTGCCTAAGCGTTTTGGAGGGTTCTAGTGACAGATTGCAGGAAGCAGCGTTTATGCCTGACGATGGGGACCACAGAAAGCAGAAATGTCTTTTTGTGCCCCCTGGGCTCGGAATGTCCACTATCTCGAGGGGCCAATATCAAATTCTCCCCTCATCATCCCCTAATACACATTCCTGTGTAAGGTCAGGGGGAATTCTGCATCAGCCAAGAGACAAACAACCCAAGGCCGAGCCACACACTGTGGTCTCTCAATCACAACATGCCTTGTAAAGCATCTAATTAATTTCTGGGATGTTTGCCGTGAAAGAATTGGATTTAAGTAATTCCAGCTTTCATACAAAAACATTAAAATATTCCTTTTGGCAGGTTTTGTTAAAAATGTCAAAGCAATATCACTGAAGATTGGGCTGTTATAACAAATATTGGCTCTGTCACAGGCTGAGAACCAAAAATAATCCCAGCTGTGCTAATATTTAGTATCAAACAGCACAACGGCTGATGTAATATTGCTTTTATACAATGGATTAAGAGGCGGCATACAATAATGAAAAATAATGTGCGACAAGGCTCCTAAGAAACATCTTAAAACCTACTTTAATTCAATTTATTGTAATGATGTTTAACCTGTTTAAATATGTGTCTATTTAAATCTTGTATTATTTTTTCCAAGTGGTTTACTCTGAACGGTATACTGCCTGTTTATATGCTGGCTGTGTATAGCCTGACTGTTCCTGTGAAGCACCTCGGTTCAGAACGTGTTTTGATTTTAAGGTGCTATATAAATGAAATAAACTTAAACTTAACAAGAGATTATCATTTACTGTTTGTTTTAAACTACCTCTGCTGAAAAAAAAAAAACAGAGGGCCATGTGGAACTGCATTTCCTAGAGTGTCCACTTGAGGCTTGTTCCAAAAGCCAACGACGCCCCATTAACATCCGTGTTCTGATACAAATCTTTACAGCAAAGGAAACATGTTTACAGCCTGGTACAAAAAACAGCTTTGGTCTAAACAGGTAATGTTTTTGATCGTACACATTATATTGGTTATAATTATTTTTTTTTAATAACCCATTTGTTTCGAATATATTAAAGTATAGTTTTGTATAATAAGGGGCCCAGCTGATTTGACTGACAGATGGGTACATTGTAGCGGCAAGCCAGGAAGCAAAAAGTCCGCCTCAGCTCTGCCTCTTTACCTCCTGCTAGGTTGACAAAAAGTAAGATTGAGTCAGAATTTCCAATATGGAGACCGCCATTGTTGGGCTTCAGAACTCAGCTTCAGACACCTATGGGTGATACCACAGAGACTGTTCCCATACGGTCAATGGTTTTCAAGCGGCTGTGAGTATAAGTTGATTAGTGTCTGTTTTGGCGCCCTGTGCTAACAAAGCTAACTCTCATCACTTTGCTGATTTTACCCTGTACTTGTAAAAGTAATATTTTTATAATAGAATTCATCTTATTTCCTAAAATATTCAAATGTATCACACATCTAAAATCTTTGCCATGGAAAATGTGAACAAAATAAGGATGTTTTGGCAGTATGCAGTTAATCATTTTGTGTAACACCAGACATAAGAGTCTGCTGATAGTTGTTTTGTGTCTTGTGCTAGTTGGGGTACCATCTTAAGCTGTATAGACCAAAACTGTTTATTACATGATGGTCATTAAGTATTCTGAACACCTAAGGCAGAGAGATACATACAGGGAAAACTGGATGTGTCCAATCAGATAACTTGGTTAGAAGTAAGTGTTGAATTTATTTTGTTTCCATCTATTGGCTTTTTCAAAAGTATTTCATTTCTCTTGCAGTATGAGATAAATGTCATTCATCTCAATTTCTAACTTGAAAAGTATGTAGGGAATTCACCGTCTGACTTCAGTTCTATCTCATTCTGATCATTGAGTGATTGTTGGTGAATCCCCAATATTCTCTGAAGGAAGGAAATCCCCTGGATTATCAAACACCACTCCACAGGTGGCTGCTCCCCATCTGAAACACAAGAAATCTCCAGCTGTAGATTATGCTGGGAATTTTCTAAGTTAAAGTTCCTCAGCTCCAATAATCTGTGTAACAGACTTCACCTTACTTGCTGCTGCCAGAATGATGAACAGTGGCCATTTTGTGCTTACAAAACAGCAGTGTAATTGGACTCCCTATTCCTGGTGATTTTTGGCAAAAGGAGCACTTTTTGGTGGCAAATGTGAATGAGAAAATAGAAAAAGGGGAAGAAAAAAGGGGTCACTTTTGCCCAGGATCTGTTCCTGGTTTCCTCAAAAAGTGTAAGTACAGATTAAAAACTTCCCTACAGTTCCCTAATGTCAACAGGGAATGATGTCCATCACATAAGCCCAGGAAAAAAAATGTTTTCGAGCCACACACTAAACCTGACCACAGACCTCCATCAATACCTACTACAGCACAATAACAACAGCTGCAGGCTGTATTAGAGAAAACAATCCAATACCATAATTAGGTTAGTCAGAATCAGGACAGCAAATACTGATTGTATTGTAGTAGCAGAAAAGTGTCCACTTCACTCAGGACTGACATTGTGTGTATGTATGTGTTGCAGCCGGATGGTCAGTCAGGCAGCCATGCGAGGCCAGCGTGTGGTGGAGAGCGAGTGCAGGTGCTGGAACCCGGCCGTCTGGCTCCTGGTGTCCCTGCTAGGATCCCTCGTCCTGGTGGCCCTCAGTCTGCTGCTGCGACTTGGTAAGTGTGCGGGTCCGAAGGCACCATGTTGGATTTGTCTTAATTATATGACAGCTGAAGGCCAAGCCCTGACAACTGCCTGATTGCAGGAGTTGATATTCTGCTAAACAGGGTACCAGACGTGATTAGCTTTTAATTTTATTTGAGTGCATTGTTGATGTAGGAACTCTGATACCATTACTTTGCTATTGCTTCTGGTCTGATAGTTATAGATTGCAAAATCAGTGCTTTAAAGTAATATATTATAATTTTCACAGCAGTGTACTTCTTTCCTTGTATGGATGTAATAGGATTGTCCAGTTTGACAGTCAACCAGAACGGAACATGTACATAAATAAATCACTCCCCTTCACTTGTGACGGCTGAAGAGATTCTAAAATCAAATAAGATAGAGAGATAAGATTGTATATATCTAAATTGTATTCTGTCTTTATTTATCTATTTTTATTTTTCCTTATTTTATTTTATTTTACTTATTGAAACTTCCTCTTGATTTTACTTATTTCTGGGTTGCTGTAACAACGGAATTTCCCCCTGGGGGATCAATAAAGTAATATCTTATCTTATCTTATCTTATCTTATCACTCTAAAACAGTTGTTGTCGTAGCCAAAAATAAATCCACTGTGGCAACACAGTTGCAAGTTGCTGCATAAGCAACACATTTGAAGTGAAAAATAAAAATGTTTTCAGGTGAATCCATTTTTTAAGGGGGTTGTAGTTGTTACATAAACGTATGTCTTTGCTGAGATGGAATCTGATATTTTAAGCTATATTAAGGGCATTGTTATTGGGTTAGCTGATGTTTAAGGCATCTGGACAAAGTTACAAACTGTGAGGCTATCATGTGTTGGAGTAATCCCAGTATGAGACAACAGGCTTTTACATGTGAATTACAGGAAAAATAAAGACAATGTAATCAGTTTGTGATGTCAACAAATAGTGAATCACCTTAAAAAGTGCATAATACACGCCAAACTTACCAAACAGGAAAAATTAGCTCTGTTCTTTAACTGATGATTTTACTTTGGTTCCCTTGATTTGATAGATTAATGGAACCAAAAAAGCTGAAAGGAAGGTTTTCAAAGAAACCAGCAAGAGATGGATAAAGAGAGTTTTAGCTGTAAATCATGTAAAGCTTCAACAGTGGTATCAGAGGGACAGTATAAAGCGTGGAAATGATTAAATGCTCCCTCTTTAAGCTTATGTATTCACTTGTATTTGTTTTTACTTAGCATTTGTGAAGGAAATAGATCTTTTATCATATTAAAAATATTAGAAAAAAAATATGTGAGTTTTTTTTTTTTGCTGCATTCCTATGTTGGGAACAATGTAGATGGAAAGACAATAAGCCTTAAAAACTTGGTGCACTTAATCAAACCCTCAAAGGTAAGTGTCAGAGAGGACAGCTTATTAAGTCCTTTATTATGTCCTTCCCTGAAATGTTTGTTTTAATGTTCTGGATCAGACCCAGAGGCTTTTTTTAATGAAGATGTATGAACTTTATTTGATACAAAGTGTTTAACATTCAACAAGCTGACACGTTCTTGCCTTTAACCACTACCACTTTCTTAGCCAGATTTTTTTCAACATATGATATGATTTGTTATATTGTATGTCAGAGCTTACCTGCATATTTGGGGCATTACACCGCTGAAGAACCAGGTGTACCTGCAACTCAACTCCCTGTAGATGGTTGCTTTTGTGTCCACAGTTACTGTCTGGCCTGTGTTTACCACTGACAGCTGGCCAAAAGCCCTGCAGGTATTTTAAGTGAGCAAGGATCAATTCCATTCTCTGGACATTAATTATTCCCAAATATATAAAGCCCAACTTAATGAAATGCGCTGACATCAGAGCACTGCTTCTGATTATTGACAGAGCCAAAAACTGTGTTCCTCACTAACACTTTTTGTATTCATCTTTCAGGAGACATGAAAATAAGCAGACGAGCTGTATCAAGTAAGTACCTTGTCTTACTGACCAGAATGAAACCAGCACATGACACCTTAAACATATGTATTCTCAACCCCTTAAGCTAAAACAGGAAGTTGTATGTGTACTATACTTGTTGCATTGTCACATACAAATGGGAGAAGCCTGTGACTTGACCTAGATCGGGTGTGACGTTAAGTATAGTCCCTGTGGTGTCTTTTTTGAATCGTTGAAACCTGAGATATTATTCTTCACTTGTCAGACTGACCTCCATACAGGTCCAGAGTCTTCCCTGACTCTTGGGAAAGTATGTGCTGCTTCAAAATGTCTGAGAAATGACCGGCCATGTACCTGGACTGTCATTTCTTTGTGAATTAAAGCACCATTTTGTTTCCTTGGAAACTACAAGGGACCAAATCTTGATGAGAGGTTTAATATGAAAGTGCGAACCATTTTGGTCGTTAAAAAAAATGTAATTGGTGCTGCATCAAAATATATTTGGGAGCATTTATGTGGGTGCAAATATACATCTACGCCCTCACAGTTTCAAGCATTAAAACTTACGATATAGAAATTGTCAGGTCATAAAGAGGCTTCAGTATCAATTTAAATCTTTTTCATAACAAGTAAAAAAAAACTACTCACAGAGGGCTTTTTTCCAATTTCTCTATAAAATGTTCCCTAATACAGTGACCGGTCGTAGAAAAGTAATGAGACGTAGTGTTATGTCAATCAAGAGTGGTTATGCTTCTTAGTAAGCATTACTAATCAACCACAATTCCTTTAAATGCAATAGTTGCATAACAAATCAAACGTCAGCTTTACATTCCTCACTTTTAATGCTGGTTTTCAATTAGTTATATCAGCCTCTTATCACTCTCATCCTTACAGCTTTATAATAACACATCCATGCTGTAACCAAGATGTGAGGGGCCTCAGTATTAACTAAATTGATTGTTACATGCACTGTAATAAGCCTTGTTTATACTTCTGGGTTGAATCAACGCCATAGCCTATGCTGTAGGTCTGCCCAACCCCTCTCCAAAACTGATGCCTGAAGATCAACTCCTCCAAAATGTAACTACGCATCGAAACGATGAACACCGCATGCTCTTTGATTTATCCACTGGACAGCATCGCATTTCCTGAAAATATCCTCCCCAAAAAACAGGAACATACTCCGGTTATGTCTTTAAATAGATAAAACCATTTAAGGGCTGCTAAAATTTGAAATTTGAAAGAAACTTTGAACAATTGTTAAACTAGTCAGAGGATCAACAAGGTACTAAAATGATAGATCTCATAGGATACCAAATAAATATCAAAATTGACTCAAATGACAAATGATCCAATTTATAGTGGCTCTATGTAAAAACTTGGGGATCTGTGTATATTGCTAGCACTGCAAGAAACCATTAAGGATTAAGCTAACATACTTGTGTTCCTGCACTACATGGTCTGAACATTCCTCCTGTTGCTGTTTCAATCTGTGTCTAGTGTTACAGGAAAACAGATATAAAGTACAGTTAGTATCAGAGGCCAAGAGCCTCCTTTCAGCAAATAATTTCACCGTACTCTCTGTCTCACTCTCCCTCCTGTTACAGCCTCTGGTGTACAAAACCCTGTGAAGACACAATACCAAGGTAAGCATGAGCTAGACAGCTATCTCCACCTCCACCTCCACACCTACCCAGACATCCATGAAGAAAAACATGTCTGCAATCAGGCCACAGACTGAAAACCTATCAGTGGCTGGCTGTGTGTCACTAAAAAAAGAGCACAGAAGGTAGATCAGTGCCCGGGGCTTTTTAAAACAAGGTCACTTTCCCAGCTCTCTTTTTCCCTAATCCCCACTTATTTGCCATGTAACCTCCCACCCTCCCACCATCCTTCTCACTCACGTCCAAGGAGTCATGTGGCCTATTGTATCCAGAGGGATTTTTTTTCCTGCTATCAACTGTCATCGTATTCGTTTGCCGTTTGTTTTTTTTCTGCTGAATATCGCATTTAGACTGTTTGTGTCTGTCTTTTAAGACTCAAAATGAAAACTTGATTGCATCAACCATAGATTCAATTATCTAATACATTCAAATGTTTCAGAATGAGCTCTCATGTGGATTAAATCATTTACATTAAGTGGAAAACAACCCATTCCTGTTGAGCGCATTACAGTAGATCTCTTTTCCTTGACAGTCTTGTTGGGGTACCACAGGGTTCTGTTCTTGGACCATTCTGGGTCTCATTTGCCTCTTTCACACTGCTGAAATTTTCTAGAAATGTTCTGTTTTTTTACACGTTCCTTCCTCAGCATGAAGTCTTTTTTTTTGGGATGAAAGGGTGGTGGGTGAGGAGGGAGATATGTCTGTAGGAGGCAAGATATGACATCGAAGCGACAGTGTAATGTTAACAACATGATGGCTGATGAAATGGCAGAGACCTATGCTATGATGACAGTTTTAGCGTTTATATCAATCCTATGTGTAACTGAAAATGTGGAGACGCCTTGCTGTTCTCATCTTGAAAATGATTCTCCTTCTGCCTTGCATGTCTTTATTCATACCTTTAAGTGTTCCTCATCAGGGTTCGCACCATTTGCATGAAATATTTGTCATCCTCCTGCCCACTTCCACTCCCACTGTATTTTCCTGAATATTCCCAGCCACATTCTCACATCGGCTTAACCCAATTTGTTGCAAACATTTTTTACCTGGGGCTGGCTGTAAAAGAGTCTACTGTAGGCAAAGTTGGGGTGGAGGCCTTCACAAAAAACTAGCTGCATGGCAAACATAAACCACAAACACTGACAGCAAACTGAATCTGACAAATCTAATCTGCTTATTTCTCCAAAGTACAATTGGTAAACGGACGCAACAGGTGTGAAGGCAGAATAGAGGTGCGCTACAATGACTCCTGGGGCACAGTGTGTGACGATGAGTGGGACATGGTGGATGCCAACGTGGTGTGTCAGCAGCTGGGCTGTGGAGTTGCTGTGGCAGTGGGCAGCAGCTCCAAGTTTGGACAAGGCTCAGGACTCATCCTGCTGGATAACGTGGACTGCAATGGAAGCGAAACAGACCTCAGCCAGTGCCGCAATCTTGGCTGGGGTGTACACAACTGTTACCACTATGAGGATGTGGGTGTTACCTGCAGAGGTAATGTCTTTGTTGGCTGAGACAATGACGAATCATTCCTCATGTCAAACTCTGGAAACATAGAGAACAAAGTGACTAATATTCCTCTCACCTCCTCACTTTGCTGCCAGAACCAGCCGGCCTAGGGGGGAAGGGGTTTGAGGATCGCACCACACCGCCCCAGGAGAACTCTGGTTTACGTAAGTGTTCCCTGCTTTTATCTAAATGAGACTGGTCTACCGCCAAAGTGAAAAGTCAGTGGGATCAACTTGTTCTCTTTGAGGAAGTAAAAAGGCAAAGAGCCAAAATCATAATGTCTTTTAGTTCATGCCTTGCTTTTCATCTCATCATCTCTCTCATACTGTCATTTTCAGACACACAGTTTTTGGCCTAAAGCTGTAACAGTGCTTAAAATGGGGAAAAAAAAGTGTTGGTACTTGTTTTACTCACTTGTTGGCATGTGTATCATAGATCAGTGTCAGTGAATCATTAGTGATATATTCTACATTTCTACAGCCAATAAAAAGATGCCAGATGATAATGCTGCTTTGCACAACACAGATTTATTGAAGAAACTACTTCAGTGTGTTGCACAAACTAAGACCCTCTGCATCTCTGCATCACAACACTCCAATCCAATTTTTAATAAGGCGTTATAAACTATGTACTGAAGCTTTCGTGTGTGGTTCAAAGTAGTCATCAGGCCTTCACTTGAGGCTCCACTGGATTAAAAAGTCATCTCCAGATCCATCACACAGCAGGGTATTCTGCCCCACTTAGCTGTAAGAAATTTAAAGCTGCTGTGAGAATTGTTTGGTTTGTGTTGATTTTGGCGCCTCCTGCATGTAAAATGTAAATCTTATAAATTTGCTGATCTTGTTCTGCAAATGCCAAGGTAGCATTTTTGCACAAACATCTTCCTACTGCTTTCTTTAAACTTTCAGATGTCAGTCACTGTAAATAATTGTTGATGAAAATGTAAAGAAAGGCTGTTTCTTTAGTGTAAAGAAAGGGAGTTTCTTTAGAGTGATGTCAAATCATATAAGTTGTCAGGTCATAAAGGTAGGTATAAATGGTCATATTACATACCCATATTCTACAACTCACGGTCATATTACATACCCATATTCCACAACTCACGGCCATATGCATTCTCCATATTCTACAACTCACGGTCATATTACATACCCATATTCTACAACTCACGGTCATATTACATACTCCATATTCTACAACTCACGGTGATATTACATACTCCATATTCTACAACTCATGGTCATATTACATACTCCATATTCTACAACTCACGGTCATACGCTCATATGTCATATTACATACCCATATTTATTTATTTTTATTTCTTTATCTGTCATTACCAACCATAATCACACCATGTCAACCTGTCACTACTGAAACATTTTTAATACTGCCTGTAATAACTGCTATTTAATCTAAATTCCATTTGTAACATTGTATATATCTAAATTGTATTCTGTCTTTATTTATCTATTTTTATTTTTCCTTATTTTATTTTATTTTACTTATTGAAACTTCCTCTTGATTTTACTTATGTCTGGGTTGCTGTAACAACTGAATTTCCCCCCGGGGGATCAATAAAGTTATATCTTATCTTATCTTATCTTATCTTAAAGACGCCTCAGTATCAATTTCAATCTTTTTCATAACAAGTTTAAAACTCCTCACAGAGGGCTTCGAGGTGATAAGATGTTTATTTACACAAGACAACTGTGAATACAGGTCTAAGAGTTTCATTCACATCAAATATGCTATTTGAATGACACAAACCACATCAACATTTGGCTTTTCATCTTTACAGTAACGCAAACCAGAGCAACTTTTTTGGTCTTGTTTCTAGTAAATGAATATTTCATTATCAGTCATTTCAGCCAAATTCAACTGACAAGTCCAGATAAATATCTTACTTCAAAATATAACAAGCATAAAGACATTTTATGATTACATTTTGTTTATTCTATTGGCAGATTTTTGTACTCATTAAAAGCAATTTGGATATTTTTTTTGTTGTGGTTCAGGACTTATCAGGTGAGTGTGGAAAATATTAATTCTAATTATTATTTTTTTTTTAAGTTATATTTTGGGGCTTTTTTGCCTTTATTGGTAGTACAGTTGAAGAGAGACAGCAAATGTGGGGAGTAGAGAGTGGGGGAAGACATGCAGCAAATGGTTGCTGCCAGGAATCAAACAGGTGGCCTCTGCGACGAGGACTGTAGCCTCGGTATGTGGGCCGCTTAGGCCGCTTAGGCCACCTAAAAGTACTATTCTAAATTATATGTGTATATATTAGCATACAGAGTGCTATTGGAAAATGTTCTAGACTATAGAGGATCCTGAGAAAATAACACATTCATTCAGAGGAAGTTAACTCCCAGCTACCCTTTGCAGAGTGGTAATTTTTTGTCATAGGATCAAAAAAATAAATAAATCTAGCAGACAGGTGGCATGCCAGATAGTGTCCATTAATGTAATGCCAGGTTTAATAATATATCAAATTAAGTCTAATTTTGTCAAAGTATGGGACTAAAATGCTGAAATCCTCGTGGAGTGGAAATGATGTCTTTATTAATTCTTTTGTAAATAGTTTTTTAAAATAATATTTTTCTAATTTTGGAGATATATTTTTCATTGTTGAACAAAAAAGCTACTTCAAAAGCTCCTTAAGACAGTGGACATTATCTGTGGACAGTTTCAGATTCAATGGGACTCAAAGGCCTCTTGAATTGCAAGCCGCTCCTATTGTGTGCTGGACTTTCTGTTCTTTTGGTTTTGTATCATGTTTTGCCATTAGTTCCCAAGAGGATCATGAGAGACTTGAACAGAATCAAGTTTTGCAAACCTTTGACGTACTATGCTATATCTCCTGAGGCCTTTTATTTAAAAGCCGCTGGAAGCACTAGAAGCCACAGAGATTCATACCATTCAGGTGAGAAGTATTTTTAAGTGATGGACATTTGAGAATGTCTTTTGTCCGCCTGTTATGGGCGTGTTTGTTGTCTGGACCGTGGCATAACATGACAACATCTCTGCTTAGAGCATTATCTGACATACTCACCTTAACTCTGGGTTAACTTTTTGCCCAGAGATACAGTTTGTATTGTGTTGGCCCCCACCCATCTTCTTTCATTGCATCAACCTCCCTTTGTTTCTTCCGTCTGTCCCACACTCACACAATACTAGCAGTTACATTTTCCTCAGAGAGCATAGAACCAGTCCATTTCAGATGTGACATCAGTAACATTTAAAACATACCCAACTAAAAAAAGTTCAAGGGGAATGTTTTCAACTTCAGTTACTGAAACTTCCTCTTCCTCTCCCTCTTGGTTTAGGAGACGGCATCATCCGTCTGGTGAATGGACAGAACGCCTGCCAGGGCCGGGTAGAGGTCTACCTCCAGGGAAGATGGGGGACAGTGTGTGATGATGAGTGGCACATCGAGAATGCCATGGTGGTGTGCCAACAAATAGGCTGTGGCAGTGCCATCTCCGCACACACTAATTCTTACTTTGGCTACGGGACTGGCCGGATTCTCCTGGACAACGTGAAGTGCAAGGGAACTGAACAGGATTTGATTACCTGCCCAAACCTTGGCTGGGGGAAACACAACTGTGGCCACCATGAAGATGCTGGGGTCACATGCTCTGGTATGCATTAGTGTCAAGTCTTTCACAAAATTAATCTAGGGGGCATTTTCTGTTCTGCTCAGAGAAAGAGGCTCCAATGGTAATATCATGTTGTACTGCATGTTTACATGTTTCAAACCATATACTCATAGGTTCAGGTGGGTAGTATGAAAACATCATTTTTATCACTTCTCAATGGATCAGAAACTAAAAAGAAAATCTATTCCTAAAATATTGATTAAAATATTGCTACCATAAGCATTTAGACACATGCTACTTAATATTATGCAACCATACTTCCATTACTGTTACCTATGATTAAACGCTATTACATGATAGCGTAAAGTATTGTTCCATGGAAGCTTATGTTAGCAGTGATGAGGGAGTTGGGAATGATATGCAGTAATGATCACAGGTTTGAATCACACCCAGGCTTCCTGCTACAATGGCTAAAGCATCTTTACATGTAGCACACGGTTGAGTTAAACTTGAGCCCCTGTTAGCCATTCGAGATGGGATTTATGGCTCTTTGAAGGGAACCAGATCTTGAGGAGCCGTCCCTTTCGAAGAGCCGTTCAAAAAACTATCTCTTTGGCTCATTGTTATATTTATTTACTTTTTAGAAGTCAACCAGGGGTAACTCATTTTGATGAAGGAAACAATCACTGGTAGCAGTTATAAGATAAGATTTGGATTAGAATAATTCAAACTTACACATCCCACCAATATATACAATCTATTGGTGGGAATCATTCTGAAATATTCATTATAATTTCATTTGACATTGTAAACATTCCATAAGATGGTGCCATATCCCCATGCTTCGACAGTGAGATCACTATTTTGAATTTTCCCTCACCTAAAAAACTTTCTGGCACTATAAAAACTACACAGGCTACAGATAACTTCCATGCAAAACAACTTTACTGTAACATTTTCCACACTAGAACATTTTAACAATACAGAAAAAAAATTAAAAATAATAAATAAGAATAAATACATATGTATATAAAAAATATAAATACAACTAGAATAAAAATTAGGACATTATAAAAATGTGAAAGCAAAATTGTACTGCCCCATCTGGTGTTTCTACACCTGAACTACTTTACAAACAGGAGTTCAGCTCCTTGACTCGAATGCACATCAACACAATGTAAACAATAACAAAGTGTAGACAATAAGTGTGAACAAAAGGCTCATGGGGCACACAGGTGACACACAAAGGCATTGTGGGGAAACTGCATATAAAAACCGGCTCCCAAATGAACGGCTCGCAACTGCGAATCGGTTCTCATTGTTCACTTAAAAGAGCCGTTAAAAAAGACCGACTCGTTCGCAAATGTCACAGCTCTATTAGCCATTACCTTAACAAGTTATGAAATGTATCAGCTAAAATATATGAGCATTGTCCTTTTATCTGGTGAATATAGTTATAAAACAATGAGTTACTATTAGAACAAATATAGGATTAATTAAATAAGAACAAGACTCAACCTCCATAGCAGCAGTTTGTTCTAAGTCACAGCTTAATACTAGCCTAATAATTATGTATGTTTTAGTCTCTCAGTTTCTTGAATCATATTACACTGTTGAGGCTTTTAGGAAACACCTTAATACTTACTTTTATTCCCTTGATTTCAATTATGTTTAACCTCTTTAAATGTGTTTTTATTTTATTTTATCCTTATTATTATTTTGTTTCCATATCGTTTACTCTGAACTGCATATTGTCTGTTTTTATGCTGGCTGTGTATAGCCTATGACTGTTCTTGTGCAGCACCTCGGTACAGAATATGTTTTGCTTTTAAGGTGCTATATAAATGAAATAAACTCAAACTTAAACTTAGACTTATAATGGCTAATGCATAATATAGATAAAAGATATGCCATATAAGAAGTTATACCGTCCATATAATATTGACTTGTATCCTGTCTCTATGTGCTCTAGGAGTTTCTACTGTATCTCCTCCAGTCACAGATCTTTCTCAGAGAGGGCTCTGGGCAACATACAACACTGAAGGTATGCAGACACAATATACAGCTCATTTCTGTCTGTAAGGAATCACACACTCAATATCACTACTAGTTTGGATTGATAACTTTCATTACAAAGATGACATTTGTGATTTTACCAACTGACCAACAGGGGGAGCCATTTATTCCCCATAGTTTTTCATGTTTGGCTTCAGCTTCAGCAGAAAACATGCTCTTGAAAGTGTTCAGCACTACAACCGTTATAAATAAACATAGATATGCAGTCTGTTGTAACGAGGCATGAACTAATTTTGTCATGTATTAACTTTTCCCTGCAGCTACAGAAGAAATTCCATTAACTGATTTACCACCACCTACAACAACAACAACAACTACAACTGTAACCACACCTACTCAGACTAAAGGTAAAACAACTGCTTTACTATTTCATACTAAAAAAACAGTTTTTAAATTTTGATTTAACATGGATTACAGCTTTAAAGCAACAGTCTTTTACATATTTGCAGGCAAACCATCCATTCGTGTCATGAACGGCAACAGCAGCTGTCAGGGTCGTGTAGAGGTCTTATTCAGAGGACGGTGGGGGACGGTGTGTGATGATGGCTGGGACATGGCCAACGCCAACGTGGTGTGCAGGATTCTTGGCTGTGGCCCGGCTATAGCGGCCACAGACAAAGCCCACTTCGGCTATGGTTCTGGCCCCATCCTGCTGGACAACGTGCAGTGTAGCGGCAACGAACGGGATCTGCTCCAGTGCTCCAACCTGGGCTGGGGTCAGCACAACTGTGGCCATCATGAGGATGCTGGAGTTATCTGTTTACGTAAGTCCTGACTGGTCCTCTCTTACATTAAAGCAGGCCTCATAAGGCACACACTGATCGTAAGCAGAAGCACTATATTAGGCTTAGGGAATGTCTGCATCACAAACCTCTATCTATAGTCATCAGTTTCACTGAAAGCTTCCTTTTCATGTAGGCATGTGTGCCCGCCCTGCTGAGCTGGCCAGTTTCAGTGTATGACTGTAGTACTCTGAGGACGAGGAGGAGCATAAAAAATACAGTGGATGAGTCAAGGCACGTCAGCGTCACAGCATGCCTGCTGGCTTGATTTCACTTCTTTGAGGCTAAACCAAAAGCACACACATACTACCCTTTACTGAGATTCAGGTTGAAAATGTGATGTTGATTTATCTTCACTTCTTTTTTTACATTTAATCTAACAGAACAGTCTGTATTGAACTACAAAATCATTTTAGTGAGGCCCAGCCATGAAAGAAGCATAAAAATAGAGATGGAACCAACAACAGGAATACAGGAATATAAATTGCATCCAACAATGAATAATGTGAATAACACTGAACTATGTTCAGTAAAAGTATATTTGTGAATTCACTGGTCAAATAATCCCTAACCTTGTTTTCATAATCTTCCCAGGGTTTAAAATAATCTTCCTTGAGGCGACTCTATTTTCACATGATATTTACCTTTTTCCCTGGCAGCAGTTGGCAAATTGGACTATACATTTGTGCATTACAATAAGGGCTGAAATCAACATATTTTACAAAGTAGTTGAAGGAAAATGTGAAAGCTTTCAAAGGAAACCTTGCTTCTGCTTTGTGACCAAATATCTCCTCAACATGAACAAGATCATGAAGCATCCCTGTGTTTTTTCCTCTTTCCTCTGCTTTCTTCAGCATTTGAATACTTCATTGGATATGGACGTGACTTCAGAGTAACAGAAAGGATACCCACCACCACCAGAACCACTGAACCCCCTTCTGAAGGTGTGTTTAATAATACATTTCCAGCTGAAAACCACCTATTTCTTCTTGACTGTGTGTCTCTGTAACATGAAAGACTACTGACTTGTATAACTCTACCTTTATTTTTGCAGGAATGGTGCGCCTGGTGGATGGCCAGCACCAGTGTGAGGGTCGGGTGGAGATATACTCAAACTCTGAATGGGGTACAGTATGTGATGATGCTTGGGACCTCCCTGACGCTAAAGTGGTGTGTCGCCAACTAGGCTGTGGAGATGCCACGGGAGCGTTGGGGGAGGCATTCTTTGGGCCCGGGTCAGGAACAATCCAGCTGGACAATCTCAAGTGCAGCGGTGCAGAGGCCAGCCTGCAGGAGTGCTCCCATATATCCTGGAAAGTGCACAACTGTGACCACACTGAAGATGCTGGTGTCACCTGCTCACTGTCGTGATTTCAGCAGAACCAGGAAGGGAGTGGGTGTGCCATCCTGGGACTTGTATACATTATGTAAATAACAGCTTCCACATTGCTAAAGGATTACCTCACCACCAAAAACAAACAAATAACAAATATGACAATATATGATTCCATACTATAAACTATCTAAGCCTATTAAGCACTTTATAAGTATATATACGAAATAAAGTACAATGGACACAGTTCTTCAGTTGATAAACAATGACAAGTTTTTAACTGTCTTTTTCTCTGTTTTTTACCCCAAATGTTAAAATATTTACCGTTTATGTGATTCTTTGATGACAAAGTAAGGTAGATGTCCTGAATTTGTAATTATTTTATAAAAGGAGAAATACTTCAGCTCAGAAAAGTGAATATTTGTAGGATTAAATAAACAGAAATATATACAAGAAAGTGAATAAAGTCTACAGTTTAAAAGAAGAAAGAAGAAGAAGACAATAAAGCCACACGCATAAGTGTGTTATATCCTGTGAATATTCAGTATATTTCCAATTGCAAATAAATAACGTGTTAACTGTGTTCTGTAAACCATCACATAAATAAATGTAACTTATAATCATTTACATGTGACAAAATAAATGTTCTTATTTTTTGATACCAATGTTTTGGTGTAAAAAGGAAATGTAAGTCAGTATCTGGCTCTGTCATTGTCATCAGTTAAATGTGCATCTCTTCAGGTTTCCATTTTAAATTGATAGCTTGTGCTAATATCGAGCCACTGCTAATTCAATATAGTCAAAGGAAAGGATGAATTCCAAGATAACAAGGTGTCCTTCTTCATGTCAGAGAGCTTAAGGCCCTAAGTCTGATTTTGCAGGGTTTGCATTTTCTTTTGTTAACAGAACACCCACCAGTTATCTGAGGACATGTTTTAAGGTCTTCCAGAGTAACTAACGTTTCATGATAAAGGACTTCCAGCTCTTAAGAAGCGAGTTAAAGTGGAATGACAAAGTCTGATAAAAAGTTAAGTTTTTCAATGAGCGCCAGTTGGAGCTGGGGTTGTGGAGGGGGGGCACTTGCTACAAACACAGCAATGGAGGCATAACATAAAACAGTCTTCACGTCTCTTTATAGATTCTCCATAATAATCCGTACGCAAGGGTCTGCAGTTCAGCATGGGAAGTCCATTAAGAGTTAGTTGTAGCAAGGGCATGTACAAAGGAATGGTCAAGGTGGGCACCCCCCTGATTGGCCTGTAAATGGGATGTACGACAACTTTTTTCAGGTTTGGGACGTAGGAGGGGGTATGACAACCCAGACACAATGTGACACTCCTGCAGAAAAACTGGATTTTCTTTCTGAATCAAAATACTTCTTGTTCCGTTGGGGTCAATGGAGCAAGAAGTATTTTGATTCTGCTCTACTGACGCAAGATACTTTTGCATTTCTCAACAGAGCTGTCAAGCGTGGCACTACACCCAATTATATAGCATCAATTAACTTATTTGAACTAAAGCTTGCATAAAAATGAACACTTGGACATTAATAAACTTGAAACGAGCTATAATGACAGAAACCTTGTTTGGAAAATAAATTCTTTGATGTGTTCTTTAAGTCCGACCTGTTAACATGGAGAAGCTGGGCTCCATGTGCAATACTGCTGCCGGTCAGAAAGGGGACCTTTAAATCTTTTGGCTTCACTTTTTGGTAGCTGTCATGTCAACAATCTTTTTAAATCAGTCAAAGGTTTTAAATTTGAGATAAAATGACAAAGAAAGTGGTCAGGTATTCATGAACAGAGTCAGATGAATGAAGCGGGGTAAGGTAAGCAGGTGGGTAAGAAAGTTCAGGAAACTGCAGGACTGGTTATAACAGTACAAAGGTTTTGTTGGAGTAAAGGAGGAAAAGTCTGAGGACATCTAGTGGAGAGGTGGGGAATGGCAGGATACTAATCAACACTGAGTTGTATTTGTCCAGGTTGATCCCCTTATATCCTACACATTAAGTCCATTAAAATGGATGAAAGTCAATTAGTACTTTGAGAGAACAACAGTACACAGCACTTTATTTACCACAGGAACTACAAATAACTGGGACTGTCAGTGTCAACACATTAATAGCGTTCCAATTTTTTTTTCTTGTATGCTATTTTGTCCCATTTTGCACACCATAGTTAGGCAGCTGCAGCATCATTCTGCTTCCTGCTGCTAGCGTAATGGAAAATAAAGATGCCACTACACTTTTGAATAGCACATTTCACAAAAACTTCCAGATGGTTCAGTTGAAAAATCAAAGATAATACTCACCTTGTGTCAACCTGAATTAAAAAAAAAAAATCACTGAGGTACCCTGATTTTGAGATACTACCTAAGAGCTAATCATACAGGCAGATCTAATCAGGCTAAAGTCAACAGGCAACCACATCACAAAAGCTGCACTATTGTGGATCATGCAAATCGCCACAGACCTGTGAATGAAACAATTAATAGCTGTCTCTCACCTCTGAGTCATGTTTGCACAGACAGGTGAAGCAGTGCAGCATTTATTTTAACGATAAATCTTAAAGTCAAGTTAATAAAGTTAATTTCATTAGATTCTTTATATTCCCAAATCAAGACACTGGTACGAATTCCTTTACGTTGTAAGCCAGTATTTAAAAGTTTTATCAAAATGCAGAATATTGAAAATTCAAACATTTGATTAAAACTCGGATTAACTATTGATATTTAGTAAATACTTGCGTTTAATAGATGAATAGTTTGTCAACCCTTTTATAAAAATATGCTGTACTGTCGCCCCACCCTATTCAGTTAGTGCCCCTTTAATTATTCTTAACCCACTTCATTAAGACTTTATCTGTCACTGTATCCTTTATAGCTGGAGGTTTCAACAGAATGTAGTTTTTGACATCAAATCAAACATAAAGAATTATTCTGCATCTCAAATTAGCATTTTGAAAGATAAAATAAAATAAATACAACCTTTTCAGTAAGAGTCCGTACATATAGTTTAAATGTGAAAAACGGGGAAAAAAAGAAGCTCAGAAAGCCTTCATCTTTCATGGCCTGACACGCTCAGGAGCAAAGTTGAAGCTAATTGATTGATTTCAGAAGCTTCCAGTCATGCACTAGGAAACAGAGCATCCTGTAGAGGAGGGTGTGTTTGATGACTCATGATAAAATGACTAAGTGGAGCAGTGTTATGAGCCTCAATCATAACTACATTCAGCACGAATATGAAAAAATGACAGAGCCATAGTGTGGGGCTATAGCAAGAAAACATGTTATTTTGAACATTTAAAATAAGGTTTGATATCAAATATCTGTTCTTGGTGTTTCAATGCTGTATTTTGAAAAAGGTTCCACTTGGAAGCTTTGATTATTATTTCTAAACTGAAGCTTGAAATGCCGTTAAGCTCTCCCTCTGTAAGTTATACATGAGGCATGAAGTGTTTTATGATCTCAGGTGTGTCTTTTCTTTATCAGGCACACTGACTTTAAAGTTGACTGAGTCAATAAGACCTGAAGGTTGTAAATCTATGACAGAGGCTGCCATAGTCCATGTAATGACAATGTTTCACTGTGCAATTTAAAGCTACATGGGAACACAAGGGGTATATAAGAAGACATAAACTTAGCTTACTATTTTGCAAATTACTTCTTACAATATTGTATCATTATTATTATTATTATTATTATTATTAGAATAGAATTGTTGTTGGGGAAAAATATCTTTACAAGAACATCTCATGCCATTGTCAATATTCTTATCTCAGGCCATGTTGAGATACTTGAGATTACATGACAGGTTCCTGGGTGGAAACCAGCTGTTCATATTAACCTTCCTCTATGTCTTTCAGCAGTCATCTTATGCTATAACACCCCTGCTTTGTAATATACTGTATTACTATTAAAAAAAAGTCATGTTAGCCACAAAGACTTAATGCTGAGTTGGAGAGTTGGAGAGTGGACCAAGAGTGGGTCTGGACCGTACTCTTTACTATCTAGAGACATCCAAGTCAATCCACCAATGAGCAAATAGTTGGCTTTAGTTGCAAGGTTATACTTCCTTTGTTACAGGAGGATAACGCAGGACATGAGATCAGAAGCACTCTTCAAAAACCACAGTGTAATATTTACAACATGATGGCAAACATAGCAACACAGGCATGCTATGTGAGAACAGAGGATTGTGCATGCATCTCTTCTATTATAGATGTTTTTATTCATCCTGTTGCATGCCTTTTTTCTGAGTTCAGTCCAGTAGCATGTAAGAAACAGCATCACCCCTTCTCTCTTCCCAGAGGTTAGTTTTCCAGTATATTTCCTGATGTGTTCTTACATCAGCTCAACCAACTTCAAACAGAAATTTTATAAGTGAGCTAGCAGAAAATTTAGAGTGAAGTCAGTGAAGTCAAAAAATATGGTTGAGATATGCAAGCCAACCCAAACATTTCTAATGTTTTCTGAAGTTTTGTGCATATGCGAATGCAGTTATGGAGACTGAGCAGAATTGGAGACAGAGGGACAGAAAAATAGACTGACAAAGAGGGAATCCATGTTCCTTTACGTTGGCCAGAAGATGTTGATACTCATCCAGGTAATATCCTGACCTTTGTCTTGGTAGTTATTTATCAATGGTGAAGCTGTAAATTGACACACTCTGACAAATTCCCAACGCTCATGTAGTTTGTTACAACGTTACAATGTTACAATGTCATTTAGCAGACGCTTTTATCCAATGCGACGTACATCCAAGAACAAGAACAACACAAGCAAAGATCTAGACAAGAGGAAACAAGATCAGTAAGAGTAACAAAGTGCTTCAAGTCAATTTGGGTGCAGGTACTGCCAAGCAGTGTAAAGGCAATGCACAAAAGTAAGTAAGGATTTTTTTTTTTTTTTTGAATAAAAAAAGGAACATCTACAATGAAGCACCCAAACCATTTAAGACCTTCCATTATCATCATCAACAATTAACATCACCACAATAATGACCAAAGTGCCAAGTGCTGGGTCACTCAAGAGCTGAACACAGATTCCCAGAGTAGAGCAGGACAGTTTGCAATCTGGGAAGTGCTAAAACTTTATTATAACAATATTTGAGCATCCCAGCCTTAGCATGAGGTCAGAGGTAAATGGCAACCTTATACTAAGTTGGGTCCAGGGCCCAGGCCCTATCGCATCAGTTGGTAGACACGCTATGAATTTGACATTTTATAACTCTACTTTTAAAATGTGGTAGAATTATCCACAATCATACACTACCGGTCAAAAGCTTTAGAACACCCCCATTTTTCAAGTTTTTTTTATTGAAAATTATGCAGTTCAATGTCTTAATGTGCTTTGAAATGAAAACATCGAACAAATAATCAATTTAAAAATAAATCATGGAATCAATTCATAAACCAAAATGTAGTCTCAACCTTTGACTCATCGAAGTAGCCACCTTTGGCACATTTTTCTGGCCATTTATTAAGCAACGCATTACTTTCTGGAGTACAAGACTGTTCAAATATTGCTCACGAGGGTATGGTACCACAGTGTGTTCCAACACTACTTTTATGCAGACAGAGGGAGTTGTAAGTAATCAGGGAAAGTTGGGACACCTGTAATAATTGGTAGCACCAACTTTCAAGGCTTGACTAACCTCAATTGCTGTAGAACAGCAACCCATTTCTTATTCCCTGAAAAAGATCTTTTCGTATACGTCTGAAATGTACACCACTTACTTTTGTTTTTGGGGGGCGGCAGTAGCTCAGTCCATAGGGAATTGGGAACCTTGGCTCGCCGGTTCGAGTCCCAGTATGGATGAAGTTTGGCAAGTGGACTGGTGGCTGGAGAGGTGCTGGTTCACTTGCCTGGGCACTGCCGAGATGCCCTTGAGCAAGGCATCGTACCCCCAACTGCTGGGGGTGCGCTGGTTGATGGCAGCATCCTCACTCTGACATCTCTCCCTAAGTGCATGTCCACTGCACGGTGTGCATGGTTGTATGTATATACTGTGTGTGTAGCATGTCCAAAGCAGGAGTGAAAAAAATGAATTTCCCCCCTGGGGATTAATAAAGTACCTTTCTTCTTTGTACCATTTCAAGCTATTCAATAGACATGAACTGCCTGGATTTTAGAAAAAAGTGGAAAAATTAGGGTGTTCTCAAACTTTTGACTTCATGTTTAAAAAATAAACTAATTTCCAACATGATGTGAATTGCAAACCCTACATTGCCCTAGTGTAGTGCAATAGGCTGTGCTGTCATTTTCCCTGGACTGCCTGGCTCGTTACATCACTCGGTAAAGACACGCCTTTTTGGGTGGTGACACAATCGCAGGGAAAGTGCTCGGAGGGGGAGGGGTGTCCCGTCGGCAGGCACACAGACAGCAGGCAGCAGCTGCAGTGAGAGGACCCGGTACCCTTTACTCTGCATTTAAACATTCATATTTCAATTTTCTAGCTCCGAAGCACACCAGACAGCAACACACACACTCCTTAAAAATGGTAGATCGTGAGCAACTGGTGCAGAAAGCCAGGCTGGCCGAGCAGGCGGAGAGGTACGATGATATGGCAGCTGCCATGAAATCGGTAAGTAGGCTTCTTCTGAAGCCACCTTTCTCTTTTTTTTAAAAACACTTCTCTGCAACATTTCCCCATCTTTATAGGTGTTCATGCGAGAAATACCATAAGCAAAAGGGGCAGTAATACGCAGACAAGGAGGGTTCTGCTGTGTTAAGGCACATTTCCAGTAAAGCGGATAAGCCAGACAAAAGTGGTGTATGAAACTTCTGATTAAAGAATACATTTACAAGAACTAACTCAATGTGAGCAGGATAAAAGGCTGTTATTATGCACTTTGAGCAACAGAATGGGGAACAGGACTGCAAGGCCCGTCAAACCTACTTTTACATATCACCCGGTTGTTTCTGAACGTTTCAGACATAATGCAATACTTTTGACACGACAAGTTGTAGTTAAAATCATGTATTTGGAGTACATCTTTTGGGTTTGGGTGTCTGTGTGCTGCGGTGGATTGTGGTTGTCTGAATTGCGGACTGTTTGATCTTGGGGCGGTGCCTTTCGATGGGCTCTGTTACAAACGACCAGGTTGCCTTACTGTGAGAGAATAGAGAGGAACAAAGCAATAAACAGAGATAAGAGGCAATGTCACCGCCTTTTTTTGATTCCATATGCTCTAAAACATGAAACACAATCAGGATAAGCTCATGGAAAGATGCGCATAGTGGCGGAGCAGAGGACGGCTAGGTGGTACCATGATGAGGAGAGTAACATCGTAGGCTGAGCTGATGCTCGTGTTCCGGTTTACATGATGCTGAGCTCCATTGATTTACAGAGGAAAACCACTTTTCCCCCATCTTGATAGTGCAAACAAGGCAGCGTCCTTATTATTGCTCCACATTTGGCGCATTGACGGAGAGCAATGTTGGTTGAAGGTTGATCGATTTGCGCAGAAGCAGCGCACAAAAACCTACGAAGCGCTCACCTTTCATTCAGACGTGGGTGTTGGTGTATACAGACAGCTTTCCAGAAAGCTCTTTGGGATGTCATATTGCAGCAAAATGGCTAGATCTTTTTTTTTTCCAACTGTGCGTGCAATCTGTATTATGAAGGAGCGCCTGTGTTAATCGATGCTGTGTGTAGCAGCCGCATCCCTGCGTCCTCGACCTCCTCCAGCAGGTTCCCACACAGAGGCGTGCCGCAGCATCTGCCAAGATGCAGCACAGGCCCACCCGTAGTGCACCATTTCATAGGCAGCGTTTTATCACAGCTCCACAAAGGCTGCATCTCTCTGTGGGGGCACTGTGTGGACAATAAGATGATAGAGAAATGGATGGAGTGACAGGGGAAATGTTGTGCAGTGTAAGAAGGAAATGAAGGAGAGACAGGCCTTCATACAAGGCAGGCGTTTATTTGGTTGTTGCAGTGACTAATAATGACCTTTATGTGATAATTTACAGACTTTTTTCTGCCAGTCTTGTATTGCATTTGTCAAATGTCTGTATATTTCCTCTAATATAAGTCTAGATCTGGTTATCTAGTTTTTTCAAGCACTATCTGGTATCTGTTTGCTCTCATTACTAAGGTAGCAGCTACATTGAGTCAAGCTGTAGAGGCTAGCGTTTGTGTTTAATAAAAGATGAAGCAAATATTAGTAGAAGCTACTTTTCCCCACATCATCTTCAACTCCAAGAGTTAGCAAGTAATCTGTCAGCATGTTTAAGGGCCACGCTTTGCACAGCTCTCGAGGACCAGACTCTAGTGGTACTGTCAGAAGGGGCCCGGCTCCACCCCTTCCCATTTTCTGCCGAGTCAGAGTGAGAGCTGCCCCTCACCCAGCCAGTCTCTCTGCAGCACTGGGCAGCGGGGTGTGTCTGCTGCCTCGCCCATCATTTCAGGGGAATCCCTTGCCACTGCAGACATGGCAACCGCCCCGGTGGTAACTGAACTAAATAACCAGGATCTTAGGACACGACACCGCACCCGTCCTCAGGAGGCACCCCTGAACTAGTGCCAACCAAAATGAATTGTGATGGATTGCTGTTGGCTCTCTCTTTTTCACTGCTGTCTGTGTAAAGTAAAGTAGATACCAAGTCAGTTTGTCTCAATTTAGTATGTTTTTTAGTCCTGTTTTCTTTGAGTAGAGGACATCGTACTTTTTAAAGAACGTATAAATGTTATCTTGGGCCGTATTGTCCTGATTTTGCAGCTAGAGAGGAGTTCATAATAAAAAGAGATTTTTTTTGCAGCAGAGGTTTTTTACACCTAAAAGAGCATGCTCCTGCAGGGAGTCATGTTTTTGCTCATACATTTTCTAGCAGCTGTGTGAGACATCATAGCTTTCTTAGCAGCCCTAAATTCTGTCCTCTCTCTCTCTGTCTGTCGGGATGACTTGGAGTGATTATTAAAGCACACCTAGTTGCCTGCAGAAGATTCTGATTCTTATATTTTCTTCTTCAACCAGCAGACTCCGACATTAGATGTTTTTTGATCACTTGTGATTCATTAAGCCATGGAACAAGAGTCTGAAGCATTGAAATTAGGTTTCTTGGCTTTAAACCCAAAAAACGCTAGTTTGTTAATAGTTGTTTTTGTTTATATTACTTTAAAGAGGATGTTAACAGGCAAATCATGTGACAGAAGTATTTTTTTCAAAGATCAGTTTATTGATTAACCATTCAGGTTGTTATTAATATAACTCTAAATGTATCTGTTCATACAGCAGGTCATGACCCTACACTTTGTAGCATGATGTTAGGCCACACAGATAGTTGTGTCTGTCTGTCATAGAGTTGATAGCCTCAGATTCGAAATCCTTGTACATGCAAGTTTCACCTGGACAGCAACACACAAGCTCTGGTATTTTACATGCCTTTGTTTTGTACATCTGTTCTGTACAGTTTCCATCCGTACTCTAAATTGATTTTTTTTTTACTGTAATGCCAACAAAGTAAAATGGCTGCTCTGTTAATTGCATGCACTTGACCATAAATGATGCATCTGTTTTTTAGGAGTCACTTTCCAGAGTGACTTTCAGCATTGAATATTCATGTTATTAAGAACTCAGTGCTGTAGTATGCATATCTAATAAACTATTACATCATAGTTTCTGCAGGGGCACAGAGCTGAATACACAAAGCCATGATTCATTCCTAAAAGCTTGCTTAATAAACCTAAACATATTAACTGGTTTAAATGTGACCAGGATGTTTAAATAATCCAACTACTATGATTTATGATATTCTTCAAAATCGTGCTTATGTAGGAAAAAGTCACACATATTTAGAAGAGGAATTATTTTTATGAGTGTGCACAAGTTTTACTATTTGCTCAAAATAGACTCCCATTGTTCCACTCCAGTCCAGTTGTTAGTGGTAATGTTCCTTCAAGCTGTTTTGACAACCATCAATTAAAAAAGAGGATATCCACTGCCCTTTGTGTTTATTGTGAAAAGTGATTCAAACTATTTAGACTTTATGTTTTCTTAATATGTTTATTTCAAGCTACACATAACTGATAACAGATTATCTTCCACCAGATCACAGCTAGAATATTTGTGTTAACTAGGGTTCTGTGTTTTTAGTGGTTAACCATTGTCACCTTTGCTTATCTGCACTGGAATCACAGGACAGTTAAGAGTTATTCATATTTTTGTTATTGTAGGCCTGAAATGTTGATCATATTATGTGTCAAACATGTCTAACTAGCACAGCTACATGCCACTAGGCGGATCTACTGTCACTGGCGAATGCCATAATGCTGTAATGCTCTGCTATTCCAAGCACAGACCACCTTTAGCAGCTTGTAGCAGGGTTGGGGGTCTAACACTGGTTAGCTGCGGCATATTGACTCTACAGTCTACAATGCGAAACCAGCACAGGGATGCTAACTGCAGGTTGGTCCGAAAACTGGTGATGCTAGCTCTGCTAACGTTAGCCACACTCAGAATACCAATTTCACATTGGCTGTTTTCGAAACGGCCTGCTACATACTACCTACCAATGTATAATCAATAGGTACTGCCTACTACACACTGTGTTTGAAATTTAGTATGTAGTATGACTACATGACTACATTTCTATGAAGAGAAAAGAAAAAGCAGAACGAGGTTGTGCATTGTGGGAAATCAGTAGACATCTGGGGAGTTTTGGCATACTGCAGACTTTGCTCTTGTTCACATTCTACTTATTACATACTGAAGTTTGGCCAAATCAGTACGTACTGATAGTATAGTAGGCGGTTTCGAAAACAGCCATTGTTTATCCACAGACTTAAGCTGTGTTTAATATATTAGGCTGAATACGACCTTTTTCCTCTTCTTTTTCTTACCTTTATACTATTTGGTAAGTGAGAAATTGAATCCATTTTGAAGATTAGGGAAAGTAGTTGCTTTGGAACATCCCTTGTTTTAATAAGACATGAAGAGAGGCATACATTTCTAGGGAACAGCAAGTAGAGGTTGCCACTTGCAATAATCGTAATCCCATAATCAAATGCCTTGGTACAAAAAACCCAAACAGTTTTTGTCTCAACAGTTAATTTCCTTATTTGTAAAAACTAGGGGTGGGATTTTATTTTATAAAACATCTGTTTTGATTATATAGTTTAACCTTCCTGTTATGTTGCAGGTCAAATTGACCCTTTTTAAAGTCTATTTTAGGCAATACATGCCTTCCATACCAGCAAAATGCAGCATAAAAATCTGGGCAGCATGTGACAGAAGAGGTGCCGTGTTAATTTATCAACATCACTTCATAAAAATAAAAAAAATAAAAATTTAAAATAAAATAAACAAAAATCTATGTCATGTTAAACTGTTGTATTTGTACTTAGGGATTTCCATTGTCCATTAAAACAATTTTTAACATTAATTTTAATGAGAAACGAGTGAGTTATCCTCATTGAACCATGATCTGTGAGGATTAAAGAACACCAATGGACTAAATCTCGATTTAAATGGTTAGTGATGGAGTAAAAAAATTGCTTAAAAAAAAAGTGTATTAGGATTTTTTTGTTGTTCTGACACTTTTGGATAATTGAATTTCCCCCGAGTCAAATTGACCCAGGAACGTTCTTGCTGTCCCAGAGAAATGAACATAACAGGAGGGTTAAGAGTTGTCCATAAAATGCAGATTAAAGCACATGGTTTAGTTGACAAACAGGTGATCACATCGAAGTTGTTTGCCAGGAGGCTTATAGCCAACTTCAAATCCATGTTTTTGACACTTTGTAGATTGATTAAAAGTTAGGTTGACTCAGCAATTCCAATATGGCGACTGTTACTTCAGGCCTCATAACACCTTTTAAGAAACCAGAGGTTGATGTCTCTGACAATGCGTCCATGTGTTTTACAGTCTATGGGGGGCAGTTAAACAAACCCCACCCCTGTTCATTACAAGAACCACTGTTAAAGAGAAACAGCAGACTTAGATGCAGCCTCCATTAAATAGGGCCTTATATCATATTGTTTAGTGTTGCCTGTTTGGTGCCACAGAGGGCTTAAACATCCATCAATACAAACCTGGGTATGATGTGCTTTACTGAATGCATGTTTAACCCGATTTGACTTGATTCAACTCTGACTGCTTTCACAAGTTAATCCCTGAGCATCACTGTCCACTTAGACTGCAGATCAACGCAAATTGCTGCTACACCGTAGTTACACTGGATTAGATCATGTAAAGTATCTGCACGTTGAAGGTTGTATTACAGTGCCAGTTTATTTGACTCTGTCATGAACTAGCTGGGCATGACATAGAAGTTCAAAGTAACTGCAGTCCCATCTTCCGTCGGTGGTTTCTAAATCATGCCCAATCCTGGCAGGGAATAAGGGTCAAGAAAAACCCTTTTGAATGATGCTTCCTGCCCCATTCAGATTAACAGATGTGGGTTTGACCCATTTCTCTGTTTTGGTCTTAAAGGGGTATTACAAATCCCAGCATCTGACATCCAGAGTCTCATAGCAACAGTAGCCAGAAAACTGCTAATCCATGTTTGATCCATTGTTGGCACACTTTTTACCTGTCCATCTCTTTAACAAATGTCACCTCTGATCAAAAGTATGAGAGTGCGTGCAGATTGAATGAGTTGCCTCTGTATGGTGGTGAGGTTTATCCTTAGAGCAGGGGGAAAGAACTAATGCACTTCATCACACTAAATGGAGTTCAAGCTTTATTCTTCCATTAGAGTTTGTTTGGTGCATTAACAGATGCATTGTGCTGCATCTGCTCCATGCATTTAATGTATGTCTAATATCAATTTTCTGTGCTGTGTGGGGCTA